>NC_081562.1:61328245-61469663 GCF_022355385.1 Mustela nigripes
ACCTGGGATCGAGGCCCGCATCGGGCTCTCTGCTCAGCAGGGAGCCTGCTTCCCTCTCTCTCTCTCTGCCTGCCTCTCCATCTACTTGTGATTTCTCTCTGTCAAATAAATAAATAAAATCTTTAAAAAAAAAAAATAAAAAAATTAACACATGCGAGTCTAAACACGTGCATTGAACCTAAACAAGGCACAGGAAAGGGGTGCCAGAGGCACTATGGTAATAATTGCCAGTCTGGCAATGACTGCCAGTAGCAATGGCCAGTGCACCTCGTTCAGGTTGGTGGGCGCCCAGGACCTCAGCATCAGCCAACACAGAGTGCAATCAATGTAGAGAATGAGGAAATGGATCAGACATCCCATGAAAGCAGAGGGACCTGAATCTGAGTTTGCACGAGATACACCAGGAGTGGACTGGATGGATAAGAACCAGTTAAATATTAATGACTCTTCAAATAGCCTTATATGGAAGGCTGGAAGAACCTGGAGAAAGGGGAATTACAGATGTTTGGAATCACACACTTTATTTTTTTAAGATTATTTATTTGAGAGAGAGATTGAGAACGAGCATGGGGGGTGGGGGAGAGATGCAGAGAAAGAGGCAAGAGCCCCGCAGAACAGGGAGCCCATGCAGACCTTGATCCCAGGACTCCAAAAGCATGAACTGAGCCCAAGGCAGACACCTAACTGACTGAGTCACCCAGGTGCCCAGAATCATATACTTTTTAAAAGATAGAATTGTAGTATGTATGTATATGTTTCATTTTTTACTTTTTTGGCTAAATATGTTTCCTCTTTATCACTAGGTTACTTTTCTTTCCCGTGCTCTTGGATCATCTGTCTTCACTGGCATATCAATAGTCAGGATATGCTTTCTCTGATGCAAGATGGGAGATGATCTGTCTATACTGAGTCATCACAGAACAGTAAAATACTCAAACAATAGCCATATAAAGGCCAAAATTTGCTCAGAAAATAGACCACCTCCTACGTCTGTCTCAGTTTTCTAAGCCACAGAGAAATGTATTCATATGAGAGAATAAAACTAAAAGGAAATATATTCCTTCTCTCACCTTGCCACCTAGCCTCCCTTTCCCTCAGGGTAACATAATTGTTTTGTATTAGTGAACAAGGGGGTAGGTAGAGTGTGGTTGTGTGTGAGGTCTGAAACACTGCCTGGCAGAGTGGGAATTTACTTGTTCTGCTTTGTAGCCACAGTGCATTCCCATCAGAAGTAGTTCAGTGACCTTTAAGAATCTAGGAGAAAAGGGAAAGTGCTGTGGAACTGGAGATAGGAAAGAAAAAAATTGGCCTTTTTTCCAAATGCAGAAGGATGCTGGAAGCTGCAATGAAGCAGCATAGTGAGTATATTTGTTGGGCCAATTTCAGCCTTCAAGAGCAGAGAGCAACTTGAACTTCTTAAACAAACAATGGGAAATTCACTGTAAGGTCAACGTGAACTTGAACCCCGGTATGGCCATGCTCAAGTCTCAGTCCTGCAGCTTCCTAATGCTGTGACTGCCAGCCAATTACTTAATCTCTCTAAGGGTTTTGCCTGTCATGGGAAGATCATAGTGGTACCTGACACTCAGGTGTATTTCGGAGGTTAAATGAGAGGATGCCGTAGAAGTGCTTGCCATGGGCCTGGCTTACAGCAAATGGCAGCCTTCATTATTGCTATTAAATGACTCATGGGAGCTTATGAATGTGGTTGGCAAATAAGTAAAGGGTGGCCTTATGGAAGAGAGAAAGACGTGTTCTGAATGGTCCTGCTGGGTAGAATTTAGAAACAATTTTCAGGGGAAAATCTATTGAGCAATCCGAGACAAATGAGAAGATACTGATTCACCTAAAGAGTTGGAAAGTTGCTTCTAGTCCCTGCAACAGTTCCATGTCAGCCAGGCAGCTTGGGGAAATGGAGAAGTTTCTCTGACATTAAAGATTCGATAGGGCTACTAGAAAACCATTAGGATTTTTTTGAACCTCTGAGATCCTATGATTCTATTATTCCTTTCCCTTACGTGTACAATAGAAATAAATGAGAAGGAAGTCATATTTTAGGAATGGCAGAGAGGAAAGTAAGACCGAGGAAAGACTTCAGCCGCTGTCTCTCCAGAGAAGATACCTCTGGATGATGATGATGATGATGATGATGATGATGATACCATCATCATGACTATGACTGGCACTCCTGCTCAGTGCTCCAGAAAGTGGGTCACAATGGGCTCTAAAGGATCTCCAAACTGAACCTTTCCAGCACTTCTTTAAGGACAGCCTTTACAAATAGCCTTCTAGTATAACCAGCACGCCCATTCACTCATTTCTTGATTTGTACAAGATACATTTATTAAACATCAGTTAGGTATCAAGAGCTGGGGATATGATTAGCAACTTAGGCACAGCCCCTGCATCCATGAAACTTACAGTAACTCATTTTGCAGTCTGTACAAACATCCTTGCTGTGTCTAGTATTTTACTGGAGATGGGTGACTGCTTACTTAGGACCCTAAAGGGGTTTCAAAATTACTCTTTCAGTGCCTCCTGACATTTCGTGAGCTGTTGTGTCATTGTCAACTTGGCACTTACCTCGCACTGAGCAGACACAGCCCCAGCTGGGTTGCTTCCAGCATGCATTCCAAGAATAGAGGTGTACTTTTAGAGTCACTTATTACCCCATATTGAAAAAAAATTCTCTTGCCTCCTCATTATTCAAGGCAACCAGAGACCATTTACTAATGCATGCTCCTTTTTAAATATTCCTCACAGTTGAGGCACAGCTCTTTATTCATGGTACAGTTACATAATTCCACTTAGAATTTACTAGAAAAATCTATAGCTATCCCAGTCTGTGGAACTGTACCCAAAACCATGTGGAAGAGATGCACTGGAACTTGAAGAAGAAGGGTGGAAATCCTCTGTAATCACCCCTGTGTGAAATCAGAATCTATATCATGCCTCATTTTGGTGATCAAGGATACAGAATCTTAGAAGAGCTTTCCACTTCAGATGTTTAATAAAAATAGTCTTCACATGTCTGCTTATCAAAGGCCCTGTCTATTTTTATCCTGTTACCCTGTCTTTTATCCGGCTTTGGCTTCAGCTTGAACTATTCAAAGCCTAGGGAAAGGCTGAGAGTTTGAATACAGGTTTCCCCTGCTTTCCAAATGTAGAATGTTCCTATGCCTTTTTTTGTAAGCAGAGATGGCATAAAGCAAAGAAGCAATCATCAATGGATTCCTATGGAAAATCATTGTAGCATTCCCAGACCCATAAAATAACCTCTCTTAGGCTTTTCTGATACCTTTGGATGCATCTTGCTAAAAGGTGCACAAAACAAATGGGGATAAGGCACAGATGTCCCCAGATACAGGTCAAGGCTGAGATGCTGAGTGCAGCTTCTGGGGAAGGAGCAGGGCAGGGCCACTTTCTCTGCTAGAAGCATGCTAAAAAACAAAGGCTGAAGGCTATTTGCAGGTTTTTGACTTTTTTTTTTTTTTTTTTCAATAAAAGCAAAAGTGCTCTCTGGATTTCTTTTGGTTGGTAAACACAGGTACTGATGTAGATGTTTTGTCAAAGCAAGGTGGAGTAATGCAAACTTCTGAAAAGCCTCAGATCCTTGTACATAGAACATAATTTTCCTGCCTCTCTTTGGAAAAAAAAGAAAGAAAAGGAAAATATTCTAGTACCAAGAATCTAGAGATTAAAGGATTATAAAAAAATAAAACAGCCATCCCTGGTAACTGGGTAATCCATGATTTTTAGGTGGTCATCATTACTAAGTACTGTGAATTCCGCTTCGGGACTGGAATATAAGGAAGGGCCCCTAGGCCAGCATCCACCGTTGGGAAACGATTTCCTCTCGGGCGAAAGTAGCTATCATTAGATAGTGAGTCTGGAACCAGAGAGAAAACATGGCTGTGCGGTCTTTCAACCCATGGTCCAAGAACAGAGATGTGCCCTTCCAAGTGCCCATACTGGACAATTGCTCGGGTCATCTCATCACTTCCCAGACAAAGGAAGATGCTACCAAGCCCCTGAGCAGTGATTGGCAGCCCACCCTGTCTATTACTTAGAGTGGCCAATCCCAGTGGAGGATGCTGTCTTTGCCCTTTAGCACAGAGAATAAAGTCTACCCCTCTGCCGCCTTTTTCAAACACCTCGGATGATAAGAATTACCCAGGTACTTGCTAAAGGCACAAATTCCCAAGCCCCACCTAAAACCATTGAATCACAATCCAGGTGAGGAGGCAGGAAAGTTAAATATTAAATAAGTGCCAAGGGTGATTCTTATATTCAGAGAAGCGAGGGAAACAGCACAGAAGCCGGAGTCCTTGTTCATAATTCTCCTCGAGCCTCCTGGGCTCAAACCAATTGGGTGGCAGGTCCTGTTCACTGGCCTGGAGAGCACCTTGTCATCAAGCGTCCAGAGCTATCAAGAACCCTTCATAGGTGTCCCCAGAGGGCGGTGAGGCCTCCATGACATTCAATAACCAAGTATTTATGAGATAAACCAAAGCAGGCAATTAAACAGCATAGAAAGAAATAGTGGTTCATTAGAGAAATTGTTTCCATTAGGCCTTTCAAAGTGTTTTTGGAACAGAAAGTCAAAACAAATGCTTTAGTTGGCATAATATTTGAAAACCATTTTCAGTATACCAGTCTTCTGGGGAAAAAAGGAAGTTTAGCATTAAATTGTAAATTCAATAGAAACATAAGCATATAAAATCCCCATCTAGGATGAAACCTAGATACTAACTTATATTCCATATACACTGACAATTATACTTAAGATGTGTAGACATATCTTACATAAAGTTCATACTTAAGATGTGTAGACACATCTTACATAAAGTTCATAATTATTACATATGTATTTGGCACATGGCTGGCTCAGTCAGTTAAGCATCTGCTTCGGCTCTGGTCATGATCCCAGGGTTTTGGGATCAAGCCCCGTACTGGGCTCTGGGCTCAGGGGGGAGTCTGTTTCTCCCTCTTCCTCTGCTCCTCCCCTACCTGTGTTTGCTCTCCTCTCTCTCTCTTCTCGTCAAATAAATAAATAAAACCTTTAAAAAAAAAAACTATTATTCCAAAAATATCCTGATGAGCAGACACTACTGATAATGTTACATAAGATAAATTAATTTTATTATCTAAAATGAAAGTTTATCAAGAAATAATTATTTTATTAAAAATTAAAAGACAAAAACAATTGGCTTCTGCTTAATGAACGCATTATTTTGCCAACACCTGTTCATTAAATAAATCCGAAAACAGCACTTTGAGATGGTCCCAGATATTTCCCAGTGTTCTATGTGGCTAGCTACAACCACCTGGTTAAGTTCCGTTCGGTGGAATGTCAGCAAATACAATGTGTGCCACTTCTGGGTCTGACTCTCCACACACCTGAGCTCGAGTTCTCTTGGCTCCTTTGCCCCTTTCCAATGGCTGGGAGAAGAGGCTGCCATAGCTCCTCCCCCTGGAGGTGACAAACTGAGAAAAGAAATGCTGCCTGCCATTCCAAGACATTTGGTTTATGCGTGGGTCTGTGCATGTATGAGAAAGAGAGAGGAGCTTCTGTTTTGTTGAAGCCACTTTAATTTTGAGTCTTTTTGTTAGAGCTGCCTCACCTGTACCCTAACACGTTACCACAAATCAAAAACCTACACGCTTGAAAAGGGAAACTACTACTAGAATAATAAGAATATCAGAAAAGGTATAAACTAAAACAACCATTTTGTAATACATATTAACCCTGATGGAATTTCTGTTTTTCATTTCCAACGTAAAAAAAAAAAAAAAATTCCATCACAATGGACCTTTTTAAAAGTAATTGTAAACTTTTCCACCTTCTAATACTTACTCTCCATATCTGCTGTCTTTAGATGTTATTGTAGGATACTAAGTGACCTTTTAGGTTATTTATGATGTAAAATGAACTATCCTTAAAATCGTAATCCTTTAACTGTCAGCAAAGCCTTGCAAAGTTCAACAGATTCATAAATAATGAAAGTTAATATTCTGCTACAATATTTATGAAAATTTTAAGTCAGAGACATATAGATTTAAAAATAAAAACACAATATTTTTTCATTAGCAATTCAGATCAATAGATACTATATTTCCAAGGCTAAAGTTTTCAAGGCATTATTTCTATTTTTATATCTCTCTAAGGGAAAAGTGTTTTCTGTCATTTTGTATAAATCGACAGAGTCTTAGTTCAGAAATTTTCAACACAGAATACTAAAACTCAGGAGATAATACTGTTTAACATCAGGAGGCCTAGGACACTCTCCTCATGGGTTTCCTGTGATTTGCTCTCTTACGGTCTAACTTTGGTTAACTCTTTCTTATCCAGGCTTCACCTGCTTTGAGCAATAACCAAGGGCATGAGTAATAATCCCAGGGGCCTCTGATTCCCAAACCTTTTGGAAAACATCCAAGATTCCCAAGCTTCCCAATTACCTCCTTTCTCTGTGGGACATCAGACCCTCTATTCCCAGCATGCTTGAATCTTCCTTCCTCCCTGCCTTTCTGATGGCTGCTCCCTCCTTTCCAAGGCAGAGTCCTTAATTTTGGGAGAAGATATGATTATGACAGTCAACTCTCTAATTTCTGACCTAAGGTTTCTGAAAGCCTCTGTAGAAGAATTTTTGGTTAAAGAAAACCTTATAGGAAAAAAAAAAAAAGAGAGAGAGAGAGAGAGACTACTAAGGACACCAATCCAGAACGGTCATAAAAATCTTCTTAAATATTTTATAATCATGAAAACAGAGTAATAAAAGCTAGGGTTGGCAGATTTAGCAAATAAAAATATGGAATACCTAGCTCAATCTGAATCTCAGATAAACAAATTATTTTTCAGTATGATCATGCCCCATGCAACACTTGGGGCATTAGTTACGCTTTAAACATCATTCACTGTGTATCTGAAATTCAAATTTAACTGGACATCCTGTATTTTATCTGGCAACTCTAAAAAATACATGAATGAATATAGTAATGAAACACATTAAGTTAGCATAGCAGAGGTCCGAAACTCACAGGATATTACAAGTCAAGACATATATATGAGAGAAGGGGGTGGGGGAAATGGCTAGCAAGCATCTATTTGCAAGAATTAATTAAATGGGGAAAAATAAGACTGTACATACAGAGAAGGGGGAGGGGAGGGGAGTGGAGAAGAGCCTACCATCTGTAGTCTGTCGCCTATTGAATTCTCAGGTCCAGCACCAGGGAGTCATGCTGAGCTGTTTTATGGAGACAGACTGTAGGCCAAGCTGAATGAGAGATTCTGAAAATCACAGGGCAGAGGCCCCACGTTGCATTTTGTATCCCGCTAATGAGTAATAACTGAGTAACAATGTGACCCATGCCCAGGAACAGAAGACTCCTCAGACTTCTAACCTTGCTGCTTGGAGACTTCACAAGTGGCCCTTTGGGAGAACTGGGTGAATTTTACTGACCATACGTGGAGGAAACACCCTGATCCTAGCCACAGCAGCCAGGCAGCAGTGCCCCCCAGGATGGTCACAACGGCCAAAAAGACCAGAGAGGGAAAGAACATGGCAGACCCGGCATCCTCTTTAGCCAATAAAATTGCTCCTAAGCACAAATAAGATGCAGGTCTGGATATAGCCAGAAACAACTTCCTGAGAAATAAGAGCCATATGTGTGACCAGAGACCGATGAGCATGATCAGCATACCCCCCGCGTGTACGCCGACAGGGAGGCCCGGGGAACGTGGGTTGTAGTGTATTCATAAGGACAGGGCTGTCCTTCTCAGCTCTATAATCCACCCCTTGTTCATGAAAAACTGGTCAGGGTCTTTCTGTGCAGGAGTTCATTCTCAGAGACAATTTTATTCCTTCTGCAACTTTCCTCTCTACAAGTATGAAACAATTTCATGAGCAGGAACTCTCAACTCTCCATGACCCCAACAAATGCTCAAGGTTTTCAAGAAAGTCTTCAGAAATGGATTTACATATTCCAGAATTTTATGTCAAGTGACAGTTCCATCGGGAAAGAATTTATCCTACTGTCCTTCATTTGTTTGTCTTTTATCTCCTGAGAAACCCATCATCGTTGTCTAAAAAAATTCTGTTCCAGGAGGCAGACACTGAGGCCTTGGCCTTTCTGTGCCAAAGGTACTGGAGGCGTGGCTGTCAGCCACTGGGGTCACAGTCCTCTCTGGCTTGTTAGAACGTCTCCATCCTGCTGTCTAGAGGGCAAGCTCTCTGCAACTCTTCTCTCAGGAGACCTGGAGACTTAAATGCCAGCAAGCCTCTTGGGGTGCTGTGTTCTGAAATCTTAGAAGTATGTGAGGTCTCCGCCTTTATTTTCACTTTTTTAAGTTGAGGGAAAAAAGGAGGGGAATATACTCTCATACTTTGGGGTCGTCAAAAGCCTAAGGAAGAGATTTAGGATATTGGTGATGGCAAATATGTTAAGAATTTTTCTTGCCTTCAGAAAATATCTAAGGTAGTAATAGCCTTAGATTACAGATCAGGTAACTCAGATTCGGAGAATTGGAATTGCCTGAAGTTGAGTGGCACTTAGTAGCAGAAGGGCGACTGGAACGTATCGCCTGCCTTCCAGCTTCATCTTCTCTGCACTATGCCCCAGTGCCTTGTTTAAGAGAGCCACAGAAACGCCTCTGACCAGCATTTCAGAAATGAGGTCCAACCTACCAATATCCATTTGTGCAGCGTGTAAAGGAAAAGCTAGTACAGAACAAGCCATGGTTTTGGGGAGAGGCTCATTATCTCTTCTGTAAGAGTGCTCTTGGAAAGATGCAGTATAGGATTTGCTATCCCACAAGACAGCCAGGCCAGAGCCTCCTGGTCTCTGGGAGACCAGAGACACTTGCCATCTCTCTTGCTGTCTGTCTGTCTCTCTGTGTCTTCGTGAGTCTGTTCTCTGTGCCTTTTATGATGTATCAGTAGAATTCAAGGTTTTAATTTAGGCTGAAGGAGGGGAAAGCTCCTTGGTCCTCCTCCAACCTCACTCACCAGGTTCTCCTCTAGCAGAGTGAGCAAAGCATTTCCTTGCTTGCTCCCCCCCGCCCCAATGTTTGCATATTCCTTGGGAATTTGAGAATGGATGCCTGAAAGGCTGGCAGGATTCAAGTATTAGTGTGTTGTTAAACATAATACCATCTTAACACCAACCCAGACTCATTGTAACTATAAAAATTCTGGAAGAGAGACACTCATGAGAGGGCAGAGCTGGGCAGGGAGCCCATAGTGAGGTCTTTGCAACCCCAGAGGAACAACAATCAGGATATGGGGCGTGCAGGGGCTCCACCAGAGGGAACAAGCATAGGAGGCAAGGAAGGAGTGCCAGTGACCAACTGTGTTTACCCATGTTTCTGGTGATGGCAACAACCCTATGAGTATCCAAATTTTACTGGGCAAAAAAGCTGTTCTGCATCAGATTTCTGAGAAACTTAAAAGGACTACTATTCCAGAGACACTTATCTTACCCTAGATAACAAATAATACCAAGACTTCCAAATTACTTATTGTAATGTGCCACGTAGTAGGGGTTTTTTTAATTTAAGATTTGTTGAACGGATGGTTTCTCTGTAACTGTCTCTTTTGTCCTTGATCTTGAAGGACATTTTGTTTTAAAAAGCTGCCAACATAACCAGTATTTTTAGACTGCTAAAAATATTTTTAAATCTTTGCCACTTTTCAATAAAATGTGTTTAATAGCATGTTGCTTTATCATTGCAACTATTGAGAATGAAATCTTTTTGGAGGAAGGAGGCTCAGGCATAGGCTAAGAAGTGAAGTCTCGGAATTTTTATTGGAAATATTGCTGGAAAACTACAAAACTGATGCTTGTAATTTTGGAAACAAATCAATTTCCAAAGATAAGTTATCACTTCTAACAGATACTTTAGGGAAGAGTTGGATGTAAAAGGAAATGAAATAAAATGTACACATTATCTCGGAGGTGAGCAAGTCCTGAAGAAGCTTGTCAGGTGGCCCCTAAGAAATGTCCTTTCTCCATTCAATTGTGATGGAAAAAACACTGTGATGCCAGTATTTTTTTTTATTTAATTTTTTATTTTTTATAAACATATATTTGGAAATGTCCTTTCTCCATTCATTCAAATACATATACCACCTCTTCTCTATCCATTCATCTATTGGTGGACAGTTGGGCTGCTTCCATAGTTTGATTATTATAAACAATGCTGCCATAAACATAGGGGTGCATATATCCTTTCAAATCAGTGTTTTTGCATGGAAATGTCCCTTCTCCATTTATTCAAATGATGCAAGCCGGCATTTGAGCTTCAATTACAATACTTAATTTTATTTACAATACTTACAACAGTTACTCTCACAGTTTATCCAAATTCCTGAATAGGGAAAATAATGACTGTGAGGGTATTCTTGTCACTGCTTGGTGGTTTGTTTGTTTTAATCCCCCAGCCCTAATCCCCTACCCCTGCCCTTTTTTTTTTTTTTTTTTTTTTAGATTTTATTTATTTATTTGACAGAGAGAGATCACAAGTAGGCGGAGAGGCAGATACAGAAGAGAGGAAGGGAAGCAGGCTCCCTGCTGAGCAGAGAGCCCTTTGATCCCAGGATCCTGGGATCATAACCTGAGCAGAAGGCAGAAGCCTTAACCCACTGAGCCACCCAGGCTCCCCTCCCCCTGCCCTTCTGTTATAAGGCCTTGCTTCAAAGCAAAAGCTGTGGAGCATATGCTGTGGTGCATATGACTGTCAATCACTGGCTACAGCCCACCACAGGGGCAGGCAGATGACTCACAATGACCAATCACAGCCTTCCCTGAGAATGACGTGACACTCCCAGAAGGGAATTCGCACATGATTTAAGCCTTCGGGTAGTTAACTGTGTTTCCGAGCCAGTAAACCCCTTCAATCCCCCCTCCTCCCCAACACACACACACACACACACACACACACACACACTCTCTCTCTCTCTCTCTCTCTCGCTCTCTCTCATTGTTCTTTTTGCTTAAACTAGTGTGAGCTGGCCTTCAGTCACATGCGTCCAGAAAGGCTCTGAATAACATGTGTGCCATCTTTTATTTCACTTGAACCCCATTTACCCTGATTTCTTTTTTTCACACAGCCTGCTGTTCACAGACACCCTCAAACAAAATCTACCGAATGATCTTTTTTTTGTTGTTATACTCTTTCCAACAGTTAAAATATGTACCTGTGTTAAATTTTGGATATTCAGAATATCGATCCTTACTTTTCAAACAATGTTCCCTAAACTTGCCTGATTAAAACAAACAAACAAAACAACTTGGGGGAGGAGTTCTTATTAAAATACAGATTTGGGGGTTGGAACACATGAAGTCTATTGAATCAGATTCTCTAAGGGAGAGGGCTAACAATCTGTTTTTGTTTTTGTTTTTTAACAAGCATCACAAGTGAACCTTAGAGTAAGGTAAATTTAGGAAACATTGCCTGACAGCAACATTTGTCCTAAAATCCTTTCTTTTGAAGAAAAACCTCCTTTGTATGGGCCTTTGAACTTTTGAACCCTTTGAACTTTTCTCTGGTGTTAATCTGTTTTCCTCTGAACACCTCTGATGAAGGCAGGTCTCTTTGACTTCTTTTCTTTTTATAAGCACTCTGTGGTAAAATCATTTTGCTTAGCTGATTCAAATATAATCAATCAAACGAAAGCCGTGTGAGCCTCATTATTTAGGAAACTCATGGAAATTACTCCAGCCTTGGAATTAGGTAAACCTGGATTTAAATTCCCATTTAGACAAATCTGGGTATGAATCCCCATAATGTATTAAATAATCACATGACCTTGAGTGAATTCCTAGACCGGCTTACTCTCAATTTTGTTAATCGCTAAAATTAGAAGAGAGCATAAGGTAGGATCCCCACCCTACAGTGCTAATAGAATAGAAGGAACACTTTTGCTTAAGGCTTTTTTTTTACATTCCAGGATAGTTAACGTATAGTGTTATATTAGTTTCAGGTGCACAATACAGTGATTCAGCAATTCCATTTATTACATATCCAGATAACTATACTCTCAATCCCCTTCACCTATTTAACCTGTTCTCTCACCCACCTCCCCATTGGTATATATCTATTTGTTCTCCATAGTCAGGAGTCTTTTGGGGGGGGGTTGTCTCTTTTCCCCCCTGCTTTGTTTGTTTTATTTCTTAAATTCCACATATGAGTGAAATCATATGGTATTTGTATTTCTCTGACTGGCTTATTTCATTTAGCATTATACTCACTAGATGCATCCATATTGTTGCAAACAATAAAATTTCATTCCTTTTATGGCTGAATCATATTCTAATATATATACCACTTCTTCTCTATCCATTCATCTATTGGTGGACAGTTGGGCTGCTTCCACAGTTGGGTCATTATAAACAATGCTGCCATAAACATAGGGGTACATATATCCTTCCAAATTAGTGTATTTGTAGTCTTTGGGTAAATATCCAGTAGTATGACAACTGGATCATAGGGTAGTTCTATTTTTAATTTTTTGAGGAAACTTCTTACTGTTTTCCACAGTGACCAGGCCAGTGTGCATTCCCACCAACAACATACAAGGGTTCCTTTATCTCCACATCCTCACTAATGCTTAATTGTTTCTTGAGATTTTGATTTTAGCCATTCTCACAGGTGTGAGGTGATATCTCATTGTGGTTTTTTTTGCATTTCCCTGTTGTTGAGCATCTATTCATGTATCTGTTGGCTGTCCAAAAGTCTTTGTAGAAATATCTGCTCATGTCTTTTGCCCATTTTTTAATTGGATTATTTGTTTTTTGGCTATTGAGCTTTATAAGTTCTTTATATATTTTGGATACTAATCCTTTGTTGGATATGTCATTTAGTGCTTTATTTTATCATAGTAGTTTTAACAATATTTTTCTTAGATTTTATGAATGACGACAGGCGGCAATAGAAAACTTTACCCAAATAGATTTTTAAAACAAGATGTTGCCGCCATTAAAAAGATATACTAATGCTCAATACATACGAGTTTTGCTTATTTTAAAATATAATTTGGCTTTAAAGAGCTCTTATTTACTTCTGTATAAAGCAAACATGGAAAAACAAAGTTAATATCAAGCTGTCAAAAGAAAGCAAATCAAGTTGAATCATTCATCACTCTTCCTGAGTCACCCATTTAAATTGTTAAGACTTTTCTTTTCTTTCTTCTTTTTTTTTATTTTAACTTAACCTTTTTCTTTCTTAATTCATGAACCACAAACCAATGAAACAATCAATAAATCCCAAAAACTAAACATAAAAAAGCAGATTACCATTCTAGTTGTTATATTGGCTTTTATCTATCACTTAATCATTGTCACCTACATAAACCATTTTGTTTATCTTATTAATTACTTTGATTCTCTATTTTCTCTGCCCCACAGAGGCTGTTTCCCAATTTTCCTGACATGCAAGAATTGGCAAAGACTTGTATGGGAGGATGCGTTTAGCTACAGAAGCCATGATTAACACCCCCACTAAATCCCCATTTTGCCTACCATGACAGCCCCCAAATTTCCTCAATATCCAGTCAAGCATCCTGGAAAATATCTAAACTCACTCAGAGGGTAGGAATTTATGATAAGAATGTTTAACCATTTGATTCAGATTATCATTATCATCTTTTTTCAAAAATAAAATTTTCTTGAGAAGTGGCAAATATTTTGTTTTCATTGCTACAACATCTTATTATTCAAGGCACAAAATGAAAAATCTCAAAAACAGACTATTTTAACCTTGCTTTCAAATTTAAGATTTCTTCTTGCCTTCAGATTCCTATATGTCCCAGAGCACATCTGTAAAAGAGTTTTACAATCTCTTTTTTAGAAATGATTTGAAAACATAGCTTACTATGTTATGCTATTATGTAATTACAGATTTAAATAGAATATTTTCACATAAAGTGTTTATATAATTATCTTGGTTGCTATGCTCCTTGCTGGTGAATGGTAAAAAGTGTGTCAAGATAACACAGAAAAACTTGCTTAAATAGAAATGAGAGATACTTTGTGCTGGCCTTTCAATTAAAAACACAAATGCTATTCTAGCTGAGAAAAGACCTCAAAGCCCTAAGTTGGAAGTTGGTTGGTACGTATTGAGGGAACTATAGGGAAGTATCAGAAAAAATGCACTCAACAACAAAGATGTTTACTAGGTACAGAAGAGTTTATCTCTATCCACAGAAGCAAAAACCTGAAACTAGCAGAAATTTTTATCTTGCTATAATACATCATAAAGCACTGCGTAACCTGTTGTCTGTTTCTAACTTAAGCTGGGTGCTTATAAAGATAAATGCCTACTTTTTTTCACTTACAGCAAATTTCTATTCACTGGTCCTTCTCTTTCTACAATTGTTCTGTTTTGATTGATATTGGCAGCCATTGTTTCTTTAGCATTGTGTTTAGAGGCATGTTAGATTTTTTTTGCTGTTGTTGCAATTTCCATCTTTAGATGGGAGTTTCAAACCATGCTGACAGGTAGTATCTAAACACCATTTGTAGTCCTAGTTAACTAATGGAATACCTTATAGTCAAGACAGTAATTTTTATGCAGTGTCTCAGAGGACTGTCTGATGAATGACATGTTCAAAACATACAGCACAAACACAAATGATCACAGGGCAAGAGGACCCTCAAGTTTTAGGGTTTGAGGTTAAAAAGTAGTTAGCTTTTAATCAATGTGGTGAACAGACAATAATCTAGAAAACAGAAGCCACAACCAGCAAGACCCATATACAGTACTTGCAGATATTTATGTAAGAAAGGCAACACAGCCTGGGTGTGGTACCTGGGTGGTTCAGTCAGTTCAGCATTCAACTCTTGATTTTGGCTCAGCTCATGATCTCAGGGTGTGAGATGAAGGCCCAAATCAGGCTCTGTGCTCAGCACGGAATCTGCTTGGGATTCCCTCCCTCTCTCTCTGCCTCTCCCCATCACTCACAAGCACATTTTATTTTTTATAAAAAAAATAAAAAGACAACACAGTGTGGGATGTGTGAATTAAATGAGTCGGTCAGACCAGTAGGTAAATTTCATGTCATAGTTAAATGATCTCATTGAAAACTACTACATCAGCCATTTATCCCAAAAGATACATGTGAACATTTTTTTCTGCAAATATTTTTTTCCTGCAAAACTAAACATAGTTATACCTCACTTTATTAAATTATAAAAATAATATATATATGGCTCACAGGAGTTCAGTACCTCACAGCATTGCTTTGACTGAGTTATGCTTTAATGATGCCTTTTGCCTCCATGCAATGTTGCTATAAGAAAGTAAAAAAGAAATCTGCCTTTTCATTTGCTGCTTAAAAAATAGTTGGGTAGATTATAGAACCTATCACTCAATGTCTCCTATAAAGAAAATCCCCTTGGGCAAAATTTATTCCAGAAAATGCTGCCAGGAGAAACTTCATCTTTTCTAAGTTCTGTGTTCCTTGATTTTCTTTTTAAGGTTTTATTTATTTGACAAAGAGAGACAGTGAACACAAGCAGGGGGAGTGGGAGAGGGAGAAGCAGGCTTCCCGCTGAGCAGGGAGCCCAATGTGGGGCTCAATCCCAGGACCCTGGGATCATGACCTGAGCCTAAGGCAGACGCTTAACTGACTGAGCTGTCCAGGTGCCCTTGCTTTTAGGTAAGAGGAAACATGTACCTGTTATATTTCCCCCTTTGCTTTGACTGCCAGGAATCTCACAAGTATGAAGTTCAATGTGGCAATAACATATATGGCTCTGTTTTACATTCATCATTTTGCCATAGTTCTGTTTCTATTTCCATTTTATTATGGTTTTTTTATTATGGTTTTATTAACATTATAAATGTTACTTCAAATTATTGTAGGAAAGGTTTGTTATTTGTAAACTCTATTGGTTATCAGTAAATATGGCAAAAGCTACTCCAAATTCTTTTGGGGAAAGAACTTATATATATTCATTTATATATATATATATACATATATATGTATATATATATAAATCAGTAAATTCAGTTATCAGAGAGTGCTTATGGCAGCACTGACTCTCTGAAACACAACTGATAATCAAAAAGTTAAATTTAAAAGACTCTAAACAGGGGTGCCTGGGTGGCTCAGTGGGTTAAAGCCTCTGCCTTTGGCTCAGGTCATGATCCCAGGGTCCTGGGATCAAGCCCCGCATTGGGCTCTTTGCTCAGCAGGGAGCCTGCTTCCTCCTCTCTCTCTGCCTACTTGTGATCTCTGTCTGTCAAGTGGATAAATAAAATCTTTTTATAAATAAATAAAAGACTCTAAACAAAAGGATCCTCTAAATAAAAGACTCTAAACTAGACTCCAGTCTAGTTATAAAAGCTTTGCACCAACGATCACACATAATACAGTAGGAATATAACTCTGTCCTTCACTTAAAATTTCTTTTAACCATTTAGACACACCTCTAGAAAGATTGGTTGATTGTGTTCCTTAGGGCAAAGAAAATATGAAGCAGGAGTAAGAAACTGCTTGAAGTAGTCAGACTACTAATAAAAATAATTTGCAGGGCACCTGGGTGGCTCAGGTCATGATCCCAGGGTCCTGGGATAGAGCGCTGCATCGGGCTCTCTGCTCTGCTCAACGGGAAGCCTGCTTCCTTCCTCTCTCTCTGCCTGCCTCTCTGCCTACTTGTGATCTCTCTGTCGAATAAATGAATAAAATCTTAAATAAATAAATAAAAATAATTTGCAATATGCAGTGATTGAAGAGGGTAAACAACTATTAAATGCAGTCAAAAGAGGTTCAACCCTTCTTAATCCAGCACCATCTCACAGAGAGCAGAGTTCCTCAAAGTGGTCCTCAGCGCTTACATTAGAATCACCTGAGATTTGTTAAAAAGGTAAGACTCTTTGGGGTGTAGCAAAGTACAATGTTCCCATGCACTTCTGGTGGTTGATTCATAAAGGACAGTTTGAGAATCACACGTGCGGACCCTGACAACTCTACGTTACTCGGTAGGCCTTCAGCGCCCAATCATACATCCAAGATTATATCAGAGCCTTCCTCCTTTAGAAAATGAGAAGATATGTGATCCATTTTAGGAAGGTTATCCTTTAGAAATGTTAATGTGCAACGATTTTAGAGTTTTACTATTTTCATGTGCAGCAGTATCATTGAAGTGCTGTGACTGTGGTTGGCACGAGCTGTGAAGGGCCTGAGGTTGTAGCCTGGTGGCAAGCTGATAAGTGAGCCTGCCACAAGGTCTTGTTGGCAGAAGCCTGGAGAATCCCGGGTCAGAGACAAAGGTCCTTGTTCCTCACAGCACACCAAGGAGCAGGAGTTTCTTATTTTTACCAGTTTCCCTTTCACCCCTAGTCCTTCAAGGACTATCCAGAGGGGCCCAGGGGATTTGTGTCACAGCTAAGGAAACCCAGGCATAGCAATGCCCCATCTTTTATAATGAGAGTAAGCGTAGTGGCCTGCACTTTGTTTAAAAAGGAGGCATGGTCCTTCTTTTACTGGACAGCAAACAAACCTGTTCTTTGCTCTAGAGGGAGACACTATCTCTATCTTCCAAGGTGTTCACTGTACAAACATCCTTACAAAGACAGTCTGGGATAAAAACTGTCAGGACCTCTGTTGACAGAATGTGCAGAAAACAAGAGCCCTAGGAAGAACTGTCTCTCTGTAGTGACCTCTCTCCTGGGGCTGTGGATTGGTGTGTATTGTCCTTTCAAATACAGGAATTTGTTGTTACTTGAACTACGACAAAAAGTGTTTTCTTTTCCTCTTGTCTTATTGATTGTTCTTCTCTGTCTTCTTTTCTGGTCCTTCCTCTTCTCCCAGACCTCTGAAGTATCCAGGCCTTAGTCTTCCCTGCCTGCAATCACTCACCAGTGATTTTGCCCAATCTCATAGCTGAAATTGTATTTACATTGTCAACAACCCCCAAATTTGTATCAAATCCCAGACCATCTTTTGGACTCCAAGCCTACATATCTGACTGTCTCCTCAATGTTTCCACCATGTGGATATATAGTACATATTCAAACTTTAGATCCACATTCCACCTGCGTCCCTCAATGTAGCTGACTAGTGATTCTATCCTTCCAGTTGTCTAAGCCAAATATCTTGGAGCCACACTAGACTCCTCTTTCTCTCCTAAACCACACTAACCTCTTAAGACATACTGCTGGCTTTATCTTTAAAATAGACCTCTACTGCTACCTCCTTCATCTGATCTTTCTCCTTGATTATTGAAATTGGCTCCTCAACTGGTCTCCCTTCGACCACCCTAGGCTCCCCCCAACCTCCTCCCAACACACACACACATAAGTACAGTCCATTGTGAAAGTCAGATCACTCCCCTCTGCACAAAAGCCTTGGTTGGATTCCTGAGATCCTCCCCAACCCTTCTATCTCTCTGACCTTTTCTACGCTCATCTGTCCCTCTGGACCACTGGCCTTTCTGTTGCTTGAACAAACTTAGGCACACTAACACTGTATTAATCTCCTACTGCCATTGTAACAAATTACTACAAACTTAGTGGCTTAAAACAACATAAATTTATTCTCTTATAGTCTAGAGGTCAGAAGTCCTAAATCAATTTCACTGGGCTAAAACCAAGGTATCAGATGGGCTGGCTCCTTCTGAAAGTTCTGAGTTGGGGAATCTATTTCCTGCCTTTTCAGCTTCTAGTCCTCACAAGTGTTTCTTCACTTATAACCCCATCCTCCATCTTTAAATTCTATTACTCCAACCTCTGCTTCCATCATGACATCTTCTCTGATGTTATTTTTTTTTAAGATGTATTTATTTATTTGAGAGAGAGAACATGAGAGCATGGGGAGGGGTAGAGGGAAAGGGAGACACAGAGAATCTCAAGCAGACTCTGTGAGCTGAGTGTGGTGCCAGAGGCGTGGCTCAATCCCAAAACCCTGAAATCATGACCCGACCCAAAAGCAACGGTCACACACACAACAGTCACACACCAAAACCAGCTGAGTTATCCGGGTGCCCCTCATCTTCTCTGACTCTTGATTGCTCTTCTGTTTTTCTTGTAAGGAGAGTTGTGATTATTTTGTGCCCATTTGAATAATCCAGATAATCTCCCCATCTCAAGATCCTTACTTTAATCACACTGGCAAGGTCCTCTTTGCATATAAGGTAGCATTCACAAGTTCTGAGCATTTGGACATGAATGTACTTAGTGGGGCCATTATTCAGCCTACCTCACCACCTCAGAGCACCGGCTATTCTTCCTGCAGGAAACACTATTTTTCTAGATACCCACATGGCTCATTTATTGACCACCTTCAAGTTTTCTCTCTGGTGTCACTTTCTCAACAAGGCCAACCCTGGCTGCCCTATTTAGAATGGCAACAACCAACAACTCCTCACCCCTACATTCCTGACTCCCTTCTCCACTACCCTACCTTACCTGCTCTAACTTTTGCTTATAGCCCTTACCACCTTCCAACATACTACAACATTTACTCATTTCTTATTTGCCTTCCCACACTACAGTGTGTGCTCCATGAAGTCAGCCATTTTTGTCTGTTTTTTTTTTTCATGGATGTATTCCAAACACATAAAATAGTACCTGGCGCATATAAGGAGTTCAGTAAATGTTTGTTGAAGAAGTAAATATGTCACAGACCTCACAAACCTAGAACACCGAAAGAAGGTCACATTTTTAATGTCAAATAAAAATAGCTCAGTCTCCCACCAGTCTTAGTTTCAAAAATTAAATCCTCACCGCATCTTGCTAACTGTGCCAGTTCCTTCATGAGAAGGCTCCTCTGCTAAGTACACCTGTCCCCTACTGTGACTGCCTTGATGCTTTCATCCTTCCTTCCTAAGCGCAGGAGAGTTTTTTTTTTTTTTTTAATTTTGAAGATTTTATTTATTTATTTACTTATTTACTTATTTGGGAGAGAGAAAGTGTGAGCCAGAGCATGAGCAGAGGGGGAGGGTAAGAGGGAGAGGGAAAAGCAGATTCCCCACTGAACAGGAAGCCCGATGTGGGGCTCCATCCCAGGACCCTGGGATCATGACTGAGCCTAAGGCAGACGCTTAACTGACTGAGCCACCCAGGTGCCCCAGCACAGGAGAGTTCTATCCCCAATGTTCCACAGCTCAAAAACCAAACCAACATTTCCAGCAGAGACTTAGAATAACTAAAAGACCAAACAAACAATGAGTGGTTTAGCAAACAGAGTGGTTTAAACGTCAATAGAAGTGACCACTTTTCTTAGAACCTAAAAATATAAACTCAACTTCAGAATCCTTGTCTGCCTCCCATAATTCCTCCAAGTAACAGAGGCCACCTCACCCCCTCCGCCATAGGAGAGGTTCCGAAACTCTGTATCTCATAGTCTAAGAAAAGCTGTTTCTTGACTCAGTGAGAGTAGAAATTTGAAATTTACCTTCAATGACTTTCATTTCTCTGCCCCAGAATTGGCCTCTTCTCACCGTAATTTGTAAGGGAAATATCATCTCCAACCCTCTGGAGTTGTAACAGAAGAATCCATTATCATTCAATAATTGCACATTTTCTAAAATCTAGGTTATTTGATTTTTAATAACACTTTGGGGGGCTTCCACAGGACAGTCTAGAATAATAAGCTTTAACCAGTACAGTTACATCATTTTTAGGATCCCCTCTCCCAGTTTGAGCTGTCCAATTGCATCCTTACCCCAGTGGTGTCTCCCTTCTAATCTTTGGCAAATGTTGGACAGCAGCATAAGGGAGAGTACGCACATACTCCCCACAAGAACAAACAATAACTTTCAGAGACCATGGGGTCTACATTTAGTGGGAGAAAAAATTTCTCTAAAGAAAAGACAAAAGATCCTCTCAATTCCCCTGACTGCAGAACTCTCACCATCTTTATCTGAAACCTCTGCTTCCAGTTACTGCTCCACCTTTAGGCTTTCCCCAACTATAATAGAAGAGGAAAAAGAACAACTTTTAAGAGAAGACTTTTATTAGTATATAAAAAGCCTTAGTCAAGAGATTTTCCCAAAACAAAGGAACGGTTTACCCTCAAAGCTGAATTCAAATTGCCCCCAAAAGGCTCTGAGGCTTTTAGATTGGCAAGCCTTTTAGTCTGAGGGGAAAAAAAAGTTGAGGTCCAGTCTACAGTCATCCAGTTGCATTAAAAGATAAGTAATACCTTTCCCAAATCATTGTTTTGAAATGCAAAAAAGAATTTGGGTATAGCAAAATCTTTCTTAAGGATTTTGAAGTTTTTTTCTGCAGAAGTCTGAGCACCTTATTTGCCAGAATGGTACCCCGGGCACAACCATGTCTCCCAAGTGATAATGCATGCCTCAGGCAGAACTTACAAATAGGAGAGGGAGGGCCATGAAGGGTCTAAGCCTGAAGGTATTGAAAGGTCACCTTCTAGGTGAGGCTTTCTATAGCCACCTCATCAAAACGTCTCAAGCACCCCTCTCTCTACACACACACACAAACACACACACCCACACCCCTCCTAATTTCATCCTTTATCCCTTGTGGGTTTTTTCTCCCTCACACACATCACTGTCTAACACTTAATATGTTTTATATATGTACCTTATTTTGTTTTGCTTTAAACCCTTAATCACCAAAATATGAGTTTCATCAAAGAAGAGCTTTCTTTTCTGTTTTATTCATTGCTTGCATCATCAGTGCAGGCCAGTACTTAGCACATGAAAGGTACTGAATAAATATATTAATTGGATGGATGGATGGATGGATGGATGGAAAATTCTGAAGTCCTAAAGATCAAAATTCAGATTCTAAATAAACTTCTATGATAGCAGCAAATTTTTTAACACAAATGTTACCTATTTTGAAGTTTTCCACAGTTTTTCCTTATAACACACAACATATACCTGTAAGGAAGCATTTCAAGATAAAACATCACAGATATCAGTCTCTCCATGCCGGTGCCTAAGACCTCAAGGCAAAACTGGGTTTCAGACCTTGATGGCACAGTACTTAGTAAGCACTAAGTTCTTACTGTGTAGCTAGTGAATACATAAAGTCAAACAAGAATTCTAGCCCCTACTATGGGAATCACAGTTTTCCAAAATTTTCCTACGAAGCATCTGCATCAGCTTTTTGGGTAGAATATAGTCTTTGAATGTAAGTCATCATTCGTTAGAATTTTAAGTTCTTTGAAGACATGAAAACACGGTCTAAGGGGTATTTCTTATTTCCAGGAAATGTATGCTTCCAGACATAAGATATGTCTTTAATAACCGTAAACTATGTAATAGTTTTTAAGCTCTGACAAGAAAAAAATAAACATTTTGAGAGATTTACTTTTACACTTGATGCTCCTTCCTTAACAACACTTCCCTATATTTTGATCATTTTGTTAAAGCAATCGGTGAATGAAAATAACCACAAGATATTGTATAAATAATTTTCTTTCATCATCCAGGGTCCTTAATATAGACTTCTAAAAAGATGTTTCTCACAGAAGGTAGCAAAATAGATATTGAACTAAGATGCTAAATAAATCTTTAAGATAGCAAGTTATAAATTGTCTACTGGCATAAGGATAGACATATAGATCAATGGAATGAAACTTAAGAGTCTAGAAATAAACCTTTACACTTATGGTCGTTCAATTTCAACAAGCTGTCAAGACAACCCAAGGAAGAAAGAAGAGTCTTTTAAACAAATAGTACTGAAACAACCGAAAAGCCACATGCAAAAGAATGAAGTTGGAGTCCTACCTCACCCACATTCACAAATTAATTCAAAATGGATAAAAGACCTAAATATAAGAAATACAATTATAAAACGCTTAGAAGATGGCATAGGAGTAAATCTGTGATCTTGGATTAGGTGATAATTTTAAAGATGACTCTAAAAATACAAATGATGAAAGAAAATGTAGATAAATTAGACCTCATCAAAATTAAAAACTTTTGTGCTTCAGAGGACACCATCAAGAAACCTAAAAGACAACTCATAGAATGGGAGAAAGTATTTATTTGTAAATCATATATCTGATAAAGGGCTTGGATCCAGAATATATAAAGAACATTTACAACTCAATAACAAAAGACAACCTAATTTTAAAAAAGACAAAGAAGGGTGCCTGGGTGACTCAGTTGGTTAAGCAACTGCCTTCAGCTCAGGTCATGATCCTGGAGTCCCAGGATGGCGCCCTGCATTGGAATCCTTGCTCAGCGAGGAGTCTGCTTCTCCCTCTGACCCTCTCCCCCTTTCATGCTCTTTCTCTCTCCCACTCTCTCTCTCAAATAAATAAATAAAATCTTTAAAACAACAACAACAACAAAAGACAAAGGATCTGAATAGACATTTCTCCAGAGAAGTTATACAAATGGCCAATAAGCACAAGAAAAGATGCTCAGCATCATTATCCATTATGGAAGTGAATGATGCAAGTGAACAAATCAGATGAGCAAATCAAAATCACAACGAGAGGGACGCCTGGGTGGCTCAGTTGGTTAAGCGTCTGCCTTTGGTTCAGGTCATGAGCCCAGATTCCTGGGATCAAGTCTCATATTGGTCTCCTTGCTCAGCAGGGAACCTGCTTCTTTCTCTCCCTCTGCCCCCCAACTTGTGCTCTCTCTTTTTCTGTCCCAAATAAATAAATAAAATCTTTTTTATATATATAAAAAATAAAAACTGTTTTTGGAGAGGCACCTGGCTGGCTCAGTCAGAAGAGCATGTGACTCTTGATCTTGGTATTGTGACTTTGAGCCCCACATGAACTGTAGAGATTACTGAAATAAAAATAAAAATAAAAACTTTTTTTAAAAAATTGTTTTCGGAGACAACTCAAAATGAATGCCACTTTCATAGTATTTCTTTAGATTTATGCATCTTTGAACTGGAGAGAACCTTAGAATTCTTTTAAATATTTTATCTATTTATTTGAGAGAGAGAGAGAGCACGAGCTGGGGGAAGGGGCACAGGGAGAGGGAGAAGGGGACTCCTGACACAGGGCTCGATCCTGGAACTCTGAGATCATGACCTGAGCCAAAGTCAGATATTTAACTGACTGAGCCATGCAGGCACCCCTTGGGAAAGCCTTAGAATTTTATTTTTGTGTTTGAGAAAAGACAACCTGTAAAATATCTTACTTTGTCGAATGAAATGCATCGTATGAATTGTCCTAACCTTCTTGTGAAGATCAGATGAGATAATATGAGGCAATTGCTTTGGAAAGCATTGGCTCTGTAAATACAGTATATGATATTGCTATCATTTTTTTTTTACAATGTTAAAGGCCAAAAAGAAAAGAATTCTGTGCCTCTTTTTGTGTGTGTTTGTGCCTTTTCTTTGGGGCTCCTTCCACTATCTTTCCATACAACTTTAACAGGGTTTCAAATCATCTCTTCCTCTCCCTCTAAGAGGGAGTATTAGAATATTATAAAAGAAGGCATAAAGGCATGCAGGGAAGGCTTGCTCCCTGAAACTCTTCACTGACTGAATCTGCTTCGAAGGTACACTTATCCCCTCTCTCCTGCATCTACCAACCCCTCCCAAAAATGAGGGAGAAAAAAAAAATCCATGTTTTGTTTTTTAATGCTGTTAAAGGCTGTAGCGAAATAGCTAAAAATAGATGATACAGAGATGCATTTGCCTTCTGAACTATTGAATGAATATTGAAGCAGTAATCCAGACGTCCTTTCTTAAAGGAGCTTTATTAGTACAATAGGAATAGGGTAAGCCCAGATCCTTCTATTAGGGGTTTAAGAAGAATTCTGCAATAGGGATGCCTAAGTGGCTCAGTCATTTAAGTGCCCAACTCCCGATTTTGGCTCAGATTGAGATTTGAGGGTTGTGAGATTGAGTACCCCCTCGGACTCCATACTAGTGGGAAGTCTGCTTGAGATTCTCTCTCCCTTTCCCTCTGCCCCTCCCCCAGCTCACATGTGTGTGTGTCCACGCTCTCTCTAAAATACATAAACAAATCTTTTAAAAAAGAAGAAGAATTCTGCAATATTAGAAAAATGATTTAACATTGAAACTGACATGAAAGTCTATGGAAATAGGCCTTCGTGCTCCCAAAAGGAGTGGAAGCCAAAAATGAGATCACAAAGTTAAATACTCAGTTCTCAGGAAAAAACCATAACCTAGCAGTCCTTAGCCCCTCTGGTCAAGTTTGCATTAAGTGCTAGTGAGATTACTAAGGAAAAAAGCTGGATCAATGAGTCTTCTATACTAATCTAAAAGAAACTTTGAAGTGATGGTGACTTTGCCTTATCCTCCCCCAAATCTTCTTCTTTGGGCTACGAATCGAACATGGATTGTTCAGAACTGTTATATTCTCTTATTCTTTCTCCAATGTCTTCATTCTAAGAATGAAATACCAGAAAGCTGTGTGCATAGTGTTGTAACCTTAAGTCTCTAGCTGACTGCACACTCTGGAAGGAATAATGAGGCATTTTATGAGCCCAACCTAATGTAGCTACTCTACAGAAATTTTAGTAATAACCACTATAGCTGAATACTGCCATGTTTGCAAAAAGACAAGAGAACATTTCCCAGAGGAGTAGATTCCTGAAGCAACTCTTAAGGAATATGTAGGATTTAGCTAGGCAAAAACATGTCTTTGAGGGGAAGCTCCTTGGGAGACAGGAGGCCAGAACCATAAGGCAAAGGCAAGACCAAACAAGGCAAGACCAAACTACCTTGGCTACGCAAGGTAGTTTGGACTTGATTTTATAAGAGTAGGCCTTGCAAGACCATTGAAAATTTCACCACCAGAGTAGACAGTGTGCTAACTACGAGTTGCATTGTATCACCTTTTCTGTAGTTCTGATACATTTCAGCCAGAATTCAGCTATTTTAAAGTGAAATAGATATTTCTCACTAGAAACTTGAAAAATATGAGTATCAGATAATTATGCTGCAAGTCATTGCTCTATGGCTTATTACCCTCAGAGCTGCTTGCTCTCTGTTTTATGGATGCTTAATAGTTTCTGTCTTTGTCGTTTTGTGTGACTGTTTATGTTTAACATTTTAAAGTTACTCTCTATTACTACATTTATAAAAACTAATTTGGGAGCTAATCATCAGACACGAATTATCTAGTTTGTGCCGTAACAGATTAGTCATTAGATACACCCATTATTTCTCATCCAAATAAATTTTAGCCAGATATTAACCACGGCTTTAAACATTGGTCATCTATAAATAGAAAGGCAGCCAGCCACTCAAGCAAGCAAAAACACCAAAGCTTCTTCCCTAATACAAAGAGCCGGAAATTGATTACAACCTGAATTTATGCTGGGAATCCGCCCAGTGTTGGTTCCCAGGTCAAATGACGGTATTTGCTCACTTTTTATTTAGAAGAGGGTAAATCATCAACTACATCTGGCTCGGCCCCTGAAGGTATATTCTAGGATCGGTTTACTGACCTTTAAACCGCAGAGGGGCCTGAGCCTTAGTTAAAGAGTTTCTCATTATGTGAAAGTCTTGTTAAGAGAATTACTCCAGAACCAACATTTTCATCATGTAAATCATTCCTCCTTCATTGCAGCTATGCTTTATTCTAAACTTCCAAGTACAAAAACGACCTTAAGGAACAGAGAAAATATGCAGCCCCTCCTTTCATTTACAAGATAAAGCAAAGTCTAACTACCTCCTATATGGCTCCTGTATATTTGGGTTTTATTTTGATGCAAAACAAAGGAGTCACAGTTTCACTTCTTGAAAGCACCTCGAAGATGAATTACCATTAAAGTCACAGAAACAATCCACTCCTGACATTCTCTTAAACAGCATTCATTAGGCAATAAACTCGTTCATTTGTACTTGTTACCCACAGAACTATTACTCCTATTTTATCTTACTCTTCTGACACGGAGCTGTGACATCTCGTGGCAAATACAGGTAGGTTAGCGGCATTACACTGCAATTTGGAAGTGAGATCTAAAACAGGGGAAGACAAAGACCTCACTATTTTCAGTGGAAAATACTGCTTGGGCAAAGCCTTCTATTCTAAGCCCTTTTAGACTGAACATCATTTTAGTCTCAATTAACTCCTAATTGGATTAAGCATCAGAGAGAAAGACTTCAACAAAATATCCACGAGTCCTAAAAATGCAGTATTAAAACAATCCCCAACCTGATTCCTAGTTTTTCTGAGACTTTTCCTCCTATTCAGAATTCGATGAAAATACATTTTGTTCATTAGATCATGTTGCAATGTAGATTATTAGTTTCTGCATGTGTTTATTGGGTAGAAAAGGTTCTGCTTCTTCTTGACGGCCTCGAGTCCACCGGGGAGATTTAAAAATAAAATTGGTCAGTCAAATAGCCCAGCTCCACAGAAAAGCTTACTGTTTTGTGGTTATAGAGTGGTGGGCCCAACTGTGAAAGCCATGCCTGCCTGCTTCTTTTGAAAGCTAACAGGGAGGTGCCCACACAGTGGATGTTTCTGTCGTCTCTTAACATGGGCCAATGCTGGGAAGGCAGACTCCTGTTTGTCTTCTGCCTGAAGGAGCGGTCCAGAGCGGTTGAAAAAAGAAAGAAGAGGTCCTCATCAGAGTCACATGAAGACAGAGAGCTGATGCCCACAGATGAGTTCTGCCCACATAACCCTCGGTTGTTATTCCTCACTTCTAAAGTAAATCAATACTAGCCCATAGAGATTTCGGGAAGGAAGGCCCCTTGTGGTCGAATTTTCTTTCCTAACACTCTTTGGAAGCACTTACTATACTACAAAGGAGATGGTATTAAAATCTATTAACCGTTGTCTGATTTCATTTGCCTCTCAAGCTTATTTCAGCATTTTATTTGAAATTATATTAGCAAATTCTCATTTTTCTACAATATACATTGATTGCTTCTACAATCAGGAAAAATAAACCAATAAAAAAGAAATTACATTGGAGGCAGTGTGATTATCAAACTGTTCATAGTTATGTAAACTGCTCATCATAGGAAATGAGGAAAGACATTCATCTTCCTCACTGTATTTCACATTTTCCACCAAAACTTCATCCTTCTCTTTAAAAAGACTTTCTGCCAATTATTTTTTCTTTCATTAAGACTGCATGGTCCCTTTTAAATGTTTTCTATGAGTAACTGAGACTGACCTTTTCCCCCAAGGCCTGGGTTTAATGAACATTTTCCCATCACAAACCTCTCAGACCTGTTAAAAGGGCCCTCAAATACACAAGTTCATACTACAGAGATAGCGATACTGCCCTTGGAGCTCCATATTCAGAAGCCAATTACTTCAGATACTCCAATTCTCAATCTTCCAAGTACATGAGGAGAAAATTGGCAATTCTTGTCTTAAAGCAATCTTAATGCTGTATCAAATTTAGACAGGTATTCCCAATTCTACCCTACATCTGTAACAAGGTGACACACGAAGAAACAAACTAATATATCCATACTAAATAATTAAAATTTCTACTTAGAACATTAGCTAATGAGCTGTTTTAGGACTCTGATATAAATACAGCTTGAAATAGGCAACAGGCAAATAATAGTAGGGTTTTTAATCCATTGAACTCAGAGCCCAGATGCCTGGTCCCTTTTATGGGCTCCTACCCTTTGATTTTGGGGGTAACTTGTGAGCTGGCCCTTTGAGCACCATGGACTGTCTGCAGTGAATGGACAAAGATATAGGTTATGTCCAGTCAGCTGGGGCCCCCTCCTCGGATACCCTTCTTACCCTTGAGTGTTCGCTTTAAAGCGCCACCATTTTAGTCTCACAAAGAATCCCATCAAAGCTGCTCTCCACAGTTGTGGCTCAAGATTGGCCCCAACCCAACATGACCAAACTGCAGCTGCTTTCTGGCTCCCAAAAAAGCCTGGCAAGTTAGGGCTTTGATGAAGTATCTTGCTGTGCTGGACCACTTTTTTGACAGTTAGGCAGGTTTCTTCAAAATTTTGAAAGCCCCACTGAGTAGTTGCCTGGCATTTTTTCAGGATGGGGCAAGGCATGAAATATCACATGAAACTGACTTTCTTACACATTTCAAAGGCTCTGTATGCTCCATTGCTTTTAATTAGCCTATTCTGACTCAATAAAATTTATTCTTTCATTCAAAATAACATTTATTAATTCCATTATCCAATTTCAACCAGTTGTCCAAGCTCAGTGAGCAACTAATTTTTACCTCTGTAAGTATATACAGGGAAAAGCATGAATTTGGATTAAATATATCTATATTTCTGTCTTTTGTGGATATTTTATAGAACTGAGCCAGAGAGCTCAACTGACTGGAGCAACATGCTAATGAGGCTAAGGTTGTGGATTCAATCACCCCATGAGCCAATTACGTTCCCTTAGACAAAACCACCATTCCACAAATACAGGTTAAACTCCGAAGCCCAGCCAGTCATGTAAAAAACATGCTAGTGAGCTTAAAAAAAAAAAAAAAAATTAAGAGAGAGATTATGATTGGCTCAAGACAAGTCACTATCAACCTGCTCACAAAAAAAAGAGGAAAATTGGTGGGTCATTGCTTCAGCAATCAATATTCCATATCTGCAGTGTACAATGTAATATGCCAGGTAAGTAGTGGATAGGAAGAAAACTAAGGTGACTACATCAGCTTACAATCCAGCATCCAGTCTCGGGAGACATCCTGCCCAATGAAGAAAGAAAGTCTAATAATAATAATGTTTAGACATATAAAACAGAATACAATATAAGCAGGAAGAAATAGTATATACAATAAAATGTATGATACATATCATGAAATGTGAAGAGCTTCAGGGTCTTACAAAGGACAGAGAGTTCAAGTTAAGCTAGTGTGATCAAAAGGGACTACAGAAAGAAATGGAATCTGGTTTGGAGCTTACAGGAAAATTTGAGATAAAATTCTAGAAAGGTCAAAACTAGATGACAGAGGACCTCGAATACTAAATGGATAATTATAACTTTATCTTCTAAGAAACAGAATTCTTGGAATTTTTTTTAGAATACAACTTGATTAGAATTCTGAGGAACTAAACTCTAATGGCACACGACACCTCAGAGACAGAGGATCTGGTAAGAGCTGCCAAAATGAGGCTTTCTCGATCGCATATATTCAAGATCTCAATGAGAATGGAAACAGGTTCAGGAAACGCTAGGAAAATGGAAATAGCCAGGATTTGGCAGTGGATTAATTGGAAGAAATTCCTGAAGGAAGAGAAATTAAAAATTATGAGGATTCAAAGTCCAATGGTAGGTAAAATGATAGTTCCATAAGTGGAAATAAAGAATAGAAAGGAAAGGATTGGAATTAGCCAGTAGGAGTCAGGAAGGCAGATGACAATAGTGAATTTGTGCTTGTGTAAACAACTGACCCTTGAACAACACGGGGGTTAGGGACACCACACTGTCAAAAATCCAAATATAACTCTTAACTCCCCCAAACTTAACTGCTACTACCCTACTGTTGACCAGGAGCCTTACTGATAATATAAGTAATTGATCAACATATATTTTGTATATGTATTATATATTGTATTCTTATGATAAACTATTATTTTATATTATTTATTATATATTATATATATTATAAATATATATTTTATATATTATATTATTTATTATATATTTTATATATATTCTTATGATAAACTATTATTCGGAAAGTCATAAGAAAGAAAAAAATACATTTACAGTGCTGTATTGTATTCATAAAAAAAAATTCCACGTGCTAGTGGACCCATATAGTTCAAACCCGTACTGTTCAGAGATCAACTCTACTGAGTTTGAAAATTGGCAAAACACTTATCTGGATTCATACAGCACTCTGCTGGTTGTAAGAAGGGAGAAGTCGATAATATCAAATGCTGTGGAAGAAAAAAGGGGAATGGAGAGAAAAATCTGTGTGATTTGATAATAAGGAGAGCTGATAGTTCTCACACTATGTTTCCATTCTAAGCACATGGTGGGTTTGTACTTCCTCAACTAACCTCTTTAGTTAAATAGGGCCATATAGTCATATCTGTCTAAGGAATTTGAGCAAAAGCAACATGCCACATTTCTGGGCCAGAAAATGTAATTTCTTAATGAAAAACCTTGTAAATTCGACCCCACACCCAACTTTTCTTTTTGCCAAGGCAACCTGCAATGTTCAAGGTACAAGCTGCTTCTTCAGCCTTAATCTCAGAGTGGAGAGGACATGGAGCAGCAGCCCCAGCCCACCCACAATATTGCAAAGACCATCTGTATAGCATGAATGAGAAGCAAACCTTTGCAGTTTTAAGTGGCTGAGATTTTGGCTAAGATCAAGCCCATACTGATAGAACAGGATTTGGGGTAACCACCAAAAAGCAGCTTCCCTACAGTGGTAAGAGGGAAAAAAAGTCTTTCAAGGTGCTGAGAAATGGTAGGATGGGGAAAAGTGAGGTATTCAGCAAGATCATTATATTGGTAAATCTGGTCATGAAAAAGAAAGACTTCAGCAACTTTGAAGGTAATAGAAGAGAGAAATAGATTGTGAGAGCTTTTGTTGTTGTGCTAGTATGGGGAATCACTCCCAAGGTAGAAAGAATATGAGAGGGAAAAAGATTAATAGAATAAGATTTCAAAAGAGTTGAAAGAGGGTCAAGGTAGAAGGAGTCACATTCCTTTCTCTGAGGCAAGAATAATGAGAAGAAATCCCTAAGAAAATATTAAGATGGGAAAGGAAGAAACTGAAACAGCTCATGTCAGATGGTTTCAACCAGTCAATAGTGTTCTCTTCCCATACAAAGACTATCGTGTTTTAATGCTGCCCAGAATATTATCACTACTCATGAAACACTAAATAAAAGCAAAGTCTTTCATGAAATTCATGCTGTTTTTAACGTGCAATAAGTAAGTACAGTGTTCTAAACACAATGTTAAGCAAGACGTGCATGACAGATATCTAGGGCTTACACTGTAATCACTTAAGTAAACTTAGACTCTGCATTTAAAATTAGTGAACAACAGTAAACTGTATACAACCTAGTGTTAAGGTGTAAAGTATAGAGGAAGGTATGATTATTAAGGCCCACAAAAAATTTAGGAAAAATCTCTTTGAAGCAGTGAAACTTGAAGATTTACAGGATTTGAATAGAAGCATGAAAAATGGAGGAATTCCTAGTGATTAGGATGAACCTGATGAAGCTGGCAGTCCAGGATGAGCTTGGCATGTTCTTGGGATAGGGAGATCGACCTGTCTCAGGTAAAGTCTGTGTGTATGTGTTCAATCATAATCCTTAGCTATGTGCATTAGAAAACAATTTTGGCTAATAGAAGGATGCAGATAGTTCAAGAAATCTTCAGAAGAAACGTAGAACGAGGTGTAGAGGCTGAGCAGCCAAAATCAACGACCAGAATTGTAATTCAAGACTTATCTAGGGAAAATTGCAATGCAAGACTATTCTAGAAGATTCTTCTGCAGCTATCAATGGACATAAATACCTCATTTTGCACTGCTGACCCCAAATAGTCAACTGATGCCTCTGCAGACAGGGGAGTTGTTGACACTGCTGCCACACATCACTGCACATTCTGTGAGCGCACTGTCACTCTGTATCTCTACCCTGTGAACCAAAGTCTGGGAGAAGTAGGTCCAAAGGAGAGAAGATGCACTATAACATATGATGGCACTGCAAAGAAACCAGGAAAAGTGATTATCTAGCATCTACAGCTCCTACATCACAGAGGCAGCTCTACTTCAGAAGACGAGATTCCTCATAGATTAAGAAGAGAGTTTCATTGTTGGGTAGCCAAAGGGCTACTATGGTGTCTATGACAAATAGAAATATGATTGGAGTAACTAATGGAAAACAGAGGGAATTTATAGAGAAGACCCTGAAATCCAGAGAGAATTTAGTTTCCTCCTGATGAAAATTGGAAGTATGAAAGAATTCAGGACAGAATAGAGATATGTATCAGAAAGAGAGTAGGTGGTTTATACACATTTGTTGAATGAATGAACAATTACAGCAGTTAGACTAGATGGTTTGGAAGTCCATCTCTACCAGTAATCTAGGCACAAGAGAATGATACCTTGAACTAGGGAAGCAGAACTAGAAATGAAAAAGAAAGCACTCATATGAAAAATGTTTTGAGGGAAAGATCAATAGGCCCTGGCGACTATTTGAGTGCAATTAATAAAAGAGTAAACACCCTCTAAAGTGATTCCAAAATTTCCAGCATAAGTCATTGAGGACTTACACTTAGATCAAAGCTAATTTGAGTGAATTTTCATTTTGAAGACTTTAAACTTTCTCCCGTCATTTCCAATACACTGTTAAGACTTTCCAGTGGATTTTCCATTGAAAAATTAGTCTTCAGTTCTAGAATTTCTATTTGGTTCTGTTTTATAGTTTAAAATTCTCTACTGAGAGATCCTATCCAAGAGATCTTATCATATTTTCCTTTCATTCTTCGAACATATTCATAATAATCAATTTATAATCTTTGTTGGCTAAATTTAACACATGGGCCATCTTGGAGTTAGCTTTTTTTAAAAAAACTTTTTTCTTGATTATAGGCCACATTTTCCTAGGGTTTTATTTGTTTGTTTTGTTTTTAAGATTTTATTTATTTATTTGACAGAAAGAGGATCACAAGTAAGCAGAAAGGCAGGCAGAGAGAGAGGCAGAAGTAGGCTCCCTGCTGAGCAGAGGGCCTGATGCGGAACTCGATGCCAGGACCCTGAGATCATGATCTGAGCCAAAGGCAGAGACTTAACTCACTGAGCCACCCGGGCACCTTTTTTTTTTTTTTTCAGGTTTATAATAATTTCTTTTACTGCATATTGTGGATAAATCATTGTGAAGTTTCTGAATTCTGTTATCTTCCTTTGAAGAGTTGACTTGTTTTTGTGGGCAGCTGAATTACTTGATGATTACTTTGAACTTTGTATGAAAACCTTGTTTGCTTGGTTTTATGCTTTATTAGGGAGGATCCTAATAAGGGGAAAGAAAAGGGGGTTTTCCAAGCACCCCTTACTTGGAAGAATTCAACTTCCTAACTCTGTCTCTGCTGTGGATCTTGTCAGGGTGTGGGGTTTTACTCTTTTATACTAAAGAAAAGCCTATGGTAAAGCCTTTAGACTTTACTCTCAGATGTGGTCCTAAGAGGTCTTCCTGGCGTCTTAGCTGGATTTTAAAAATATTAGTGAAATATTAACTAGATTTCTCCACTATTGCTGAGCTAGAATGCCAATGTCCCCAACATCGTTCAAGCTATAGTACCTCTCTTTTATTCTCAACTCAATAGCTACAAGCCTCAGCTTTGTAGTAAGCCCTGGGTAGTCTCACAGGGCACATATGCAGCCAGGTCCTCAGGCAACACTGGTGGGAAGCCTCCATGAGACTTCCAAGGATCCCCCTCTGTGCAGCCTTTTCCTCTGCTTCTTCAGCAGAAGCAGTCTTGAACTCTAATCGCTATCTCTTCATCAAAGCATAAGCACGATGGATTCCAGCATCCTGTGCTATGATTCCAGAATGTTTCCCAGGCAGACATCCAGGGCAATCATGGATGAGTGTCCCTTTTTTCAGGGATCAGAGTCTTGCATTGCCTGTTATCTAAAACCTAAAGAGCCTTGCCTCATATATCTTGTCTGGTTTCATGTTTTTTTATGGCATGAGACTAGCTTTGTACCAATAACTCCATCATAATCAGAAGCAGAAGAGTGAAGACATTAACCATAAGAGGATGTTGAAAAAATAAAGTGAAAATTCAATAGACTTCTGGCATCTGCTTTGTTTCAGACCCTTATTATGAGGCCAACTATGCACATGCATTCCCCCGGAAATCCATAAGTGCTGGTTTCAGCCAAGCCCCTCTCTCTGGCATTTGTCCTGTCTGCTTACCAGCTTGACATTTAATCTCTCCTCAGTTCTTCAAGTTCATTCTTGCTGGGGGTGTAGGGAGTCCAGGGTGAAGGTGTGTGTTCTCTAGCTGTGAAGTTTTGCCAGCCTTAATATTAGGCTCTGTTATCTTGATTGAATTTTAAGGAGAAGCTTCCCTCTCTTCTCACTGGCCTCTCAACATACGAAGAAAAACGAGATGACCAGTAGCTCAGACTGGGAAAAGAGTTGTTCTAGGTAGATGGTTTATCCTCCTCTGTGCTTTTTGTTCTTATAATCAACCTGGTTTTTGGCCACAGTCCTCTCCTCCATGAAGTACCAGGATTGCCCAGTTGCTCTGCCTGCCCTGGGCCAAATCAGTCTGATTCACGGGGAGAAGGAGCAGGAAGCTACTTTGGCCTTGGGCACAGGGTACATTTCAAATTCATATTTACTAATAAAACCCAGAGTAGACAGATGTGTAACTTATTGACCCCTCAAACGTCAATAGTGCCTTAGCTTAAGCCCTGTTGCTCATTTTGATGACTCACTTAGACTCTTCCCTTTAACTTGGAAGCTCAGCTCTTGATTTGTGCATGTTTTCCCAGTTTTATCAAACCCAACTCTGTATAAGAATCTTTCTGCTGCTCTAGCCTTCTGGGACATACAACAACCCTGATTCTTCTACCCGATCTCTTGCTGAAAATACGAGATTAGAATCACAAAGAAAAATGCCATTTTTATTTTTAAAATAATAAGATTGATTTGGTGTTTGTGTTTGTTGATTAAAATACAATATAAATTCATACAGGAACAAGGAATCAATCCCCACATGGACTAATTAATTTAACTGCTCCACTTCACCTTGGCTAACATCCTAATTTCCCTAGTTCTCTAATAAGTGGAACATAAAGAGAGAGCTTATACTGACTAGGGGAACTCTAGGACCTTTAGACTCATGCTGAGCTCTTCATCAGTGGCAATCATTTTTGTGTACCAAGGATAGCATTATCATTACATATATTATCTTTAGAAGATTCCACAAAACCAAAGAAATTTCCTTCATCGATATTAGACACATGGATGAAAAGGTTCACTGCTGGATGAAAGCACAGTATACATTTTTTATCCTCAGAGCAATCAAGTCAATAATTATGAATTATTTATTATTATTAGCATCATGAAAAAATGTACTCAGCAAATATTACATGGAACGCAAAATGCCAGGTACCACAATGGAGAATAGACAATGAACACCGTCAAGGAATATACAAAATAGTTGAGAAAGCAAGACACATTCATATAACAATATTGCCAACCATTCAAAATAGTACACAAGATGTGTCCAAATAAATGGTACAGGAAATGTGGCAGGGAAAGACGACTGTGTCCTGGGGGCTATCCACCTCAAATCTTACATTGGACTTTGGGATCTGAGTTGGATTTTATAGTTTGGATGGGATTATTAGATTGGATCATATGACATTGTCATTTCAATGGATCGAAATGTTGAATATCAACAATTTCTTATGGTTCAACGCAATAGATTGGTAAATCTCTTTTGCATGTGAGGGAAAAGTATGGAAGTGATCTTTAAGTCACAAATCACACACGTGTTGTCTTATTTAGCCTTCACAACAAGCCTGTGAGATACGGATTTCCTCATTTTTTACATACAGAAACTAGTGGTCACAAAAGAATCTTGCCAGGTTGTATGGTAGTAAAGGGAATAGTTGGGACAAAACTCTACTATCTGATGCCCTTACCGTTTCCAGCCCCAATGTACCATCATGGAAGAGAAAGCCAATCCTCACCTCCCAGTAAAAATAATTAAGTGATTGATATTTTAAGATAGCTGTCATTTATGTGCAAACATCTCCTGGTTTACACTCAAAATCCTGTAGATTGTATAGTATGTATTCATGGGGAACGACACTTTTCATATCTATTCAGTAGTATTCTTTGGGGGAAAAAAAAAGATTAAGATGAGTATTATAGCTTTCTTACATGCTATAGAGTTCAATAAGGAGACTATTTTTGCTTTAAATTTTTTCTTAAAGAAGTCTCAGAAGTTTCCAGCTAGGTTTTCTCTTCCTGTGATAGCTGCCTAATAAAATAGTCCTCTTCTCTGTGATTCTTGACATGATCGTGATGGCGGTATTAGAGACTCAAGATGAGAATTTTAAAGACACCAAAACTAGTTCACTAAAATCAAGATTCCCTATGCACAAGGTTGATATGTATTTCTATGTTTTAAATTAGTTTATATTTTTCCTAGAGCTATGTTCAGTGTCTTCTAACTAATTATGACTAATTAGATTCTTCTCATCAAGTTATATTTGCAGTGCAACTTGAAGACACGGAAGAGCAGCTAAATGCTTAGAACTTTTTTCCTTTTTTAATTAAGTTCCTTTTACATTAGTCTTGTAATTGTTTCCAGAAATGTAAAGTATTCGGGAAAAAACTAATTTACACCAAGGTCTATTTTTTAATAAGTATGAAGACCTTGAAAACCTACTCTCTAAAATATAATAGTGGAAAACAGGTAGTTTAGTTAACTGATTTTGAATTAAGGAACTAGAAATCAAAACCACCTTTTTATCTCTGTTATAAATAATATAAAATTACTTTCCCCTAAAGGTATAACACATACCTTTGAGATCTCAGAGCAATTTAGATAAGGCACATACAGGATAAAAGCACCACTTCCTCATTTTAAAAAATTTTCTGCATATATTGATCACGACTTGATCACACACACACAAAAAATTGTGCCACCCATGGTTTTCTGATAGACACATCACTGTTTCACTGCATCTGAAAACTTTTAATGGCTCATCTAGCTTTCCATTGGTATTGAAATGTAAATAATACAAACTTGTAATTATTTTCATTCAAGCAAGGTATTTCTTCTTGCAATAGCCATTTTGAAATCTGCACTCATTGCTTCTCTGTTTTCTCTATTCATCACTTCTTTTTTTTTATTTTTTAAAGATATTTTTTATTTATTTGACAGAGAGAGAGAGATCACAAATAGGCAGAGAGGCAGGCAGAGAGGAGAGGAAGCAGGCTCCCCGCTGAGCAGAGAGCCCGATGTGGGGCTCAATCCCAGGACCCTGGGATCATGACCTGAGCCAAAGGCAGAGGCTTTAACCCAGAGCCACCCAGGTGCCCCTATTCATCACTTCTTAATCCAACACCATTTTCCCGTTGCACTCGTCTAACACCAATAGCCTCCCAGTGGTCAAGCCTAATGGAACTTCCTCAGTCCTCATCCTTTTTAACTTCTCAGCCACATTTTACACAATTGATTTCCTCCTTCTCCTCCTCTTTCTTCTTACTTGGCTTTGGTAAAGCTTTACTATCTTTGTTCTTTTATGTTTCATTTGCATCTCTTCTTCATCCCCTAACCTGCTGAACGTATGTTTCAATGTTCAGCCCCTTCTCTGCTGTCTTTGTAATACCATCCACTATTTTATCCAACCCGCGGATTTCCCCATATCCAGTGACACCAAATCTATGCCTCTAGCTCAAAACACTCTTCTGATCTCCACACCCAAACTTTTAGATGCTTACCCTGTATCTCCACCAGTCTGTTTCTTCACTCCAACTCAGCATTTCCCTAATGGAGTTCTTTTTATTCTCCCCCTAGACATCAACTGCACATGACCTATTTCTATTGACAACACTACTAATTTTCAGGTCAATCAGAAAAACTTCAGAGTTGTTTTAATTCTTCCTTTCCCATGACCCACACTTCAAACCAGTCAGGCACTCATCAGATCTCTGCCTTCTTTTGCAACATTGTTCCCGAGCATATCACAGTAGCTAACAAGGGTTATCTTCTGATTTTATTTTAGTTTTTTGTGTAAAGTTGTTTTCTTCTTTTTTTTTCTTTTATTTATTTTTTTTTTTTTAAAGATTTTATTTATTTATTTGACAGAGAGAGATTACAAGTAGGCAGAGAGGCAGGCAGAGGGAGAGAGGAGGAAGCAGGCTCCCTGCTGAGCAGAGAGCCTGATGCGGGACTCGATCCCATGACCCTGAGATCATGACCTGAGCCGAAGGCAGCGGCTTAACCCACTGAGCCACCCAGGCGCCCTTTTTTTTTCTTTTAAAGTAGACTCCACACCCAGTGTTGGACTCAAACTCATGATCCGGAGAGCAAGAGTCACATGCTGTACCGACTGAGCCAGCCAGGGGCCCCTAACAGCATTATTTTTTTCTAAATTGTGAGCTCCAAAAACCAAGGGACTGTGTTTTATTCATATGGTGTAATCTTTTAGTGATGCCATTAAGTGCTGGATGGGCAGAAAGCAATACGTTCCATAATTCCTTTTTTTTTTTTTTTAGATTTATTTATTTATTTGACAGAGATCACAAGTGGGCAGAGAGGCAGGCAGAGACAGAGAGAGGCAGAAACAGGCTCCCTGCTGAGCAAAGAGACTGATGTGGGGCTCAATTCCAGGACCCTGGGATCATGACCGGAACTGAAGGCAGAGGCTTTAATGCACTGAGCCACCCAGGCGCCCCGGTTCCATAATTTCTATAAAGAAAAGTTTAGAGGCACCTAAGTGGCTCAGTCAGTTAAACATCCAACTCTTGATTTCAGCTCAGCTCATGATTTCAGGGTCCTAGAATCAAACTCCACGTTGAGTTCTATGTTAGGCTCTACATTCAGCGCAGAGTCTACTTGTCCCTCTCCCTCTTCTCCTCCTACTGCTGTCATAGATAGATAGATAGATAGATAGATAGATAGATAGATAAAAAATAAAAATAAAAAAGAAGGAAAGGTTTAGAAATCTGGCTCTGGGGCCAGGGACACAAGAGAGATTGTTGAAAGAAACATTTGCACGGTTAGCACACTGTGTTCACATAGCCTGCTTAGTTAGGTTTAGGATTCTGATGGAGACCCCAAGATCCCTTAGCCCTAGCACATTGCCCCAAAATTAGTGTAATTGGGGGGGATAAGGGAAGGGATAAGCCCAGCTTCTAAAGATGGTGGAAAGAACCCTTTACACTTTTCCTGTAGTCACAGCCAGCCCCAGTTGAGTCCAACTCAGAGGATTATCAAGAAGTCTCTTTCCTGTCTCCTTCTCCCTTCCTCTGTTCCTTCTGTGATTCTTCACCTACTTGCGTCTCTACTGAGTCCACACATCCATCCCCTCAGCCTGTGTTTTGTGTGCAGAGAGAAGGAACAAAGGGAACTGCCTCTCCAATAGGAACCAGATAAAGCATCTTTATTTGATTGCAGAGCTCGGACGCATTGTTCTAAAGAATTTGTCTCTTTTCCCATTTTTCCCATTTTCTATTATTCTAGGTTAGAATAAGCCAGAGTCCCCAGGAGAAGAGGGTAAGCACCTTACCTATAAAAGGGTGAGGATTTTAAAAACCCATCCTGCAATTTACACAGTCCCACAAAACTCAATGCAGTGACTAGCACAAATAAATATTGGGTAAGCAAACTAATAAATGTGTTCTCTGCAAAGATTCATAGACGAAACGGCAGGAGTCTTAAAACCAAATACACTAAATTCTGATTAATGTGCAATGCTTTATAAAACACAATAAAAGAATTTAATCTTTTTAAAATTTCCTTGAATTAATAGTGCCTCCTAATGAATCTAGGCTGTTAATGAATTTGGCTGAGCTCTAGTAAAATCAATGAAGCATTTCCATCAAATCAGTATTCAGACTATGTCTCCATTGATTTCAGCGTAACACTTAATAAGTGAACTACCAAAACACGGTTACTTATAAGCCAGTGCTCCAAGATTCTCCACTTGAAAAGATTAAGAAAAATGCTGATGTTACAGAGATTCCCCAAAATATGGAGTTCTAAATGTCATCAAACAGGAGGTGAAGCCTTATATTATGCCAGACACCTTGGTAAATGATGTTGTGTATTTCCAGTAAGTTTCCGGAATAAATGTCACCCAGCTGAGGCTGGTATGTTTGGTTGGCAACACCCACCCTTCCCTCACCCAGCTTCACTAACCATTTGTAGGAGCCGGATGGAAAGTGAAGACAGAAAAGAGCAGTTTTATATGTGGATTCGGGGATCCAGAGAGGAACAAAGGCTAAGGACAGTTTCTAGTTCATTTTACAGCTTGACCTAAGGACTCGGTCCGGAACACCAGGGAGAAGGGCTGCCGAGCAAGCGTGCGGTGGCTTTTTGCCAACAAATTTCCTGAGACTGGTGCCAGGTTAACAATGTCCAAAGCAGAGGTAGGGGAAAGGCATTTTATCATTTCTGCAACTCACACAGCATGGCTCCATGGTGGTAGTAAAAATGGAGAGAAATCGGTAGTATTTGACAGGGTGGAGATGTCGCAGCTTTGGGAGCCTCGTGAAAAAGTGTGCTGAACACCGAAGAGGCGTTCCCACCGAGGCCGCTCCGAGGTGGCTTGCAACCAGCAGCTTTCAACAAGGACCCTTAAATGGAACAGCATGAGAGGGATGGCATGAGTGCATGTGAATCACAGGGATGACTGGGGAGTTTTAGGGAGTTTTGGCAGGTGGGAAATCACCGAGCTAGCAAATTAAATAAGTAAGCTAACAAGGCCTCTAAAATTTGGGGATATAGGTAAAACAGTGTCCTTCTTAATTAAAGTTAACCATTCAAGTATGTGTATGTAGGTGTGTGTGATTTCACTTAAGTTTCTCAGATATTTGGATCCCAGAATATGACTCTTATCTCGATCCAGCTCTCTCTTCCCTCAATTATTCATCCTACCCAAACAGAAAGCAGCAATACGTGTTGACACACTGCAGTAAGCTGTGTGGAAATTTTTTTAAAAAGAAGAAAAGAGATAAATGCCTCCCACGAATGATCCTGAAATTTATTTAGGAATACGAAATGACACATAAAGGACAATTAAGTATTATTTAGTTAAGAATTCCCATTTAAGAGGCAATGTTAGCTTATATATTTTTTGTGTTAACTAGTCGTTTCTAGAAGAATTCATAATGACAATGGCTTCCTCTGCAGAGGAAGACTGTAAGATAGGAGTGGGTAGGACATGTTCTTTGCACTGTTAGCCATTTGTACAATTTGAACTTTAATGCCATGTGTTTGTATCACCTTTTCAAAAACAAAATAAATGAGTTGTCCTTTTCTAAAGGAAGACCAGAATGTGGAATTATAATCAGAACAAAAGCAGAGGTCTTCGGAGTCAGACAAATCTGGCATTGCTAACCAACCTAAGCCAATTAAGGCTTTCAAAATTCTCTGGTTCTTTTTGGTAGATGTCTGTAATCTCTGGCAACTTACAGTTGTTGAGAATTCTATCTGCAGTTCTAGTAACATGTAGGATGTTATAATGAAAGCAAATCTCAGACCAAATATTGTGATACATACAAATTTTTATTAGTAGACAGTCACTAAAAATGCCATCCGATCTGAGCTTGTTAAAGTCTTTTAGGTACTGAAACATGTATTTTTTTTTCTTTTTTTTTTAGATTTTATTTATCCATTTGACAGAGAGTCCAAGCAGGGGGAGCAGCAGGCAGAGAAAGAAGAAGACTCCCCACTGAGCAGGGATCTGGTATGGGGCTCCATCCCAGGACCCTGAGATCATGACCTGAGCCAAAGACAGATGTTTAACTGACTGCGACACCCAGGCTCCCCTCAAACGTGTACCTTCAGCCATGGTAGTTGTGAAAATATCTTAGCAACAGAATCAGCTAACTACTTGGATCAGACAACAGAATCTTCCAATACATGATAGAATGCTGAACCACATGGAATACTTGGCCTGAGCATTTTTCAACGAGTCTTAGGCTGATGGGTTCCCAAACTCTTATCAATATATATTATTATGATGTAATATTGTTATGCAACATTTATAGATGCATTTGCATATTATTTCTATTTAATAAACATACCTTAAATACCACTTGTTTCACCAACAAACATTATTTCTAGCAGAAAAAACATAGTAGGGGTGCCTAGGTGGCTCAGTCATTAATTATCTGCCTTCAGCTCAAATCCTGATCCCAGAGTCCTGGGATCGAGCTCTGCATTGGGCTTTCTGCTTGGCGGGAAGCCTGCTTCTTCCTCACCGCCCCCCCCCCGTTTTGTTTCCCCTCTCGTTGTGTCTCTGTCAAATAAATACATAAAATCTTTAAAAAAGAAGGAGAGGGAGAAGGAGAAGGAGCAGAAGAAGAAAAAGAAGAAGAAACATAGTATAATAATAAAGAAAGTATGTTTTGAAGTCAGAATATCTGGGTTCAAATCTGGTGTGCCACTAACTTGCCACATAACCTTGAACAATTGTTAAAACTCTCTGCCTCTTTCTCCTCATCAGTGAAATAGGGATGCTAACTATGCCTACCTTGTAGGGTCATTATGAGAATTACATGAGTTGATGTTTACAAAGTGCCAAGATCAGTGTCTGACAAATAAATGTAATGTGAGTATTTATTAAATATATTAAAATTGCACTCTTTATTCTAATTAGTGAACTATTTAATGAAGATTCTGGTAGTGTTATCAGACTTGCTTACAGCCTTAAAAGATACAAATAATGACTGTCTCTGGAACAGAGAGCAGGTATGATTACCACTCATGAAAAAATTTTGGCTTCCCAAAGCTTTGCGTTTGTCTCTGTAATACAACCCACTGCGTGTGTGGCTATCGTTTGACCTTCTTCATATCACCTTATGAGAACTAGAGTTTGGGAAAGAAGATGAAATGTTAATTACAGCTATTTCTGTGAGTAATAAACTATCCTTCATCTCTGACCCAAGAGTCTTATGTCCAGCATCCATGAACATGGAGCAGGCAAACTCAACTAGCAAGTAGAGTAAAGTCTCAGTTCTTCCCAGTTCTTGACAATATTGAGAAGCTGTTTTAGACAAACTTACACCAATACATTAGGAAACTTAAATGAAATCAACACTTTCTTGAAAGATACAACTTACTAGATCTCTTTATGACATTCAGAAAGGCAAATTTTTCTTAGGCAAGACACAAAAAAGCACTACCTATAAGCAAATAATAAATAAATCAGACTTCAACAAAATTAAAATATTTTGCTCTTTTTTATTTGGCAGAATATTTAAATAGAAACTTCTCAAAAGATACAGAAATGATCCAAAAGCACATGAAAACATTCCCAACATCATTAGCCATCAGGGAAATGAAAAATAAACTATAATGAGATATCACTACATACTCACTAGACAACAGCTAAAATTAAAAAGACTGGCAATACCAAGTTGACAAGGATGGGAAAAATTAGAAATTTGATATACTATTGGTGGGAATGTGAAATGGCATAACCACCTTGAAAAGTAGCTGGGTAGTTTCTTCAAGTTAATGTATACTTATCGTATGACTTACTATCTTTACTTCTAGATGTTTTCCCATTAAATAAATGAATATAGACACAAAAACCTCCATAAAAATTTTCATAGCAGCTATGTTTGAAATAGTGGGGAAAAAATGGAAGCCAATGAATATCAATAGGTGAATGGTAAAGAAATTATGGTATATTCATACAATGGAATATTACTCAGCATTAAGAGGAAAAAATTACTAATGTACATACACAACATGAATGAATCTCAAAGCCATAACACTGAGAAAAAACAAAGTGAATATATTACTTGGTTCCATTTATATGAAGTTCTAGAACAAGCAAACCAATTTATAGTGGCAGAAATCAGATCATTGAGCCTGACGATAGAGAAATGACTGTAAACATCATGAGAAAGCTTTTTGGGGTTATGAAAATGTTCTCTATCTTGTTTGGTGTGATGATTATAGAAAATATAAACACACATGTACATAGCTCAAAGCTCATCAAATCGTACTATTAAAATTGGTATATGTGTGTTAAATAAATCACCTGAAGTGATTTATTTAAATCATGATCATTCTCATTGGTTATAAAAATTCCATGGGCTTTAGCCTCACTGAAACTTTATCTAATAAATATGAATACTATAGAGGCAAGAGAATTATACTACATAATTCATATAGACAAGTACAATGCCTTGATCAAGGTAAGAATAATAATAGTGTAAACTAAATAAGTGCTGAGAAGGTTAAGAGTAGTATGGATAGTGCAATCCATTAAGTTTTCTGGGGGTGGTGATTTCTGAGATAATCAGAAAGGAAAGACATGAATTATTGCAGAGAACATTCCATCCAGAAAATGACAGACAAAAGCACTGAGGTAAAATTACCAAGATGAGTATAGTAATGGGCAACCATCAGGTGTATTCTGCTAGGTTAGACAGGTGACAGCTAATCATAATGAAAATTGGGAAAGAGTTGAAGAGGAAGAGAGGGTGAGAGGTAATGAGTCCAGAGATGCAAAGGCTAGCGTAGGAAACAATAGGACATGTTAAACCAAGTAGAGAAATGAAATACAGAAACTGGTGTCGAGAGTTGGCTATCCTGAAAGCTACATATGATATAAATAGAAGCAGAGCATGACTTGAGACAAAGAAATGAGTTAGAAACTCATCACTCTGCTATGCAAGACACAGTGAGGGAAAGAATGAAAAACGAGCAAGCAAACAATATTGTGGGAGAATATTTTCAGAAATTTGCTCTAATTAGAAGCAAAAGAGAAACAAGGATTGCCGACGATTTCAATTCAAAGTCTTGAATTGGAAAAATAGGTTGTTCACACATAAGTGCACAGTATGCGTGGGAGAACAGAAAGGAAAACTCAGAGGGGTGAATTAGTGTTATAAAAGGAAAATAGAAATGATGTTAGAGGTTATGTTCATCATCAATGCTTGCATTAGTTTCCTAGGGCTACTGCAAAAAAGTATCAAAAACTGAGAAGCTTAGGACAAGAAAAATATATTTTTTAACATCTCAGGAGTCTACAAGTGGATCAAGGACTCTGCAGGATTGGTTTCCTCCCAAGGCGGTAAGGGACAATGCTTCCATGCCTTTCTCTCAGCTCTGGTGGTCTGTCAGCAATCTGGTGTTCTTTGGCTCCTGCAGCATCACCTTGATTGTTGCCTTCATCTTCACATAGTTTTCTCCCCAGATGTGTCCCTGTCAAAATTTTGCCTTTTTATAAGACAACCAATCACAACAGGGCACCTGGGTGCCAGTCAGTTAAGCGTCCCACTCTTGATTTCAGCTTAGATCATGATCTCAGTGTTATGAGACTGAGTCCTCCATCAGGTTCTGTCTGGCCGTGGAGCCTGCTTAAGATTCTTTCTCCCTTTCTTTCTGCCCACCACCCCCCAAGAGCTCAAGCACACTCAAGCTCTCTCTATCCCTCAAAAACTAAGCAAAACAATCACCATGGATTAGGGACCCACCCTACTATAAATGTGACATCATCTTAAGTAATTATCTCTGCAATGACCATATTTCCAAATAAGGTCACATTCTGAGATATTAAGGGGTTAAGACTTCAACATATGAAGTTGGGGGGGTATATAATTCAACCCACAATGGTGCTGTTCACCAAATATGTCTAGTTATCCCCTTTTAAGCATATGGAGGATTTTACTTTCTCATTCTCTCTGAAATTATATATGGCCCCATGACTTGCCTTGGCCAATAAAATGTAAAAGAAAGTGACATATGCCATTTCCAGCAGAAGCTTCAAAGCTCACTGCATGATTCACCACATTCTTCCCACTCTGTTCAGGTGATTGTGAAGGTACCTGTCAAGATCAATCTTTCATCAACTCATTGGCACTGAGGAACTATAATGAGCTTTCTGACTTGCATTGGGAATGCAGCAAGAGCAAGAAATAAGGCTGTGTTGCATTGAGTTAATTACTAGGGTTTTTACTCCTGCTAGATACCTAGTCTATCCTGACTAATACAGAGATGACTATGCTTTTACTCAGAAGAGTAGTCATTAGAAAAATGGCTCTCTGTGAGTACCCATCGCTTCACATTTTTAGAAACGAAGACTAAAGATCTGAGACAAGAAGATCTTTGTTCCTACCATTCTGCATTAAATAGAAGTGTAGTAGATTGTTTCTTTAGTGACCCACAGTGGGTCACCTTGCACCATCCCTTCTGACCTTGACTTTGATATTGGCTGTTTGCTGGCTTTGGTCAATCGTACACTCATGGGCATGGTGAAAATAAAGGTTTGCACATGGAGCTTGTCCTCTTAGAATGCTTGCTTTTGGGACACTCCATCTCAGAATGCAGTGACCATGTTTCAAGAAGCCCAATGTAGCTACACAGAGGGGACACATGGAGGACCTTCAAGGGCTTGGTTCACAGTTCCAATTGAGTTCCTAACAAGTATCAACTTGCCATCAAATGAGTAAGCTTTCTTAGAATTGGATCCTTTAGCCATAGTTAAGCCACCAGTACTGATGCAATGTGGAGTAGAAAAAAACTATTCCATCCAATCCTATTCAAACTGCAGAATTATAAGCCAATATATGACTTCTTATTTTAAGACATCAAGGGTTTGGGTTTTGTTGTTTGTTTGTTTGTTTTTTAATGCAACAACAGATAACCAAACCAACCAATAAATGTTTTTGTATAATTAGTTGAAAAATTTAAATTAACTTATTTTATGTATTAATAATTCCTTGTTCTTTGGACCGCCTGGGTGGCTCAGTCAGTTAAGTGGCCGACTCTCTATTTGGGCTCAGGCCCTGATCTCAGGGTGATGAGATTAAGCCCTGCGTCAGACTCGGAGCTCATCAGGGAATCTGCTTCAGGATCCTCTCTCTGTCTCCCTCTCTCTCTCTCCTTCTGCCCTTCCCCTTGCTCTCTCCCTCTCTCTCTCAAATAAATAAATTTTTGAAAAATAATAATTCCTCATTCTTCAATAAAAGGATACCACCTTGCATTAGAGACACAAGATCATAAGCTCTAAAACAGGACATATTTGAGTTAAACCTCTGGCTCTGTCCTTTGCAACCATGGACAAAAGATCATGCCTCTGAACCTCACTTTCTTCATTCACATACTAAGCACAGAAAGAACCATCTCCCAGGCTTATTGCAAAGTTGAGAGACAATGATTACACGTAAAGTACCAGAAACGAAGTCTACACTCAGTGAATGGTAAAAGGAACTGTTGTTATCATTTTGTTACCATTATCCATCATTCAACAAATGTTTCTGGACCAACAGCTAGCTACATGACAAGCCTATGCTGGGTGCTGAGAAAACAAAGATGAACTTGTGGCTACACTCTCTTCTCAGAGCTCTTCCAGTCTGTTAATTGTATTAAGTGCATCAGAGGAAAGCTACAGGTTTTGGGAGAATGCCTAGCAAGGAAACCTAATTGAGATGTGTGGTCTGGGATGGTTTCTCTGATAAATATTTAACCTGAGTCCTAGGGGGTAAAGTGGTATTAAGCGGATGAAGAGTGCTGGAGAGATCAGTTTGGACAGGAGCAGCAAGTGGTTCAAGACTCTGAGGCAGGTGGGGTCTTGAACATTGTACAAACTGGTAGAAAGTTGCCATGGCTTGGGTGTGGTCAGCAAGGAGAGGTGTATAATAGAGAACTATGAGATGAACCTCATGTTTTTCTTAATAGCTAGCCTAGAATACGTATCCCAGGAGGCTAGTGCTATGGCCCTGTGATACCGATTGCCAACAATGTACAAATACTACCCAGGAAGTAAAAGTTCCTGACCCAGGAAGCCATCATTTTCAAAAGCTGCTCCACAGGTTGGTGCCTCACTGTAAATAATAAATGTTAGTGCTTGGAAGTAAGGTAAGAAAAACAAGGACAGTGTAAAGAGTTCTTAATAAAGACAGATTCATTTGATTTTGAATTCTATTAATTATGTCCTTACCTTTCACAAAATAATAGAGATGATAGTTTTATGTTGAATGCCTTTACCTAGAAAAATCAAAAGCTATCAATTCTATTGTGCCCCCAAAGCTATTTTTCACCTGATTTAGGGATGTCTCTTTGTGGTCTGTGAAATCCATAATTGACTCAAAAAGTAACAATGTCTAGATTGATTCTTCTGTTAAATAGTTGGCTGTTTTGTAAGGGCCGATAGTATAGAGAGAGCTAGTGGAGCTCCGTGTGTTCTTTAAACTGTGACTATTGAATCTTTGAAAGTTTTGCTTTAAAAAGAGAAAAAAAGGTAGTACATCAGAGGCTGTAAATTCATATTCACATTCACACATGTATTGTATTCTTTATGTAGAAAATGCATTGAGGAAACAGCACTGTAATTTTTCCATGAAATATAAATGCCAAACTCATGCATAATTTATACAACATAAAACCAACAGACCATGTAGTTTTGGTGTTTAATTATGATCCCTTGGTTCTTCCTGATGAGCACCATTAATCAGACCAATCAGTGTCTGAAATATCCTATTTCTGTCTGCAAATAAACACCTAACTGGAGGTGTTAAAATAAATTTAATTGAAATGTGCTTTTGTACAAAGCATTCCCGGCCCTAATGTAATATATGGAATTTAAAAGCAAATAATCTAATGATTGACCAAAACAATAATATTTTTTTCTGAGATTTTTAGAGATTCGTGGAAAAGTAGAATTTTAAGCGTCTTGACCTTTTGCTCAAACTTTCTGCCATTTAGTTTGTGATTCTTTTTAAAGAAAATTTCTAAAGTTGCTGCTTTCATACAGATAGACTTAGAAGGGATGTTCATGCTTTCATTGCATCGTGCATTACAATATCCGACCGGATGGCTATCCTCTCAATGGTTTCACATTTTCTTACTCCCTAGGATCCCCTCCATGTTTTCAAAGAGCAATAAATGAGACTGATAAGACAGGCTGTAAGTATTAGGACCTGGATTGTGTTTTCCCTTTACAAATCTACTCCACAGCTGCTCCATTGCATCACCATAACAACCTCGATCTATGGAACAGTTTCAGATGGCTTGAAAGGACATTTTCTCCACGAAGGCTATAGACATTTGTAAAGTAAACATTACCATTACTTTCCTCAAAAGTAGATTGAAAACCTGATTTTAGCTCTGCTCCTGTCACACTAAAAGCAGCGTTGGCGTTTGTGAGGGTAACCGTGGTCTCCTGTCAGAGAACAAAGCTAGCTCCCCGCAGGCTTCTCCGGGTCACGTCCATCACCTGCTGGGGCTCAGCCTGCTCTGCTCCCATCAACCACTGCGCACATGCTCAGTGGCCTCCTCACCCTGTGGGCCCTCTGGACAGTATAGTGCCCTACTGGCTGGATTCTAATAGTGCCCTACTGGCTGGATTCTCTTTATGGAGAGCCCCTGGTCATTTCATCCACAAATATGTTCAATGCCAAATAGTTTGTAAATTTGAAACGAAGTACTATTACTTTTATTGTTCCTTACTTCCCAGTAGTTTTGTTCAGTTTATATTCTCAGTAAACATTTTCAGGATAAATGGATAGGTCTCAGTATAGCATAGTGGTTAACAGCACGGACTTTAAGATTGAATTAAGTTTGAGTCTTAGCCTTGTCACCTAGTAGCTGTGAAACTTTGGGCAAGTTATTTAAACCCTCTAAACCTTAGGTTCTTCAACTATAAACCAGGGTTTTGAATACCCATCTTGCGTGTTTCTTATAAGAATGAAATGTTAGGATCGTGGTAGGCCGAGTGCCTAACACATCATAAGGGCCTAAGAGAGGTCTATTGCTGTAATCACTGTTCATTCCACTCATCCAACAACTATTCTCTGAGCACTTAACTGTATTCCTGGCATGCTGGAAAAGTTGAGCAATGAGTGGCAAATAAGACAGACGTGGACTTTGTACTTACAGAGCTCACACTCAGGTGGAGGATATACAGCAAACAAATCAGTATGGGGCGCCTGGCTGGCTCGGTCAGTAGAGCACCTGACTCTTGATCTCAGGATTGTGAGTCCAAGCTCACATTCGGCATAGAGATTACTTAAAAATAAAATCTTTAAAATAAATAAATATAAACAAATCAATATGTAACTACAAATAGTGACAAAGGCTAAAAAGAAGACAAGGTACTGTGATAGAGAACACCAGAGAAAGAGGGACCTACTTTAGATGTGGTAAGGAGGGAAGACTTCCTGGAGGAGGTTGTGTTTAAACTGTGACCTAAAAGATGAGGCAAATGCCTGGTGACAAGTGGAAGACAGACAGGGAACAGAGACTGAGCAGAAAGCCTCGTAGCAGATTCACAGCAATGAAGAAAACCATGGATCTCTGGAGGGTGCTCAGAAAGAAGCAGTGATAAGGTAGAAAGATCTTCAGAAGCCAGAACACGTAGAATTTTGTAGGGTATGGGAAGAAGTTTGGGATTTTATTCTAAATGCAATGGGAAACTATAGAGGAGTTTTAAGAAGGAGAGTGGCATAGTATAATTTCTATTTTTAGAAAATTACGTGGACTATCATGTGATAATTTGGAAAAATGCAAAAGAAGTGGATAGAGAAGTTCAGATGCTGTTGTAGTAAACCAGGAAGAAGGTGATGGTGCCTGGGATGTAGCGGCAAGCATGCAAGAGGGAAAGAGGAATTCGAAATATATTATAAAACTAGTAAAATCAGCTCTCACTATGGTATTGACTGGGGGAGGGAGAGGTTGCGGTGGACATGAATTTCTTCCAGTTGTATTCATATCTGTGAGGACCACCAATTGGCCTGTAGACTCCCCAAAAGAGGATATGGCAGAAAAATAATTTTGAATATGATCATTAGATAGGTTCTTTGAAATTTTTTAGTTATTCCCTGGGAAACTCCTCAGAAACTTACAACACATGTCCTCATTTATATCACTATTCCTCAAATCCTGCAAGAAGACTTAGGGAAAAGTAAAAAGGTTTCATCATCAGAAAAACTTTATTCTTTAGCTGAGAAGTTGGTAATATGTGAGGTTTTGTTATGCAGTAAGAATTACGGATCGGCTCCTATATGAAATCCGTTTTTTGCCTGACCTGGAGCTTCAAGGATTCCCTACATAACTTCTAACAAGTCTTTTCAAGGTGAATTTTTATGTCGTTGTTCCAAATTTTTATGTGCTTACTTCCTTTCCCTTGTAAACAACACCAACAGATGGTATGGAATACTTGGTTGCATAATGATGAAGGCCGAATTTGGTAAGAACTCATAGATTAAAGACTGTTCTCAAAAAAAAAAAAAAAAAGTAATCCACTACCAGGACTTTAAAGTCTAAAGATTTATACCAAAAGAACATCTAAGGAAGCACACAGTATGACTCAAAAATCTGAATTTAAAACCACGTGTACCTGAAATAAGAACTCATGTGCGTTCATCCAACAAACACCCTCGACTGTGGAAGAATATGAGTGACTCTGCCAAGGGATAGATTCTAATCTCAATCATCACTGGATACATATTCCATCAAAATGCAGGCTTACAAGGTGTGTAATTTATTCTGGCTCTTTAAACATCTTTGTGGGATTTTTCTCAACAAGTGGAAGCAATGTGATTCCACTGCTCCTCCTCGGTGCAGAAAACAGGTAACAGGAGAATGCTTGAGAAGATATCACAGGGTAATTTCAGTGCCCAGTAACTCAGCATAGTACAGTTTGAAATAACCAGAGATCCAACTCATCCTATCTGTTGTAGTCCCCAAATTACTTTTTTTTTTAAAGGAAGTTTTATGTTAAAAGTCAGAAAAACTAAGCCTTCAAGTAATTAAACACAGATTAGGCAATTCTATTTGTGGAGAAAAGCAAGAGCAAAGACCCTGAAGACAGCATTATATGTTGCCTGGTGAGAGGACGTGTGGGTGTAGAACCAGACTGGTGAGAGCAACAGAATGAGGAAGCATCCGGAAGAGGAGATGTGATGGGAGCAAAGCTTTATCCGATAATTAAAATGGCATCCGCCATTTAGTGAGCATGTGCCAAAGGCCAGGCACTATACTAGACACTTTATCTCTTATTAGTGTAATAATTCTGTGAGATAGGTCTTAAATATTCTCATTTTTTTTATATATAAGGAAACAAGTCTTCATGAGGTTATATACCATGCTTATCAGTCCTCAGCTAGTCACTGGCAGAGTCGGGACTTTACATCGTCCATCTCTAAAGACCAGACTGCCTGACAGGCTCTTCAACCTGTACAGGCATGTACGATGGTCCTGCAAAAGCTTATCCTTTTCCACAAAAATAACTTTTCCAAAATTGGATTAGGTTAAGTCCTGAGGTAAACCGGAGAAGCATTTTGCCCCAAGCACTTTGCCTGGAAGGAAGACCATCTTGACACATTTTAAGAAATATAGCCGAGTAGTTCAGTGAAACTCTGAGGGAAAACCAAGGTGGCACATGACAGCGAGATTCTGGGTCACCTATTTCGAGCAAGAGTTCCAGATAGTCTGAGAGAAAAGATTGTAGAACTACAGATTGTGGCTGACTTTATCAAGAGTGCAGGCGATATTTGTAATTGTTCTTTAATATCTGTTATCCCCTTCTTCCTTTCATTAACAGAACCCCGGGGTTTGAGCTGGGTTTAGCTATTCATCTAGATACTACACATCCCCTTGCCCTTTGCAACTGAACTTTTGGCTCACATATGTCAGATTCAAAACGAATCTGGATTTTTTTAGAAAGGATTATTGCAAATGGTTGGGGAAGGACTACCGGAGTAGGGAGAACACTCTGACCAGGAAATTTGCAAGTGTTCAGTGAAATGGATTTCTTCCAGAGAGAAGTAAAGAAGGTTAGGCAGAACTAGGTGTGGGGAAATGGGATGAAAATGTGTCAAGGTCAGACAAGAGTTCAAAGAATGTTTTTGCCTGTCATCCAGCCAATTCTTCGGAGAGAGACCCTTAAGGACAGGGGGTATGCTGGCTCTGGCCGAGGGCAGGCCAAAGTTCAGGAGCCCAGGGGCACACAGAAAATCTCCACCAAAGCTCGTCTAAGAAGCATTCTGTTCCCATCGGTCAGTGGAGACAAAACTGTTCAGTTAATCATTTAGGAAGCAAAGAATGGGAATTTGAAGGGTCTGGCCTCATCTTGTGTAAAGAAGAAAGCCATCCTTGAATCTTCTCTAAGTCCTTGGTATGGGCAGTTGTCTGCAGTAAGTTCTTTCCAGCACACAGAGTTGGGGGAAGGGGAATTCCTTTAACCATTGCTGTTGTCCAGGATCACAGGGCTCAGGTGAGGTTCAACACTGTCCTAACATAAAGAGGACTGGCAGGCCCTGTGCGTCTTCTTTGGCCTCCTAGTGGTTGGAGCACCAACAAGGTGGTGATAAGCCACCCTAAGGGAGGGTATAACCTGGAGCTGGGAGGAACCTGGGTCCCTGCAGGACTTTGAGAAACACAGATGTCGACTTGCTCTGGTCAGCCTGCCTGCCCCGTGGATGATTAGTAAAGAGAGAATAAAGTTTCCAGCTTTGTACCATTTTACTGTCAAGTTCCCAAGTTACAGTCGCTTAGCTCGTACCCTAATAGATACAAATAGTCCCTGATAACAAGGAAGTTTCTTGTGTGTTTTTGGCGTGGCCGTCAACCTGTGAGCATCATCTTCAAATAGGAGAGGGAATATTAAATGCAGAGCTCCCTTGAAGTGGCCAGTACTCACATTCCCATTTATCTTTGAACGCCTGAGGCATTGAAAGCTCAATTGTTCTTTCTTTTTTTTTTTAATGTGTCACATCAGAAAAAAAATTCTGGTTCAGTTCCTGAAATGAATTAAAAACTTTTCTTCTCCTGGCAGCGGAAACCTAAAAAAGGAAAACGCACTTATTTCTGATTAAATAATGTACATTAATACATGTATTTGTTTGTGGTATTACTGGGGCTCTTAAACAGTTGCCAAGATGGCAAAATGTTTTCCCATTTGATTTAAATGGCCTTTACATCAGTAATAGCCTTCTTTATTGGAAATGTGGAAGCTTAGCCAGGAGTGCATTTAAAAGAACTAATCGCTACCAAATATGTATTACTTTATGTCCGACCCTGCAAAACCTGTGTGGTATGGTTTGCTAAACAAACAATTACATGTGTGCTTCTTGTTAGTGGCTCAGCTCTTCAAATTCTGAAGGTCTTTCCTTTCATTATTTAAATTTCTCAAGCAGTCTTAATAACTTAAATAAGAGTTATCGATTAGTTTATGTTCCTCTAGTGAAAAAAATTGTCCAATATCAAAACGGCCTGGGAAGGCTGTTTGTTCAATTTAATCTAAACAAAGAATTAGTAAAAAGTAATCACTGCAGCCTTTTTGATTCACTGGATCATTGAATTCACCGTCTCAGTTGAGTTCTTGATGATTTGCAAATACATTTTAAAGAAGTTATCCAGCCTAGCAAAAAATGAGCCTTTATGGTTTTAATTCGCTGCATCTTCTCTGTATTTTATGTGTGACTTTAATATGTTATGAAATTATTCCAAATCTTGTATTGTAGACTGTTCCCTTTTTAAAAGAAAAGAAAAGACATACAACTAAATACATGGCATCATTTTTCACCTAAGTACTCGGTTTCAAAAGCATGCTTTCCTCTCCCAACCCCCTCTTCCCTTTACCCAGTGGCTTTTGAAATGTTACACTTAAAAGGATAAGCTCCCTACTGGGTACATTATCAATTAAGACCCTCTTGCTGCTCTAGACCTTGTACTCTGCAGTAATTCAAAAATCTTTTGCATATTAAAAACAATCTCACTTCCAGAAGATTTTGTGTTTCCTGTTAATGCATCCATCACTTAGAAAAGGTCATCTTTTTTGTATAGTGCTATCAACAAAGGAAAAAAGCACCAGTAAAACTGTAAAAAATTCATCAAAACTTTTTCCTTCCTATTCAAGCTTAAAATCTTACCTATCACTACAAAATAAAACAAAAATTTACCCATCATTAGATCAAATTTGCTAATAAATACCTATTTGCTTTAGAAAATTCTTCTCTGCAGAGAAGATGAACAAAAGCAGTTCCTCTCAAGGCCATTCATATGCATGCCTTCCATCTTTAAAAGAAACCACTTTCCCATATTCTTCCTTCATGGGCTAATAGGTAACTCCACAAGAAGATAACTTGTGGAAATGTGGACATAATCCAGTTAGATGTATTCCAATGCCTGTCATCCTTAGACATTCTGGATTTAGCACGCAATGTGAAATGCAGTTGCGCAGAGGAGAATCTGAAGCTCCCTTATATGTGTTGTACAAAACATGAGCTTACAAAGTCCAAAGTCAATGCAGCGTGCACAGGGCAATAATTAGGAGCTCTATGTACACCTGCTCAGCCCTCACTAACTGCTCTGTGTCCAGGACCTGTTTTCACAGAGCAGCCATAGGAGACACACAATATACAGTTACTGCGTTGAAAGCAGGTTGGCCTGCAACAAGGATTTCACGGGCCCTTTAGTTTAAAACGTCTGCTCTCAAACAACCGGTTCTCAAATAAAGTGAATACAAGACTTACTGCTAAATTATTGAGTTTATTATAAAGGAGCGTTTCAATCTACAGACTACGCCGAAGTGATGCATACACTTCTAATTAGTGGCGTCCCCTTGGACAAGTTTCCTAATCTCACTGAGATCACTTTTTCCCTTAAAAAATGAAACCAGTATCAACGGTCAAGATTAAATCAGATAATGCACACACAGTGAGCCTCACATTGTACCAATACCCCTTCCATGGTAATAATGATCTTATTTTACATGAGTGAGAGGCAACGTTTACTCTACCTGGTGACACTGGTCTCATTCTGAGGGAAAGCAGCAATATTTTTATAAGAGGCGTGAACTTTTTGTCTCCCGTATAAACTTTTCCTTCTCTTTCTTTTTTGGAGAATGGCCAATACCTTGCTAGAAAACAGCTGCATCCTTACCTTGATCTTTCAGAACACTCCCTCCCTCTTCTTCAACACCTCCCCAGCTTTGCTGAGTTGTTTCTGCACACTGATCTCCCTGGGGCTGGGTCTCTGCCGGGGGCCACCTGCTGGGCTGGTGTTGGGCCACCCCTGGAGTCTCCCTGAGAGCAGATGAAAGAAAAGACTTACAAAGCTCGGACCAAAACAATTTGTAGATCAGCAGCCAGAGTGCATAACAATAAAAGGGACAGGACACTATTTACCAATTTCACTTACATCCAACGAAATTACCATTTACAAGGTGTTGCGTTAAGTTGATTGTTTTCTTTCTCTAAATAAGGACTTAAATTTCAGCTCACAGGAAAAACCCGATACCAGGAGGAGCAGTTTGAGAAATGAAACCAGTCTGCCTGGGAATGTCCGAGACAGGGTGGGGAAGAAGATGAAACTTGAACCCAAACTTTTACCGCATGTTGCATTTTCGGGGAATAATTAATCAAAAACATACTTCATGTGGGGTTTCCGTGGATGATTATTCGTCCAACCATGAGGCCGCTTTTCACTGTTACTCGGGATGATACGGAATAGAGAGATTGTACAACTCAAGTTTGGGAGAGAAAGTGGCTGCTATCAGCTCTGACCACAACAGATGGAAAATAACAAGACTCCAGTATTCTTTCAGAAGTTCTGACTTTGTTTTCCTGGAAACCATAAAAAGAAATCTTTTTTGTTGTTGCTGTGTTAGGTGGCTTGCTTTGCTTCTATTCAGTCTTGTCTTAAGAGAAGAGCTTTATCCTGCATACCTATTAGCAAAAAAAAAAAAAAAAAAAAAAAAAAAAAAAAAAAGTCTTAGAATCTCTACACAAAAGGCTTAATCTGTGGTGGTGTCCTGCTGTAAATTTACGTTCGTTCCTGGTTCCTCAGGTGAACTTGTCACTCCACAACAAAATTTTGAAAAGATTAAGGAGAAAGATGGTGGGATTAAAGAAGTTTGTAGCTCCCTGAATCCAACAAACCCACAAGAACTTTAAAAGAAGAAGAAAAAAAAAAAAACATTAAAAGAGATGGACTGGTTCCCTAAAATAAACAAAAAAGTTCTGCTTTAATAGAGAAGTTGATAGCTTCTCACCCTGCCCCACCCGCCTTTTCCAAGCTCAGCCCCTAGCAACAAAGAAGAGGCCTCATTTGCACAGCTGCTGCTCTAAGAACAGAGTAACAAAAGGCTGAAACTTTAACTTTAATATGGAAAAAAAAAAGTCAACTGACAAAAATAAATCACAAATATCGGGGACGTCAACAAAGGAGCCAGAAACTTAGCGAGGTCAGGAAGAAGATTCTTCTAAAGGGGACCCCACAAGCTCCAAGGAAACCCGCCTGTTCTGGAAACCAGAGTGGGATAAAATTCCCATCCCCATCCCACAGAGCCTCGGATCGCTGGTCCCACAGCACGGAGACATTCAAGCCCAGCGCTGTGCTGCGCAAAGTCATCCATTTCTTCAGAGTTCCGAAGCTGGAGATCTACTCGGTTATCACTATGAAAAGTGGGGCCAAGTAAGGGATAATGTCAAGACCCTGCCTGATAGTATTTCTTCCAAGTTCCATAGTCCTAAGGATGCACCTCCACCATGGGGAGAGAGAGGCTCCGGGAAAGACAGAAGGAAGTAACAGATCATTTACACCCCCTTCGTGTTTAATATTTTTCTTGTGCTTCATCTTCTTTAACAATATTTAAAGTCTCACAAAAGAAAAAAAAAAAAAACTAGTCAATTCTCTGGGGAATATAAGCAATATGCTGGCGTAGACTATTATTTATGAGCTATCAATTTCCAAATAAAGGTTAAGGTATTCATATAATAGAAACTAGGAAAACACTAAGACAGTTTAGAACGTTAAGTTAGGAGTAAAAACAAGAAGTTGGGACCCTAATGAGGATAGCCCCCCACCTGGGGGCAGGGAGGGGGAAAAATTGTACCAGAAAATATAGAACAGTATTCATCTTTATCGTGTAAGCTGTGATATATAGAATTAAAATTTCAGGTCAATTGCAGTGAAATGACTTCATATTTTTTCATTCACCTTCCAGCTACAATAAAAAAAAAATGCTGAAAGAGTCTCAGATACAATTCTAGTAATACTAATTAAATAAATATTCGTGGCATACCTCCTATGTACTAGCCCCCTCAAAGTCTTGGAATCTAATGAGAAAGGGAAACATAAACAAATAATCCCAATGCAATATGACACTTTTGGTTGCATTTCTTTCCATATATATTATGGTACAGATTTTGCAGAACTAGAAAAAGAAGCCCTCAACTTGGTTGGGAAAGAGAGAAAGCCTTAGTAACACCTCATAGGGTGACACATGGGCTAGGAATCAAAAGACCAATTTTCCAGATGCAAAAGAGGGAGAACATTTCCAAGGAAACCATGCATGCAAAAGGACAGAGCAGGAAAGATTATAGTGTGTTTCACCAATGAAGAGCTCAGGATTAAAGCTGGAAAGATAGCTTGGAACCTTGAAAAAGGCTGTCTTGTGTAGAGAAGACACTGAAGATCTTTTAAACAGCAAAGTGAAGGTATCCTATTTGAGTTTTAAAAGATACTTGGGTATTGCTATTTGGAGAATGGATAAGAACAGGGTGAAATTAAAGTCAAGAAAGAGGCTGTATCAGGGATTTCCAGAGAAACAGAACCAATAGGAAATTTATTTTAAAGAATTATTTCATGCAGTTATGGAGGATAACAAGTCTAAAATCAGCAGGTTGCGCTGATAAGCTAGAGACACAGAGAGCTGATGCATCAGTTCTAGTCCAAAGGCTGTCTGCTGTATACCACAAAGTCACTCAATGTTGAAGTTTAAATCCAAAGGCAGTTTGCTGAAAGTTAGTTCTCTCTTGGCTTGGCGGTGGCCAACTTTTTGTACTATTCAGGCCTTCAACTGATTAGATGAGGCCCACCCACATTATGGAGGGCAATCTGCTTAACTCAAACTCCACTCTTTTAAATTTTAATCTCATCCAAAACACCCTCCCAGAAACACCTAGAATAATGTTTGACCAAATAATTGTGCGGCCTGTAGCCCATCCAAGTTAACCCATAAAATTAATCATCACAGGAGCTACTAGTGTATAGAGGCTCTCTAGTGTATGGAAGAGATGGCAAAGAGTCTGAACTAAGCTCAGAGCAATGAAGACAGGGAAAAACAAATCAAATTCAGGGAAAAATTGAATATGAAGATAAAAAGAGGTTATTTTAAGGATGAAATCAAAATTTTTAGTTTGAACAACTAGGTGGTATAGAAAAATAAACTAACCAATTAGATGACCAGTAACCTCCAAAGATATATTTTTCTTTTAATTTATTTTCTTTCTCTATAAGAGGCTCAACTTTCTTCTGCTTCATGGTGCCTATATTCACCCTTTACATTTTTTTTCTTATTACATATTTCACCATTAGTTATCCTAAGAACAATGAGAGTTACAAAAGGTATTTCATTGATCAGATTTCATATGTAAGGATACCTATATTTCTTGATCTATTTTGAAAAAATGCATTTACTTAACTTCTGGTGCAATCCATTAACTTAAATATACTTCTTTCCCTCCATTCCTACGTAACAACATATAAATAAATACACAAGAACAAGAATACATAAGAAATGACAACAAAGAGAAAGTAACAAAATTCTGAGAACTAGAAGCAGGTGCTGAGTGACAAATCAAAGGAAAATAGAAAATCAAGTGAATAAGTTCCCCCCACCAAGTCCCAAAAGGGCTCAGCAATTGAAGAAACAAAGCACCACTGAAATAAGATGGGGTGGTGTCCAAATGGGGTGCAGACTGGATTATTTTTCAAAGTCTGATATAAAAATCAATTCGATCTCTACATCAACTCCCCAATTCCCTGCAACTAGGAGTCTACCTGTCACCAACTTCAGCCAAAGACTAGAGGTTTTCTCTTTGGTGAAACTGAATCAAAGGGAATATGAACTTGACAACAGGCAGAGCTGGGGACAGAAGCTGTGTGCCGTGATGAAAACCAGGATTAAGGGGAGAATCACCAGTCTGAATGGCAAAATCTTCAGTACCTTTTTTCCCATTTGTTCCAAGAATCTGGCAGCCTGAATGATAAACCTCAAATAAGGGATGAAACAATCAGTCTCTAGAGAAACCAATCAACCCCAGAGAAAAGAGACCTACAGAGATTGACAACTAGAGATTCCCCATAGAAAGAACCAGGTTCATTGTCATCCAACAATGAAGCGAGCACTTACCAAGTCCCATCAGTACACACAGAGCTTTTAGTCATCTTTCTAGTACCTTACTGTTAGAAAAAGACAGTCAAGGATCACTGGGCATGATTAAGGCTTTTAATATGAAAGTAGAGGCCAAAATAGGAAAAAGGAAAAGTGGATGACATAGACCCCAAGAAGTAAAAGATAATGTCATAAATAAAACTCTAACATCCTCAGGTAGAGAAAAGAAACTATTACAAGTCCATGAAATAAAAACAGGATGCTTTCTTAAAGTAATACTTAGAAAAGAAGCATTCCTAGAATTAAATTATGGTGGAAATAAAAATGTGAGTCAAAGTGTTGAAAAGATGAGGTTATCCAAAAGCAAATAAAACCACTTGTAAGGAAAAAATAGTAAAAGAACTTGAGAAAAAGAAAATCAGCAAGAAAGTTAAACATTCCAATGACAAAAAAGAACAGAGAAGATAGATAAGAGCAAATTATCAGTGAGAAAACACCAAGAAAGTTCCCAGAACTGAAGGAGGTAACTTTTCAGATTGAAGGAGCCCAGGGTCCAGGGATCACCCAGTTTTATTCCTGATATCCTGAATTTTTTTTCCATAATATGCCTTGGGATCTTGTTAATCGGCAGGTCCTAAAAGCTTCTGGAGAGAAAAAGTCCATCACATACAAAGTGATCAGAATGAAAATGATATGGGTTCATTACTGGCTCTGAAGCTACGGTGCAGTCAAAATCCCAAAAGAAAACAATTTGCGACTTAGAATCCTAACCCATTCAAATTATTGGCAAGGTGAGATAACAGAATAAAGACATTGTAAGATAAGCACAATCTCAGAAGTTTTATTGCCTACAAGTTCTTTCTCAGGAAGCTGCTAATACTGCTGAAGCTTCTCTGGCACATTTGTTGAGAAATGCAAATTCTGGGACCTCACCCTAAACCTACTGAAGCAGAAGCCCTAAGAGCGGGGACCTATGTCCATTTCCTAGCAAGCCCTTTGGGTGCAGGCTAAAGTTTGAAAAACACTGGGACCCCAGGGGGGCTCAGTCCGTGGAGCATCTGCCTTCAGCTCAGGTCATGATTCCAGGGTTCTGGCATGGAGTCCTGGGATCAAGTCCCACATCGGGCTCCTTCCTGGGCCAGGAAGCCTGCTTTTCCCCCTGCCTCTCCCTCCACTCAAGCTCTTACTCACTCTTTCTGAAAAATACATACATACTTATATACATAAAGTAAGTAAGTAAGTAAATAATTTTGAAAAACACTTTACTACTGGATATGCTCCCCCAGAACAAGGAGTGAACCAAGAAAGAGAAGACATGTGCTCTAAGACACATAACACAAAATAGTCCAGAACAGAAGCACAAGGCTACAGGAGGGATATTACAGCTGATCACTAACATGTGTCTGCCATTGTTCAGAATGCTTTCTATTTATTACTGCTTAAATCATTGCCTTTTTTTAAAAAGACTTTTATTATTTTTTTTAAGATTTTATTTATTTATTTGACAGAGAGAGAGACAGCGAGAGCAGGAACATAAGCAGGGGGAGTGGGAAAGGGAAAGCAAGCTCCACCTCCCTACCCCCACCCCCAAGCAGGGAGCCTGATAGGGAACTTGATCCCAAGACCCCGGGATTAAGACCAGAGCCAAAGGCAGAGGCTCAATGACTGAGCCACCCAAACGCCCTAAGATTTTTATGTTTAAGTAATCTCCACACCCAACGTGAGGTTTGAACTCATAACCGTGAGGTCAAGAGTTGCATGCATCACTGGCTGAGCCAGCCAGGCACCCTGCTTAAATCATTGTCTTAACAACCTTGTGAGATAAGCCTTACTATTTCTTCATTTTTACAGATGAGGAATCAGAGGCAAGATCTCAGCTAGTGAGTAGCGCAGTGAGGATTCACACCCAGGACCCAGGACTCATACCCTTATTTACAACATACCCCACATGCACCAAGAAGAAATGAAGCCAAGTAAACGCCTGCTGTGTTTAAATATATTGAGAGATCTGTACCTTTGTGGAAGATAGAGGATGATGATATAGAAAGCCAAACAACCAAACAAGCAAAACTGAGGCAAATATTCCATGGAGGGGAAAAAAAAAAAAAAAGTTGCATCTGAAAGGAAATGTAATCACACTACATGATGGAGCAATATTTGCATAGTCCTATGAGAATAAGTACTGAATAATGATTTAATGAAAAATTACATCATTATATTCGAAAGATGGGTAGCAAGATGAAGAGAAGCAGAATAGGCCACCCAAAATACGCCATTTTCATATATTAACCATTTTGAGTTGTGGGCATTTGAGAAAACAGCTGATGTAAGGAAAGGTATTTCTCTGAGCTCTCGTTATTTGCTGAAAGACAGATTCTTTTTTTAAGATTGATTTATTTATTTAGGAGAGAAAGAGAAAGAGCAGGGGGTGAGGGGGAAAGGCAGAGTGAAACAAGCAGATTCCATGTTGAGTAGGGAGCCTGAGAAGGGGCTCAGGACTCAACGTGGGGCTCGATCCCAGGACCCTGAGATCATGACCTGAGCAGAAATCAAGAGTCAGATGCTTAACCGACTGAGCCACCCAGGTGCCCAGAAAGACTCTTTAAAGATTTTATTTATTTATTTGACAGACAGAGTTCACAAGTAGGCAGAGAGGCAGGCAGAGAGAGGAAGAAGCAGGCTCCCCACTGAGCAGAGAGCCCGACGCGGGGCTCGATCCCAGAACCCTGGGACCATGACCCGAGCCAAAGGGGGAGTCTCAACCTGTTGAGCCACCAAGGCGCCCCCAGAAAGACTCTTTAAAAGAAGCACAGTTGTCAGGAGACCTGAGTGGCTCAGTCCATTACGTGTCTGCCTTCAACTCGGGTCGTGATCCACAGTCCTGGGGTCAAGACCTGAGTGAGGCTCCCTCCTCAGTGAAGAGTCTGCTTCTCCCTCTACCCTTCCCCTCATCCCCCACCTCACTCACTTATTCTCCCTCTTTCTCAAATAAATAAAATCTTTTAAAAAAAAATGGAACTCAGTTGTCATAAATCCCTTCCCTGGGAAGTTTCTTCAGCAAGGAAAGATTGAATCTCATCACAATGATGGAGGATAGTTGGAAGAAAGGCAGGCAGGGACAAGGTACCCTATCCTAAGAGGAAAAATACCCTTGAAAGGAAAAAGACCCCATCCTGTTATTCTAGGCTTTATTCAGTGCTCTAGCTTTAAGTGTTCCTACTAGGAGGACTTACAATGTATATGTGACAGGAAAGAAGGGAATGGTCTTTGGCATCCCAGCCCAAGCCCCCGAACAGCCAGTGGGATATTTAAACAAAGAGCACGATCTGCGGCCTATAGCTGGTTGGCTTTAGCGCAGGACAGCCACCTGCCTTCTTAATCCCCAAGGCTACGAAACACTACCCTGGAAGGAACCCTCTACCTGAGCCAAATGAGCAACTACCTGGTAAATGAGTGTGTAGACAAAAACCTGATTGGGTGACAGGCACATGGAGAGTTAATCAGATTAAAAGAGCCCATAAAACCAAATGGGCAGTCTTCTCTGGTCCCCTCCCTCTTTGGGAGCTTTGTGCTACTGCTCAATAAACTTTGCTCTGGTGCCCACAACTCTTTGTCTGGTCTACCTCTTCATTCTTAGAAGCATCAGGACCAAGAACCAGGGGCACTAAAGGAAAAGAAATCCTGCAACAACAGGAGAGAAGATGAAAAGTGGTCACTACCTCCACCCAGAAAAACGTTGTTACACACTATCATAACTATTATCTATTCTTCTAAGGGCTCATTCACCTTTCCTAAAAGTCACTTTATTCTCCCCTTTCAATATAGGGGTCCTACTCCCTACTCAAGAATTCACAAAGGTAAAGGGAAAATTATGCTTCTCCCCTACAAAGACAAAATGCGAGGGAGTTGGGATAAGAAAGCTAAATTCTCACCCTCCATTTAAAGAAGTTAATAGATAATACCTAAAATTGAACAATTAGGAACTAACAATGTAAACATTACTTAAAAGAGTTAAAATTGATTGCCTCTGGCCTGGCTGGTTCAGTCAGTAGAACATGTAACTTTTAACCTTGAGGTTGTGAGTTCAAGCCCCATGTTGGGTGTAGAGATTACTTTAAAAATAAAAATAAAAAATCTTTGGGACACCTGGCTGGCTTACTTGGTGGAGCATGTGACTCTTGACCTCAGGGTTGTAAGTTCAAAATCCATGCTGGGTGTAGAGATAATTTAAAAATAAAATCTTAAAAAAAAATCGGTTGCCCCTTTGGAAGAGGGGTAAAGAGAGGTAAGGGAGGAACTTTTTGTTATCGTTATAAACCTTATAAAAGCATTTGACCTTTTAAATTATTCTGGTATTAGTTTGATCAAAAATAGAATAAAATCAAGTTAAAAAAATAAATTACTCACTAAGTTTAGTGAGTGTTTCTAAATTTCTTCTCACAGATCATTTCTGCCTTACTCTGTGTTCTGGCACTTAAAGCAGGACAAAAGGCTTCTTGAGGCTTCCCATCTTGTCTTAATAGCAGTTCTCTGTCCCTCTCAGAATGCCTCAAACCCTGAGACTCTGGGCTTTGAGTTCAAAGGGACAGATGGGAAGGAGTCACTGGAGAGACTTTATCCTAATTCTTCCATCAGATTTTGGCAGAGTGTTGTTTTCTCTATGATAATTTCCACAGAAACAAATTCTCTCAATCATCTACAAGTTTCTAGTGTGCAAAAGGTTGTCATGCCTTTCTTTCCTATGTTTCAATATCCTCAGACATGAGCTCTTTGGGTATCAGGCTTTCTTCATTCAATCATTCGTTCAAAAGCAAATGTAGAGTGAGGCCCTACTGTGTGCCAGATACTTACTATTGAGTTTCTTAAGATTATTTTTTTCTCTGTGCATGGTATCCATATGTAGGAATTAAGATGTTTCAAAGTTCTTTATAATCACTGCCTCTTTATGTGTTAATTAGAAAAGGCAACCTTCTGTGGTGTAATGATTAATTAAAATGAGGATAAACTATATTATGTTAAGAAAATAAAAGCTCCAAGATTTATTTTCTAAATTAGATCAGGTCAGTTTAAATTTTTCTCTTACCCAACTTGTCAGTAGGCTTTTCTTGTCACAGAGAAAAATGTTAACATTTATCTAAAAGGGCTATCTACCTCCTGCTGATGCTTTATGAGAAAACAGACTTTGTTTCCTCTCAAGAGAGAAAAGAATACTTACAAGGTAAAATAGTATTTTGAAGCACTAATCAACATATCCTTTCTCCATCCCTCTCCACCCTCCACTCAAACCCAGGCAATTTAACATAGGTCCACCACTGCCCAGAAGGATAGTGATTATGGCAGAGTCTGAAGGAAAAAAATTTTAAATCCTTTAGCATAACTAGTGTAATATTATAGACTTGTTAGTTTAAGGTACAACTCAAGGTTCAATTAGTTTCCAGGTATGGACTGAATGTTCGTCTTCTCAAAATTCATTATGTCGAAGCCCTAATGTGATATTTGGAGGTGGGAGCTCTGGGAGGCAATTAGATGATGAAAGTAGAACTTCTATGATGTAATTAGTGTCCATACAAGAAGACAAAGAGCGCTAGCCCTTTCTCTCTGCTCTCTCTGCTCTCCATCACAGGAGAATGCAACAAGAAGACATCAATCTACAAGCCAGGAAGAGATCTCTCACCAGACACAGAATCTGCTAGTGCCTTGATCTCGGCACTAGCCGAGCCCGAGCCCCCAGAACTGTGTAAAATAAATATTTGTTGTTTAAGACGCCTGGTCTGGTAATTTTTTTTTCTTAAGATTTGTTTATTTATTTGAGAGAGAAAGAAAGAGAGAGAGAGAGAAAGAGAGCACCTAAGTGGGAGGAACAGAGGGGGAGGAACTCCATGTGGGGCATGGAGTCCAACCCAAGGCTCAAAATCCCACCACCCTGAGATCATGACCTGAGCTAAAACCAAGAGTTGGGTGCTCAACCTACTGTATCACCCAGGCGCCCCATAGTATTTTTGTTGCAGCCAAACTGACTAAGACATTACCCAAATCAGGAATTAAAATCCCAGGAGCAATCCAATATTAGCACGCAAATCAAGGAGCTGACACTCCAGAAACAGAGATGAATATATGCCTTATACTATCTATATCTTCATAAATTCCAGAAGCTTTTCTTTTCTTTTAGACTTAGAAGCTTTTCTTTTAGACTTATTTACTTATTTGAGAGAGAGAAAGAAAGTCTGTGAGCATGGGGGGTGGGGGTAGGCAGAGGGAGAAAATCTCAAACAGACTCCCCCGCTGAGTGTGGTGCCCAATAGCACTACCCTGAGATCGAAATCAAGAGTTGGACCCTCCACAGACTGAGCAACCCAGGAGCACCCAGTAGCTTTTCTAATTAGCATAACGAATTTTAGAATTAGGGTCTCCTTGTGGAAATCAATAAACTCAAGATACATTGTATAACAGAACATGAAAATCTAACCAGGCCTGCTACCTGTACCTTTAGGGAGACCGTCTGAGGCTTGCCTCACAGATGAACCTGTGTGTAGTCCTTGAGCCAGAGGACTTCTTGTGGCCTGATTCTCATTCTAAGAACACAGGATTCTGCCTCTGGATATTTTTCCATCTGCTTCAAGTAAACATTTCATGTGAAGAGGTAGTCAGAGCACTCCAAAAGAACAGAGAGCTGGGACTTCATCAATCTTAGAGTTTGTATAAATGTTTTCAAGCTTGCTTGTTAATAAATGTTCTTTTAATCAGGTCTGTACTTGTGGAATAATTTATGAAGAGCAAAGCAATCTTGCAGTGGTTACTATTATTTACTAAAATAATCTAAAGCTGTATAAACCCGAACAGGCTTACATTTACAATCCCCACAAAAGGTACGAGGTTTGTTGACAGGGTTTAGATGCGCGAAAGGATTTTGATTTCATGACAAGGGAAGAGTGCAGTGTGAGGAGGTATGGGCCACACAACTGGGGATTAGTAGGAATGTGAACCTCTAGACAGAAGCCACCGTAAATGATGGCTACATCTGGAAACCATACATGATGATTACAGCAAATAACAGCATGGACAACTACTGACTAAGACCCAGATACGGCTTCATTCCCCGGAGCCATGAGTCTACTTACATGCACGCAATCAGGGAATTCAGTTAAAACTTGCAGTGACTGAGTTGGCCAGAAATTGACTAAAGTTGTGGTTTCGGCCACCAGGAAGAATAGGGTCTCTAAATAAATATTAAATTGGAATTTAGGGGGGAAAAAGTCTAAAAACTTTTCTTTCTTGCACGTCTGAGTTTGGGATTTTGAGAAATTCATATTCACCGTGTGCCACATGAGGAAGAACAATTCCGAGTCCCTCTCAATTTTTCTCTCCCGAATTTTTTCTTTTAACTCTTGACGCCTCTGTTACATTTTCTCTTCCAGTACACTCAAGAGTTGAGCCCATTGTGTCCTTAGACTCTCCTTAGTGATCCAAAGTATAGTTTAAAGTCCAAGAGGGCGATGTTCATGTCTTGCTGAAATGTCTATGCAAATCAGAGAGAAAAGAAAGAGACCATCTTAAGTATGTGTGTATCTTAGCTTGGGCTTCTATAACAAATATTATTTATTGAATGGGTAAATGACATTTATTTCTCAAAGAAAACTAGGAAGTCCACGCTCAAGGGGTCAGCGGATTTGGTATCTGGCAAGACCCAGCTTCCTGGTCTATAGGTAGCTACCTTCTCCTGTATCCTCACATAGAAGAGAGAGATCATCTCCCTCACGTCTCTTCTTCTAAGGGCACTAATCCCATAGTGGGGGAGGGCCTCAACCCTCATGACCTAATTGTCTCCCATTTCTAAATACCATCACATGGGGAATTAGGAACTCAACATATGAATTTTGGGAAACATGAACATTCAGTCTAGAACAGTACACACTGCAGAGGCTGGGAAGCAGCATAAGGAAAAATTACTTCCTGAGAGAAGTGGACAGAATCATCTTACATTCAGCGAACACCTAACCATAAGCCAGACATTGTGTTAGGAGAGCACTGGTTTCACCAAGTTGAATAAAATATTTTCTGATATCAAATAAGGAGATGGACAATACAATTGCTAAGTGCCGTGATGGGGTTACTAAGTAGAGTCAGTGCTGAGGAAGGCGAGATCCCAGCTCTGATTGGGGGAGTCCAAAAAGCCTTCAGAAGCGATAACCTTCCAACTGGGTCTTAAATTTCCCCAGTAGAGAGTGCCCTTTCCAGTCACCACTAACAGCATAGGCCAAGGCAAAAATGAATGAAAAAGCATGGAGGGCTGGAAAGATAAGTCCAGGGCCTAGAAAGTATATGAGTGGACTAGCAAGCCATTATGCTAGAAGGATCAAATGTGGCCAGATGGAATCTCATGAATGCGTTTCTGAAGAGATTGGCCTTTGTGAGACCAACCAGGGCAGCCAACGGGCCTACATGTTCCAAAGAGGTATCCTAATGGCAGCACAGGGCGGGCCAAAAGGCTAAAACTCCATCCTGCTCCACTCCGCCTTGTATCTTTTATATCTCTTTTATATTTTTTATTTGAAAGTAGGACCCAGCTGTTATTTTTAAGTTTTAAAATTGCTCATATAACCCACTTAAAGTCATCAAAGATCTTTGGTTAGGGAAGTTGAATGACCATATTTACACTTCAGAACACTGATTCTGGCTCCAGGACAGGAGAAAAGATTAGACAGTGGAGACATGAAAGGCAGGAAGGCAATTAGTTGGATTTTCACATCCTATAGCGGATATGACCAAAGGTCCAAACCAAGGTAGTGATAGCAGGAGTGTGAATGGAAGCTGGAAGAGGGAACGGATTCTAGCGACATTTTGAAAACTGGATGAACAGTCATTTACCATTCCTACTACACACATAGTAGTTTTTGACAGTGTTTGACTAGGCAGAGCAGGCAGGAAACTGCACTCCACCCTCCCTCCCTTATTGCATCAATAAAACTTCAGTTGCTCTACTTCAGCTCCAAGGTATTAGTACGACAAGGAGGTAAGGTAAGAGCTCTTGCTGCATTCCAAAGCTTCTAGGCTTTTGAGGGCATTATGGCTCGTTGGTTAATGTGACTTTGTGTAAAACCGCACTGGACATAATGCCTTATGGATCATGGAAAAAGTCACCAATACAGAGTATTCATTTGACTTATCAATTCCAGATAACTGATGTGGTAGTCTGTCATCTCTTTTCTCTTTTCATTTTCCACAAATAACATCTCTCCCAACTCTAAAAACAGAAATTTGGAAAGATGGATTTAATAATATATAAAGCAGTGCATAAATATGGTTCATTTTATTGTCATTGTTATGTTACACTCATTGATGTAACATCCTGTGATCCGATGCTTTGCTAAGATTGATCCTTGCAGGGATGGCTGGGTGGCTCAGTGGTTAAGCATCTGCCTTCTGCTCAGGTCATGATTCTAGGGTCCTGGGATCGAGCTCCGCATCAGGCTCCCTGCTTGGCAGGAAGCCTGCTTCTCCCTCTCTCACGTCCCTTGCTCATGTTCCCTCTCTCGCTGTGTCTCTTTCTGACAAATAAATAAATAAAATCCTTTAAAAAAAAAAAAGAAAGAAAGAAAGACTAATCCTTGCAATGGGCTGGCCTTGAAAACAGGCAGAATAGACTACTGGCTCTATTGTGATTTAGGACATGATGATAACATGGTCAGTCCTTATGTATCCAAGCATTCAGGAACTATTCACTAAACACCTACTTTGCCAAAGGCCTTATGATAGGTAGGCACAGCAGAAGGCAACATGGATGTGGTCTTAGTCTAGGAGAGCTTTCAGCCAGTGGGGAAGACAAACTGTAAACCATAAATTGCAGACTTAATTATTTGATCACTATTTTTGGTACCTGCTTTGAATAGGAAAGAAAAGCTACAAGAGAATCTAGGACAGGGGACCTCAGATGGTCCCCACCTCCACTTCCTCCACAAGGAAGTGACTTTTGGCTTGCGAGCCAAAGAGCAGGAGGCTTCTTCTGCAGATAAATAGGGAAGAGAAATTCAGACCAAGTGGACAGTATAAAGCAGGAGCATGTGTGTGGAACAGCTGGGAAAACCCACCGTGGCTGGAGGGCAGAACTCAACAGGGAGAATGGCTAGATATAGAGATTTGTAGACTGTGTTGAGGTTTGGTTTTAGCCTAAAGGCCAAAGGAACCCCTTCCCTGGAATTTAAACAGAGGGTGAAATTATCAGATAAATTTTTAAAGACTCCTCCAACTATTTGGCTAAAAACAGATTGCAATGGGGCAGAAGTGGATTTAGGGAAACCACGTAAGTAGCTCTGGTCGGAAACTTCCCGAAGTTTCTCAGTTGCAGACCCTGATGCCGACAAGCTGAGTTCTGGTGAACACCGTATCCAGAACAGATTGCATAGAGACTCTCGTCAAGGCTCAGACACGCTCGTCAGCAGGGTCTAGAAGCTATGGTGCTGTTAGCTTTGATGACCTGTGCCTGGCGTTGTCTCCCACCACGAGGCCACGGCCTCCCCAGTCTCAGTTGTGTTGGCTTGGACCACATGCCTGGTACCTGTTCAGGGTTTTCTTTTTTTCCTCATTTGCTGCACAAGACTGAAGCCTGTTCCTGAAACCTGCCTCTGACCTCTGCTAAGTTCACCATTCCCTGAATTCTGCAGGTGTTGACCCACAGTGTTTTGGCCTCCTAGGACAGCGCCATCTTCCCAAACAGGGCCCTTTTCTTCCAGCTGCTTTCAAAAGCTCAACTGTGGATTCCCTCACGGGTTGCAGCTCTGCCCTCCATTGAGGTCCTCAGCCAGTCCCTCCCTCTCCTCTCCAAAAGTGCCACTCTGGTGAGGCTGCCAGGCTATGGAAATAGACTGCAAGAAGTAGCTTCACAGGGTGAGGTATCTATCAAGATCTTCCCTTTGGCAGAAGAGAGCTTAGTTCTTATTCTTAGATGAGATAGCAAGGTAAGATGGGGTTTTTTTGTTTTTTGTTTTTTTTAACAATTCCACTCAAAGTACTGTGCTGGTGTTGCACAGGCTTTCCAGCATATCATTATCAAAAAGATCAGGATTGTGTTTTAGGGCAGTGAGTATCGTCCACTTTGCAAGCTCAGATGTTTCTTCAAAAAAATGTTTAAGTGCTAAGCTTTGTTTGCTTTTAACTGGCCTGCATGTCTAACTCCCATGTTTCCTTGGATTCCTGCAGTAAAAAATGATACACCTCAGTGAAAAAAGATATTGGGATGTGAAAAGAAATGTTATGAGTCAAGGAGCTACTGGCATTTAATCTCTAGCAGGTGTGCTGTTAGATTTAATAAGCATTTCTGGGTATTCAGGGTTGGTTTTTTTTTTTTTTTCCTTTCTTTATGACAAGGCCTTTAAGCATATGAGCAAAATTTAAATGAAAATATGAAACATAATCCTAGCAGAAGACAACAAATAATTCTCCACCCTTATGCTTTCTATACCCCTCAAAGGAAAAAGAAAGAAAAGTTTTCTCTGATTTGCTAAGATACATTTCTTGTTCTTTTGTTTTCTTCTTTTTCAATCCAGGCAGGAGAAGCTCTTCCATAGAAATTAACTAGCATTTCCTTTCCTAAGACTGAAATCTGAAACACATACATAGGTTTCAAGATAACATTTTTTTTTTTTAAAGATTTTATTTATTTATTTGACAGACAGAGATCACAAGCAGGCAGAGAGGCAGGCAGAGAGAGAGGAGGAAGCAGGCTCCCTGCTGAGCAGAGAGCCCGATGCGGGACTCGATCCCAGGACCCTGAGATCATGACCTGAGCCGAAGGCAGCGGCTTAACCCACTGAGCCACCCAGGCGCCCCAAGATAACATTTTTTTAATCTGTGTCTGTGGTTCCTTTTTTAAACACCTTTTCCTAAAAATAAAATTCTCAATGTGACCAGAACAAACACAGACTGTGTGAAAGATGTTTCTGCCAAGTTGTGAGATTGATGTGAATTAAAGTAGCTGAAATGTAAGCCCATGTTATTGTAATCTGGAGTGTTAACGCATGCCCTTCATCTAAGAAATGCAAAATATTTTCAAAACAAGCATCTGGTGACACTCAGCAGGGTCATATCTGTACAGCTCTCTAGAGGAGGTAATTTGTCCTGTAGAGACTTTGGGATGTTTTGCTAAAATACTGACCTTTTACTTCTCAATGCAGCCCAGAATTCATAATTCTTTGATGGACTTGTTGCATGTTTTATTCTGGTAATCTGATTGCTCCCCCAAATTCTAAAGAATCTTATTATCTTTAAAGCTGGAGGGGATAATAAAATGACGGGCCTGAATGAATGGTGGCCTTCAGGTATTGTTTTTTTTGTTTTTTTGTTTTTTTAAAGATTTTATTTATTTATTTGACAGAGAGAGATCACAAGTGGGCATAGAGGCAGGCAGAGAGAGAGAGAGGAAGAAGCAGACTCCCTGCTGAGCAGAGTGCCCGATGCAGGACTCGATCCCAGGACCCTGAGATCATGACCTGAGCCAAAGGCAGCGGCTTAACCCACTGAGCCACCCAGGTGCCCCCAGGTGTTTTGACTGAAGAGCCTTTCAGGCTAGTTTGGAGTCTCCATTGGTACTGCTAACCGTGGGCTTTAGCACCTTGTATCCTGTAATCTGGGTTCTTCTGTATCCTTTTCCCCCATGTACTCTTAGAGCACATATTTTATAACCTGTAGATTAGTTTAATTTTTCTGCAATGATGAAAACATCAAACAGCTTCAGACACTTGAGCTCTCAGCTCTACTGAAGCAGAAATAAGTAAGCCCCAAAAGGAAAGGTGAGTAGGAGCCTCCAAGAGATCCAATGGCAAAGTCTCTGTGGGAACTATGGAAGAACAATGTCATTTCTGCTCACCAGATATGTGAGCACAGAAGGAGGGAGACCCAAATCTGAGGCTGGTCAAAAACAAGTAGCAGACGCTTTGACTTCTCCTATCGAAATTGGTCAGAAGGTGAACCAACTATTCTTTTCAAATTATTTCCAAGAAAGCCTCCCACTTAACAGCAGACCCTTCGTTCAGTTGGTCTTTTGTCTTCTATTCCTTTTATTTCCTTTGGGGTTTTCCTGTTTGTTTCATCTTTTTACATCTGGGTAAAAAGATGAAACAAACTGGGTCTCATCATTTCTCAAAATTCAACTCAGTGACTTGTTCGGTTTCTTTGTATTCAGTAGGAAATTCATAGGTATCTGATATCTCCTAGCTGCATCTTTAACACCAATATTAATAGTAGGATCTAGTTACATTCTTCTTTTTTTAAATATCGTTCTCTATCCAATTACATTTCCCTCTGTTATTCTGAGCTCGCTCAAATCTCTGACTCATCTTTCACAGCATGCTGCCTGCCTTCACCAAGGGTAAAAAGAAGACCCATCTTGGGACACCTGGGTGGCTCAGTCTATTAAGCCACTGCCTTCAGCTCAGGTCATGACCCCAGGGTCCTAGGATCAAGCCCCGAATCAGGCTCCTTGCTCGGCAGGGAGGCTGCTTCTCTCTGCCTCTGCCTGCCACTCTGCCTGCTTGTGCTCACTCTCTCTCTCTCTCTCTGACAAATAAATAAGCTCTTTAAAAAAAAGAAGAAGAAGAAGAAAACCCATCTCTGAAAGTGGGTGGGGGGCTGTATAAAAGTTCTCCGTTGGGGGGCGCTTGGGGGCTCAGTCAGTTGAATGTCTGACTTCAGTTCAAGTCATGATCTCAGGGCCCTGGGATCCCCTGGCTTCCCACTCCATGCTCAGCCGGGAGTCTGCTCCCCCATCTCCCTCCACCTCTGCCCCATCCCCCACTCATTCTCTCTCTCTCTCTCTCTCTCTCTCCCTCTCTCGTCTCTCTCTTTCTCAAATATGTAAATAAAATCTAAAAAAAAAAACTCTCCATGAGCCCAATTTCTGTGGATTCATAGTCCAAACATAGACACATAAATGAAAGCTGAATCTCATAAATATTGGAGGACGTAGTTGATGAAGGGCAATATGTTCTTGTATGCTTAATTATCTTTATGATTAACAGAAAAACGCCTGACTTTCACAGGACAGAAACCATTTTAGTTCATCAAAACAAAGGAAGATTAAGTTTTTGTGCAACCAAGTGTTTTCTGGCCTAAAGGAAGACCCGTTAAAGAAAAGAACACAAAATCACACATATGAAATTAGAAACCCAAGGGAGTATATGTGTGGAAAGAGAAAATATAAAATTCAGAAAATACACGATACAAAGAAATAGCATGATATTTTATTAATTACTTGACAAATCTCTCTAAAAAACTTTTTCCTTTTTTCGCTTCTATTCTGAAAAAAATATACAAAATTAATTGTAATACAAGAGGAATTAAAATATGGTTTTAAGTTGTTGCTACTTTGTGCGGAGCTGCATGAAGCATAATCAAATTACTCTTAAACAATATCGACTAAGTTGATGAATGTGTGTAGAAATTTTGCCATCCAAGCACTTTTTTTTCAGTCTGTACGTCTGCATTGTTGGCCAATTTGTGTACAATTTCATCTGGAACTGCACAACGATCTAAGGACAAGATAGGTCAGATACTCTATGAGGTGATCTGATGTATTGGAAGACAGTAAGCAGGATGTCAAGGGGCCCATTCTCTGTTTGTAGTATTTCTAAAGTCTGACTTATAAGCACAGGAATTCCTGGACCAGCTTTTATTTTGTGTGATACTCAACCAAAAAAGGAAAAAATATGATGCATTTATAGTTGTACACTCTGCATTAGTAAATGTATTCCTGACAGGAGGGAGCAACCATTTCAATTAGGTAATAATGTAAAGTAGGTGCTCTGGTGTTCAGAAGTGTTTGCCACTGGCTAGTTTCTGGCTTCCTGTTTTTAAAACCCTTTCCTCTTCCATTACCCACCTACTTTAGCACCTGGCATTATATGGCACATTCGTATCACAACATGACTTCTGATCTTGTGTCTTCATGTCCTGATGCCAGGTGGGCTGGCGAAGTTTCCCGGAACCAATTCCTTCAAAGGGATGGCTAATTATAAAGGGAAGTGACTGTCATTACTGCATTCCCAAATGCCTGACACCCCAGGAAATGGGAGGGAATGTCTGCATGGAGACAGGAGACTTAACCAATTATAGATAAAAGTTTGCGAATTTTACAAACCATCTGACTATGTGAACACATTACTGGGGTCACTCCCAGGGCCTTGAAAGGGGCGTGCGAGGAAGAGTCTCCTTTGGCTTCACAGTTAAGTCACTGCAATCTCTAACTTCATTGATCTTTTAAAGCAGAGCAGTTGGACTTCTGGTCTCTGGCGCAATGCAGCTTAGAAGGTGCCACTCCATCCCAACGACAAGTAAAAAGCTAAACAAGCTGAAAAAATCAGCAAGTCTTCTTACATTCATCAGAGAAATGAGATCACAAGGAAACTGCTATCCCCTGGAAAAACAACCTGACAGAGAATCGCAACTTAATAGAGCAGAAACCTCTAAGCACAAACCCTCACAGGAACTAGAAGAAACCCTGAATGGCAATTGACAAATTCCTGGAGTCTCAGTGTGGACAAGTCTGAGAGTTTAAATCTCAGGGCAGGGAGGCACATATTTGTGAGTTTTCTCTCCGGCAGTTCTACCAGGTCCTCACAGTGAGTATCTGAGAAAAGTCCCCTCATGCTTCTTGCAGGAATAAAGGGAAAAGGAGCCATCTGAAACATGCTGGGGGTTTCTGTTCTTAACAAAGTCTGCCCCTAAGAGAAATGATTTTACTAGAACCTAACCTGCTGGGGTTTTTATCAGAGCCTCCCTGACCTGAGGGCAGGGAAACACACAACCCCAGTCCCCCTCGCCATCCTGTCCCGCTACTGAGAGGTCATGGTGAAGTTCAGTGGAGGAGACAGACCTAATCATAGGACCAGCCAGTGCTTCCCCTCTCCCTACACCTTGTCACTACATTATGAAAGGTCTAATTGCCACGGTTCCTTTTACTAAATACATGATGTCCACTTTTCAACAGAAACTTTCAAATCATACTAAAAAGCAAAAAGTTTGAAGAGCCTGAACAGTATCAGAACCAGAGTCAGATATGGCAAGAGTGTTAAAAATATTACAACAAAAATCTTAATAACTAAGATTAATGTCCTAAAAGCTTTAACAGAAAAAGTAGACAACATATAAGAACAGATAGATAATGTTAGCAGAAAGATGGAAATTCTAAAACACAATAAAAAATGCTTGAGATCAAAAGACACTATAATGGCTATGAAGAATGATTTGGTAGACTAGGCATGGATGAAGAAAGAATCTCTGAGCTTGAAGATATGACAGTAGAAGTTTCCAAAACTGAAATGCAAAGAGAAAAAGACTAAAGAAAAAAGGAAAAAAATAGCAAAATATCAGTTTTAAAAGGTGTAATGTATGCATTACGGGAATACAGGAAGGAAGGAAGGAAAAACAAGGAAAGAAAGAAAGAAAGCAATTTTATGCAATAATGAGTGAGAATTTCCCTAAATTAATGTCTGACACATTCACCAAGATAGACAACTTCTGAGCCATAAAATGCATCTTAACATATTTTTAAAGATATAAATCATGGAATGCCTGGGTTGCTCAGCTGGTTAAGCATCAGATTCTATATTTCAGCTCAGGTCATGATCTCAGGGTCATGAGATCAAGCCCCATGCTGGGCTCTGCACTCAACATGGAGTCTGCTTGTCTCTCTACCACTGCTCCAACCCCCACTCACACTGGTGCTGTCTCTCACTCTCTCCAATAAATAAATAAAATCTAAAAATTTAAAAATTTAAAAATATATATACACATATATCACAAAATGTTTGCTTTCAGACCCAGTGGACTTAAAATCAAAAGCAATAACACAAAGCTGAAAAAAAATCTCAAAATACAATAGGATTAAACACCACAATTCTAAATACACAGAGGTCAAACTAGATATCTCAAGAAAAATTAAGAAGCATTTTGAACTAAATGAAAATGATAATAGGGGTGCCTGTATGGCTCAGTTGGTTGTGTGTCCAACTCTTGGTTTTGGCTCAGGTCATGATCTCAGGGTCATGAGATTAAGCCTCACATCAGGCTCTATGCTTAGCACCGAGTATGCTTAAGAAATTCTCTCCCTCCCTTCTGCCCCTCCCCCGCGCATGCTTTCTCTCTTTCATAAATAAATACATAAATAAATAAATATTAAAAGTCTTTAAGAAATAATAAAAGAAAATGAAAATAAAACATTAAAATTTGTGGATGCAATAAAAGCAGTGCAAAGAAAAATTAATAGCATTGATGCATGTGTTAGGAAAGAAAAAAGATCTAAAATCAACAGTCAAAGTTTCATTAGGAAACTAGAGAAGGAAGAGCAAATCAAATTCAAAGTAAGCAGAAAAAAAGAAATAGGAATCAGCAGAAATCAATGAAATTGAAAAATAAGAAATCAATACAGAAAATCAATGAAACCAAAAGCTGATTTAAAAAAAAAAATCAATAAGCCTCTAACAAGGCTAAGAAAAAGTGAGAGGATACTCAAATTACTCTTATCAGAAATGAAAGAGGGGATATAAGCACAAATCCTATAATTTAAGATGACCTTGAATTTGGTGATGACTTTTTAGATACAGCTCCAAAAGCATGATCCATAAAAGGAATAATTTATAAGCTAAAGTTCGTCAAAATTAAAATCTCTGGGGGCACCTGGGTGGCTCAGTCAGTTAAGTATCTGTCTGTGGCTCAGGTCATGATCTAAAGTCCTAGGATCGAGCCCCATGTCAGTCTCCCCGCTCCATGGGAACCTGCCTCTCCCTTTCCCCTCTGCGCCCACTTTCTCTCTTGCTATCTCTCTCTCTCAAATAAATAAAATCTTTAAAAAAAATTAAAAACTCTGCTCTATGAAAGACACTGTCAAGAGGACAAGAAGACAAGCCACAGATTGGGAGAAAATATTTGCAAAAGACGTATCTGATAAAGGACTGTAATCCAAGATATACAAAGCACTCTTAAAACTCACCAGTAAGAAAACAAACAACCAGATTAAAAAATGGGCAAAATGCCTGAACAGAGACCTCACCAAAAAGATATACAGATGGCAAATAAGCATATGAAAAGATTCTCCACATAATATGTCATCAAGAAGTTACAAATTAAAACAACAATGAAATACCACTATATACCTATCAGGATGGCCAAAATCCAAAAAACTGACACCACTGAATGCTGGAGAGAACATAGAGTATCAGGAAACCTCACTCATTGCTGATGGGAATGCAAAATGGTACAGCCACTTTGGAAAACAGTTTTGTGTTTTTTTACAAAATTAAACATACTCCACCATACAATCCAGCAATTGTACTTCTTGGTATTTCCCCCAAAAAGTTGAAAACTTATGTCCACACAAAACCTGCACATGGATATTTATAGCAGCTTAATTCAGAATTGGCAAAACTTGGACATAATCAAGATGTCCTTTGGCAGGTGAATGGATAAATATACCATGGTACAACCAGACAATGGAATATTATTCAGGGCTAAAAACCAAGGATCTATTAGGCCATGAAAAGACAGATGAGTTAAATGCGTATTACTAAGTGAAAGAAGCCAATCTGAAAAACTACATGACATTCTGGAAAAGGTAGAACTATGGGGACAATAAAAAGATTGGTGGTTGCCAGGGGTTGGAGAAAGGAAGCAGTAAGGAGGCAGGGCACAGAGGATTTTTAGGGCAATGCAACTACTCTATATGATACTATAATGGTATATGAGTCATTGTGAAATTGTCCAAACCCATAGAATGTACAACACCAAGAGCAAGCCCTAATATACTCAATGATCTTCCAACAATAACAATATGTCAACACAGGTTCATCAGTTGTAACAAAAAAATCCCCTCTGGTAAAGGATGTTGATAACGAGAAAGTCTAGACACGTGTGGGAGAGAGGATATAGGGGAACTTCTACACCATCCTCTCAATTTTGCCATTAGCCTAAAACTTCTCTAAAATACAAAGCCTATTTAAAAATAAATATATAAAATAAATTAGTTTTTTTAAAAAAGAATGGTTGCTTATGTACAACACCCAGTCCTCCATGTAACAGGCATATCTAAACAATGAATCTTGGAACCCTCCATCAAAAATAATGATGTATATTATGGTGACTAACATAGCACAATAAAATAGAATGGATGCAAGGGGCGCCTGGGTGGCTCAGTGGGTTAAAGCCTCTGCCTTCGGCTCAGGTCGTGATCCTGGGGGCCTGGGATTGAGCCCTGCATCGGGCTCTCTGCTTGGCGGGGAGTCTGCTTCTCCCTCTCTCTCTCTGCCTGCCTCTCTGCCTGGCAAATAAATAAATAAAACCTTAAAAAAAAAAAAAAAAGAATGGTTGCTTGGAATTATTATAGATAAAATTATACTCATTGGCCATGGGAATTAAAGTCACTTGTTCTGCATTAGGGTCTTAAGCATATTTGTAATAATACTGAAAAACATGGCAAAAATAACAAAAAGGATTTTCAGTCATACGCTAAAAGAGCTATCTTTTGTTTTGTTAAATAATGGCTCTTTTTATCTCCTACTTCATTCCATTAGCTTCCTCCACTTAGCAACAAGAATACAGCAATTATTTTATTTATCCACATGCCTTTCCTTAAAAATCTTCCTTTTCTGTAATTTTGTTATTTAAAACATAGGATGGTATTTGCCAATACAACGACTTTCAATTATCCAAGGCCAGACTGATATTTATGTTAAATTTTTACAGGTGGGGGAAAAAAAAAAAAGAAAGACAAGAAAACGAATTTGTGAACAAAACTAACATAACTATGAATTAGCTAAAATAGCTACCCATTTAATTATATTTTATTGTGATACTACATAGTAATTAAACTTTTTTCCCCTTGTACAGTCCTTAATTCAACAAATATTTGCTATGCATGGAACCTGAAGCTTGGTGTGCTGTGATTCAAATACATAAATATTTGTTATACCAGAAAACCATGATCAGTGCCATGAAGAAAATGTCTGGAGGATTTAATAAGATCTATGAAGATCTGACCCAGTTCTTTTGGGGGGGAGTTGGAGGGCTGAGGGATGGCTAGCGGGGAGAAAGAAGGTTTCGCTGAGAAAGTGGTATTTGACTTGAGCCTGGAGTTTGAAGAAATATAAACAAGGCTAAAAGGCAGAAATGAATAAATAGAGGGTATAGTCTGCGAGAAGGTCTTAAGAAAGTTAAGAGCATTGGGGCACCTGGGTGGCTCAGTTGGCTAAGTGACCGCTCCTGATTTCCACTCAGGTCATGATCTCAGGGTCATGGGATCCAGCCCCATGCCCATGAAGGTCCAGCTCTGTGCTGAGTGCAGAGTCTGCTTCCCTCTCCCTCCCCCGACTTGCATGCTTGCTCTCTCTCAAATGCGTAAATGAACTCTCGGAAGAAAAAAAGAAAGTTAGGAGCATTATCTCTTAAAGGACTAGAATGATACTTCTCTAAGTACATCATTTTTATCACTTTGACTTTTGAACCATGTTACTTTTTAATATTCATAAAATAATATATTTTATTCCTAAAAAGGAAAACAAACTAAAACAAATGAATGTTATTATATTTCAAAAGAATAACATAACCACATTTGAAGTGGAAGAGTTGGGGAGACAGTCAGGAAGGGACTATTCAAGTCACTCTTGAGTACGGCATTTTAACATAACTTCATTCTAAAAGGAAACAACTGTATGAACACATGATTTTTAATATAATAAGAATAAGTGTGTGTGTTTGTTAGCACTGTCTGCTGAGAAGGCCTAGAAATAATCAGTCCCCAATAGCAGTAAGAACAGTTAATGCCCAAATTTTGTCTTCTAAACATATATTCTATTAAAAGAAATCAAGGCTCCTTGGAGAAATGGCTGATAAAGCCCGAAGCAGAGAAAACATAAGAGGAACCTGAAACATCTTGTCACACCACCATAAGAAAGCAATTCAAAAATAGTGGGGATGCCCAAAAAGCACGGGAACCTATTTGGAAAGATTCTTACCTAGCCAAATCTGGGACAATTTCAGCAAGAAAATGACTATATTAATAGATTAAAACCCATTAAAAAAATAAGAATCCATGAATTCATACTAATATAGACAGCATAGGAATGAATAAGTGAAGGAGTAATGGATGAATGAATGAGGGATAGAAAAAGCTTTTATTTTATTTTTATTATATATATATGTATATATATATATATATATATATATATATATATATATTTTTTTTTTAGGTACTGCATGCTGGGGGGTGAGTGGGGGTAGGGGGAGAGAGAGAGAATCTTAATCTTAAGCATGTTCCATGCCTAGTGAGGAGTCCAACATGGGGCTCAATCTCACAACGCTGAGATTATGACCTGAGCTGAAATCAAGACTCAAATGCTGGGACGCCTGGGTGGCTCAGTTGGTTAAGCAGCTGCCTTCAGCTCAGGTCATGATCCCAGGGTCCTGGGATTGAGTCCCACATCCGGCTCTTTGCTCAGCAGGGAGCCTGCTTCTCCCTCTGCCTCTGCCTGTCATTCTGCCTGCCTGTGTTCGCTCTCTCTCTGATAAATAAATAAAATCTTAAAAAAAAAAAAAAGGACTCAAATGCTTAATCAACTGAGTCACCCAGGCATCCCAGAAAAAACTTTCATATGACAAATATCACAATAATTGATTTAGGAAAAAATTATCAGCGGGTACTTTAGTAGGTGAAAGTTTGACAATGAATCAGAAATCTACATACTCTTATAAAATACTATCACCTAGTAAATATTTGTTAATTAAAAATAGAAAAACAGAGACTTTACAATAGAGAAACCTTTAAACAGGGATCAAAGTTAACATCACTGATATTAAGACAGATCACTTTCACGTGCCTTATGATACAGCACACTGAGTAGTACAGAACATCACTTTTGTAGTATCCCTTCCAAAAAACTTCAAGCTAATCATGAGGAAACATCAAACAGACCAAAATTGAGGAAACTTCTACAAAAATAACAGGTCTCTATTCTTCAAATATGTCAAGGATGTGAAAAACAAAAGCAGACTGAAGATCTTCTCCAGATTAAATGAGACTGAAGAGATATAAAAACTAAGGGCAACCTGTGATCCCAGATCGGTTAATAGACTGAAAATTTCTTTTCTTTTTAGAAAACTTGCTCCTTTAAAATTAAGAACTTCAGCTTCTCAAAAGATATTCTTAAGAGAATAAAAGGACAAGCTATACCCTGTGAGAAAATATTTAGAAATCATGTAGTTGATAAAGGATTGCCTCCAGATTATATAAGAACTCTCAAAACTCAACAATAAGAAAACAAAGCAGGGGCACCTGGGTGGCTCAGTGGGTTAAAGCCTCTGCCTTTGGCTCAGGCCCTGATCCCAGGGTCCTGGGATCGAGCCCCGCATCGGGCTCTCTGCCGAGCAGAGAGCCTGCTTCCTCCTCTCTCTCCCTACTTGTGATCTCTCTCTCTGTCAAATAAATAAATAAAATCTTTAAAAAAAAAAAAAAAAAAGAAAGAAAACAAAGCAATACAATTTTTGAAAGTGGGCAAAGGATTTGAAGTAACACTTCACCAAAGAACTGGGGATGGCAAATGAGCACATAAAAAAACCCTCAACATCACTAACTACTAGAGAAATGTCAATTAAAATGGTGAACAGATACTCCTACCCATCTATTAGAATGGCTAAAATTAAAGAGTGTAAAAATTATTAACAACAGTGTGAGGCAACTAGAGGTCTCATACAATACTGGTGGGAATGGAAAAGAGACCAACCACTTTGGAAGACAGTTTGGCAGTTTCTTAAAACGTAAAATGGAGGGCGGCTGGGTGGCTCAGTTGGTTAAGCGACTGCCTTCGGCTCAGGTCACGATCCTGGAGTTCAGGGATCGGGTCCCACATCAGGCTCCCAGCCCCATGGGGAGTCTGCTTCTCCCTCTGACCTCTTCCCCTCTCATGCTCTCTCTCACTCTCTCTCAAATAAATAAATAAAATATTAAAAAAAAAAAAAAAACGTAAAATGGAGTGCCATTCCACTCCAAGGTATTTACCCAAGAGAGATGTAAACATATGGCCATACAAAGACTTGTGCATAAATGTTCACAGACGTTTTATTTGTAGCAGCCAACCACTTCCCAACACTTCAAATGAAACAAAATCTAGTCTTAGACACATCATCTCTATATTTGCTATAATACCTCCTGAAACACATTAAATGTTTGTGTCCCCCAAAATTCCTATGTTGAAACCCTAACCTTCCAATGGGGTGGTGCTTGCAGGTGGGACTTTGAAAATTAGGTCAGGAAGGTGGAGCCCTCACACATGAGATTAGCACTCTTATAAAAGGAGTTCTCTCTCCTTCTTTCTGCCATTTAAGGATACACTGAGACATCACTAGTCTAGAGCCCAGCAGAAGGCCTTCACCAGAACCTGACCACGACGGCACCCTAATCTCAGATTTCTAGCCTCCCAAACTATGATGTAAATTTCTGTTGCTTATAAACCATTTAGTCCAAGGTACTCTGTTATAGCAGCCTGAACTAAGACACACCCCAATTGGTCTCCCTGCTTCTGTTCTGTCTCCAGGCACAACAGTAATATTCTCAAAAGAGCAACCAGGTGATCTTCCATAGCTCTGTGTCCTACGTGAATGCTTACATGAGCTGACTTTCCCACCCCTATGCATCTTTCTGTCTGTCTGACTTCATCTCCTACAACTCTTGGGACTCAGGTCCAGCCCCCTGATCGCTTTTCTGCTCCTCACACACCAGGCACACTCCTTCCTTAGAGATTTTGTACTTGCTGTTTCCTCTCCCTGGACATTCTTTGCCCAAATATCTGCATTGATGGTTCCCTTCCTTCCCACCTCTGCTCAAGTACCATCTTCTCACTGAGAATTCTCCCCTCCACCCCTACCCCTCACTGGGGATTCTTTTGGACAAACCAATGTAAAACAGCTAGCTCCTTACCAGAGTCATCATTCTATACCCCCTTCCCTGAGGTATTTTTCTCCATAGTACTCCTCACCAGCCAACGGTTGTATATTTACCATTTAGTGACGGTCTCTGTATTCTCACCATCACTAGAATATAAGTTCCATAAGAACAAGAATATTGTTTCGTCTACTGCTGTGTTTTCCTGGGCAACTAGAACAGAACATGGCATGTTGGCATTCATAAAATTCTTGCTGGTTGGGTACATGAATATCTGTAAACTTTTGTTTGACATCTATACATTGATAAAGGTTTCCTAACATATTAGAAGCAATATTTAAATGAAAATATTTACATTAAATTTACATTGTTTCATATTTTTATTTTTATTTTTTTTTAAGATAGAGAACAGAGGCACATGTGAGTGGGAGGGGGGTTGAGGGGATGGAATAAGAGCGAGAGGGTCAGAGTGAGAGGAAGAGAGAGAATCTTAAGCAGGTTCCACACCCTGAGATCATGACCTGAGCCAAAATCAAGAGTCAAATGCTTAACCAGGTGCCCCTTATGTGCTTTTTTTTTTTTTAAAGATTTTATTTATTTATTTGACAGAGAGAGATCACAAGTAGGCAGAAAGGCAGGCAGAGAAAGAGAGAGAGAGGAGGAAGCAGGCTCCCTGCTGAGCAGAGAGCCAATGTGGGACTCAATCCCAGGACCCTGAGATCATGACCTGAGCCGAAGGCAGCAACTTAACCCACTGAGCCACCCAGGCGCCCTATGTGCTTTGTTTTAAAGTGACTTGTCACTGTCCATTCTTTCCCTCCCTCATCCTTACCCACTAGTTACTGAATTTTAAATGTAACAATACTCTTAAGTGTCATGTTATTTTCTCTACTTCGTTATCTCAAGGTTTGTACAACCTGAAGAGAAGAAAAAGGATCAGATCTGGTGCTAAAATGTACAGTAGGCATTTTCCTAGTGGGTTGGGAAGGAAACAGTAATTTTAAAAGGCAGAGGATAGGAGGAAAGAAAAAGAAAAATGGGTCTTCCTGGAAGCACTGTTTTCTAACCCTGGTCCTTGGGCTGCTCGAGCCTACATGGCATTTTATAGCTGCTGCTCTTACATTGTCCTTCTCCATTCTTGTGATGATTGAGAAGCATAATTTGATTATTTGCAGTTCATCGGTAAGGACACATAGTTGTTATCACAATGTATAACTAAATTAATAGAGCAGGAAATTGTCCAAAATAGCTGCCAGTATTGTTCAGTCTCTAGCCTCTGATTGTATACTACTGGTCACTCCTGGTGATTCCATCTCCTCACACCATCCTGCTCGGCTAGCCTCGTTGTTTTTACAGAAAGGAAGTTGCTTTGCCATTTGTACAGATTCTTTGCTGCTTAAAAAAAAATTACAACGTGACCAGTGGGAGGCTATGCAATCACTTAAAGAGAACCAAAGAATCAAAAGTAAGAGTAAATCCTGAGAGGGGATATTTGACAACATTTTAAGAAATTACAAGAAGCAAATCTGAGAAATTATAGAGGGAAGACTATTTTAATATTTTTAATCTTCCAACTGGGAGTGGAAGAAGGGAAATGAAGAATAGTAGATGGCAAAGGGACTCACATTTGGGTGGTTAGTTCGTTCACTTGGAATGGACAAGGTTGAGATTAAATAGATACAGTGAGGCAGGGATGTTACTCCGGTTCATTTTAGTCCTCCCCACCTTTGATTAACCTCACCAAATTGCTGGATACCCCTCTGCTATGCTTCATGACCTAAATACTTAAAATTAAAATGTTTCAGTTGTTATGCTTCCTGAAGTGGGTTCTAATATTGCATATCCCAAGACTACCAAATGCGGTGTCAGGACCCAAAAAACATTTGCCATAGGTATTTTTAATACTAAAAGAAAAAAAAATTACCATTTCATCACAAACACTATAATCTACTCTCGTATTCATAGATCATCCTGCAAGATATATGACCTCTTTCCAGAGTACCGGAAGGAAAGCGCTCTACTTTTTCCCCTTTGATGCTCTTCCCTCTTCCTTCACAGCCTTAATGAAGACATCTGCCTGACGATATTCAGCTTGTCAAATTAGACAATGAACATCCCAATCTTCCTTGTCATCTGCAAAAAAAAAAAAAAAAAAAAAAAAGAAACCCAAAAGAATGTCAGAAATCCATACACTTTATCTTGCCCTCAGCCTAATTATAAGAAGAATGATGGATGCTGAATGGTTTTACAAGCCTCTTAATTTTGAGGCTCCCTCCTGAAAAATGAATCTTTATTACTACTAAAACCCATGAGCAGCATGCATAAAACACAGAGAGAAATTGCTTAAAAGTGGATGGTAAAATATGTGGCTTTTTCACCTATTCAAATGCTTGATCCAATACGCCAAAAATTTTACCTATCAAAGTGCAGAAAGAAAGTTGAATAAAAAGGAAGGTTCCCTAAAGGGTTTGAAAATCATTTCCAAGTTTCCACAAAGAACTAGACTTACAGATGACATGCACAGGACTTATACACTCACATCTGTTGTTCAGGTAGCTCTCTTGTCTTCATCCCCATTCAAATTTATTCCCTCTCTTCTCTCCTCTTTTTCCACAACACTTCAACAGCAGCTCTACTGTCTAATGTAAAAAACAGACACCATCTCTTATGTCCACTTGGGAATCACTTTTTGTGTTTAGTATTATAAATTCTTATTAAGTGGACATATTTGGAATGTGTTGTTTAGACTTGTTTTCTATGACAAATAAGTATGAAATGGGTATTATTTGAGATGTCCCTATGACATTTCAAAAGAGGAGCAACTTAATCCAAAATACTACTTCCTTTATGGACATTAGTCTTCAATGGCTTCCTAATCCATGCACTGTCCCGTGCTTTGCTTGCTTTGCTTGCTTGCTTGCTTTCTCTCTAATATTATATTTATTTAAGTAAACTCTACACCCAATGTGGAGTTCAAACTCACTGAGTTCGAGTCCCGTGCTCTACCAACTGAGCAAAGCAGGTTCTCCCCTGATTTTCTTTTAGAAAAGTACCTCTTCCCTATTGTCTGTGGTCATGGTAGAAGGGCAATTGCTTGTCTTCCGAGGCAGGAGGACCCAGGTCCTTTTTCTGGTAAACCCAAAGGCTGGACATGTGACAACCTCGGCCAACAAAGTATCTCTCTTGGAATGATGAATCTTGAGTGAGTGATGGAAGAATGAAGAAAATACTGTAGAGATGACTTTGTTTCAGTTGCTTCAAAAGAGAAGAGGTGTGCTGACCAGGCATCTTTCACCATGCGGTGGTTGCTGTCCTTCCTACTTCCTGGACCTCTCAAGCTCCCTTTGCTCCTCTCTGTTCCCATGTCTGGCTATACAGCTTCATAGCCTATTATCCCTACATACACAAACATTATATCCATTTCCATCCCTGCCACAATAGTCTTCAACTCTCTCTTTTTTTTAAATATTTTTAAAAATTTATTTATTTGAGACAGAGAGAGAGCACAAGCAGAGTTTGGGAAGGAACAGAGGGAGAAACAGGCTCCCCACTGAACAGCTGAGCAGGGAGCCTAAATCAGGACTCAATCCCAGGACCCTGGGATCATGACCTGAGCCAAAGGTAGATGCTCACTCAACGGAGCCACCCAGGTGTCCAAACTCTCTTTTGTTTAAGATGACAGCAGTCAGTTTCTTTTGACCACAGTTAAGGAAATTGGTAGAATATATGAGAGATAGAAGTGAATACTCAAAAGATAATTTATAAACTATTTCTGATCTCAATGGAAATATGTGTGAGAGGAAAATTGGATAGGGTGTTTCTCGACTATGTAAAGAAATAGACCTCTTACTTGCAAAGAAACATTTTTAGGCTTTTCCCTTTTAAATACTTTCAGCATGTTTTGGAAAAATGGTAGCCAGATTTTAAAAGAAAAAGATGCAGTTATTGATGTGAGATACTGTCCCTCCATTTTAGGTCAGAGTTAGAAGGATATTAATCGATAAGACCAGGGGTTTTTAACTTGACATATTGTGAAACCTGAAACATTTAGAAATTTTGCTAGGTTAGGGGCACCTGGGTGGCTGTCAATTAAGCATCCTACTCTTTCTTCTGCTTAAGTCATGATCCCAGGGTTATGAGATTGAATCCCACCTGAGACTCCACGCTCAGTGGAAAGCCACCTTGAGATTCTTTCTCTCCCTCTTCTTCTGCCCCTCCCCCGATCACACACACATGCATGTGCTCTCTCTCTCTCTCTAATACATAAATAAATATCTTTTTAAAAAAATTTTTTTTGCTAGGTTAGGGAGAGTTCTGGATAAAAGACCAAATGATCACAGTAATGACAGTGAAGGGAATGGATGTGACAAGAGGTCATGTCATCGGTGGTCCCAATTAATACTTTTGTTGACAAGCAGCTGAGTCATGACATGGCAGTGAGTGAAGAACTTGAATGAGTAAAGAGAAGGCCATGGATGAGAGAAGATCACATAGGAAATGAAAATGCTACACTTCACTGTGTGTCACTAATTTTATTGGGAATTTACCTTTGATACATGTTTTTATCACTGTAAGTTTTCTTAATATTATAGAAAAAACTCTCAAAAATTGTGAATTCTGCAATATGGTAATTTACCATACTATGGGCAACACAGAGCTTGGACTGAATAGGATCCATGTGTGATGTGTGTGTGAGAGAGATAAGCATAAGTATACAGAAAACCAAGGGGGTGGGGGGAATGGATGGAAATTCAAGCCTGAATTGTATGAACCAAGCTTCATGCTGGAAAGAAATGAGAGCCAACATAAAGATTGCAAACACTTAAGGAGTATTGGGAAAGAAAACATAACAATTTTTATAAGAGTTCAGGGAGACATACATGTTAAAGAGAAAGAAGAGCCAGCAAAATATAAAAATATAAAATACCCTTCTTCGCTGAAGAAGGAGCAAGAGAACTAAAAGAATACATTATAATTGCAGTAAAGAGAGATTCAGAAAAAGGCGGCACACGTGTCAAGGAAATTGCTGAGAAAGAAAAGGCCCTCAAATTGAGGCAGACATAAACATATGATGACATTATTAACTTTTTCCTGATTTTTAATGAAAAGACATTCGTCGTTCAATTTGACGAAATTCTGAAAAGCATTTGGAAGATACCAAAGATCTATTGATGACCGTTTACCGCATCAGAACTATTTCTGGAGAACAGGCTGAATAGATGCGTGTGGATTTCAGTGGTAAACATCACAGAGCCAGGGACAGGGAGACCTCTTAGTGTCCAAAGGTTGGTGTGTGACCAGCACGCAAGAAAGGAAAAGAGCAGAGGCCAAAGTTAATCCTCAGGGTAGTTCTATGTGACTGTGATTTGTTTCATTATCGTCCATGGCAAGAAGAGCACTTTGGAGTAAAAGAAGCTTGGGTTCATGGCACTTGGGTGGCTCAGTTGGTTAGGCGTCTGCCTTGGGCTCAAACCATGACCCCAGGGTGCTGGGATGGAGCCCCACGTTAGGCTCCCTGCTCAGCGGGGAGTCTGCTTCTCCCTCTGCCCCAGCCCCCTGCTCGTGCTTTCTCTCGCTCTCTCTCTCTCTCTCAAATAAAACCTTAAAAAAAAAAAAGGAGGAGCAGCTTGGGTTCAAATCTGAGCTCTTTTCAGGTCTTTCCTAGGTGTGTGACTGCAGACAGCTTTAGTACTCTCATCTGTAAAAGCTATGTTTTGATAGCATATATACAGGGGATGATAAAGTGTTTAATACTGGAATTATTTTTTAACACCTGCACTGATGCAGGAAGAATTTAGAAGCTCCAGCTTGCTGTTTCTCTCCTTTCCTTGTCCCTGCCACCACCAGAAAACAAACAAATAAGGCAGAGCCTCCCCATGGGTACTCAAATTGAAATCTGAAAATCCTGTTTTAGATGGATCCATCTGGCTAAAGACTATGTACTATTTAAAAAATTTAAAAATACTGAAAGATAACACATGCGGTCTGTCAGTTGCTTCTGCCTCAGTGGACATACTTATGAAATCCTTGGCCGAGAGCATCTTTTCATGGAGGAGAAGGCCCATAAAAGCCCTGAACCCATTTGCTGTGGTGGCCGAGAGGCCTGTGAGGAAAAGGGGAACCTGGGGGCACAGAGAGATTGTAAATCTCCTTTATGGTTATTTCCTAGGAACTAACTTAGAGAGTTTGGGAGGTATTATTTGGGGTGGGGGGGAAAGATCTGTTAGACATTCAATAGTTAGGACTTTCTAGAATGCTGTGAAGGTAAAATATGAAAGTCTTTATTAACATTCAAACATTTGTAATATTTTTTTTATGCATAGACTTATTCCCAGAGCTCTCAGGACTTTGCAGACACATTACAATTCAGACTCAATTTATCTTCACGAGTGTGTCACTAAGGTGTGTAAGGAGGCGGTATAATTCTATTATCTTCAGATTAAAGATATAAGGGGGGAAAAAAGCAGAGACAGATAAAGTAATTTATCTGTGGCCTTCCCATACGTAAGTAGTTGAGCAGGGAATAGAACCAGTCATGTAATAGATACCTCTCCTGTCAGATAAGGACGCCAGCATCCCAGCCCAGCTGGGACCTGATTCTTCTGAACCCTTAGTACCAGCGGATGCAAGGATGAGAAGACAGGATCCCACTCAGGGAAATAAAAATAAATAGTTCAGTCTCCAACACATCCCTGCAGATATAATGGCTATGGATTTGGTCACTGTAAGTAAGGCCAGAGTAGAGGCTGAAGTTCAGAGTAGCTTCCTGTCCATTAGCTGAGCATTCGTGTATTCGATAAGCCCAGGAGGCCCCTCCTTTGCTGACCTTCCTACCAAACCCTTCTCTTCTTTAAAAAAAAAAAAAAAAAAAGTATGTATGTATGTATGTATTTATTTATTTATTTATTTGACAGGCAGAGATCACAAGGAGGCAGAGAGGCAGGCAGAGAACGAGAGAGAAGCAGGCGGTCTGCTGAGCAGAGAACCCGATGCAGGACTCATTCCCAGAAACCTGAGATCACGACCTGAGCCGAAGACAGCGGCTTAACCCACTGAGCCACCCAGGCGCCCTTTAAAAAAATTTTTTTAATTCTAATATAAGGGCACCTGAGTGGCTCAGTCATTGGGTGTCTGCCTTGATCCCAGGATCCCAGGATCAAGCCCTACGTTAGGCTCCCTCGCTCAGCAGGAAACCTGCTACTCCCTCTCCCACTCCCCCTGCTTGTGTTCCTTTATTGCTGTCTCTCTCTCTCTCTCTCCCCTCCTCTCTCTGTTGAATAGATAAATAAAATCTTTTAAAAATAAATAATAAATAATAAAAATTCTAATATCGTTAACATACAGTGTCCTATTAGTTTAAGGGACAATATAGTGATTCAGTAATTCTGTGCACTACTCAGTGTTCATCATGAGAAGTGTCCTCTTGAATCCTGTCACTTCATTCACCCACTCTCCCCCCATGTCCTTTCTCTATAGTTGAAAGAATGTTTCTCAGTTTGTGCCACCAAACCCTTCTTTAGCCGTGTCTGGTTAAGCAAGTCTCTTTCCAGCTTTGGCACAGCTGAACAGATCCTTAATCTTCACCTAACATCTCCACCCGCCAAACCAGAATCACACTGCATTCACTCTTTAAGGTAAAAATTAGAGCATACATACTACCTCTGGCAATGAGCCAGTTCTGTGGCAAGACTTTTCTTTCGTTTTTCCAGCAGTTATTTTCATTTCAGAGGTCACTGTTCATAAGAAAACAAAGGAAAACCTAGCATGAATATTCTCATGGAAGGATAATAAACAAGCACTCATTCATTATTTTTGTTTATAAAAACCGACTTCCTTTATTTCTTGAGAAAAATGAAATAAGATGGTAGAAAATTACTAAAATACAATCTTTAGGCTTAAATGGGTAAGATCATTTATTTGGCTTAAAGGTATTGAAAGATGTTATAAAGCCTCAAATCAAAGTCTTTCTTAATTGCTTGCGATTGCGACCAGAAAAGCTGCATTCAAAAATCTGTGAATGGCTTAGGGACAATCTCTTCTGTCTGACACTTGAAGCAAACCAAAATAAAGTCCCCATCTATTTTTTTTCCAGTTTTGTGGAGAAATAATTGACATATATCACTGTATGAGTTCAAGGTATACCGTATGACGGTTTGATTTACGTCTATTGTGAAATGATTATTGCTGTATAAGTTTAGTTAACTTCCAGCATCTTGTGTGGATACAATAAAGAGAAAAGAAATATCCTCTGTACTCAGCCTATTCGTTCTGCCCCATCTGCCCAACCCCAGCAACCACTGATGTTTTTATTCTTGTATAGTTTTGCCTTTTCCAGAATATCATATAGTTGGAATCATACGCTATGTAGGCTTTTCAGATTGGCTTCTTTCCCTTAGTAATGTGTATTTAAGATTCTTCCGTGTCTTTTCATGGCTTGTTAGCTATTTTCTTTTTAGCACCAAAGAGTATTCCATTGTCTGGATGTACCACAGTTTTTTTTACCCATTTATCTACCGAAAGACATCTTAGTTGCTTCCAAGTTTTGCCAATTCTGAATAAAGCTGCTATAAACATCCATGTGCAGGTCTTTGTGGGGACATAAATTTCCCACTTCTTCAGGTAATAATAAGGAACATCACTGCTAGATCGTGGTAAGAGCATGTTCAGTTTGGTAAGAAACCACCAAAGTGTATTTTCCATTCCCACCACCAATGAATGAGAGCTCCTTAGTTCCGCATCCTCTCAAGTATTTGGTGTTGTGTGTTTATTTTGGTCAGTCTAATAGGTGTGTCATGAAATCTCATTGATTTAATTTGCATTTCCCTAATGACGTGAGATGTAGAGCATCTTTTCATATGTTCATTTGCCATTTGTATATCTTCTTTAATGAGGTCTTTTTTCAGGCATTTTGCCAATTTTTTTAAATCGGGTTGTTTTCTTACTATTGAGTTTCAAGAGTTCTTTCTATATTTTGGATAACAGTCCTTTATCTGATGTGTCTTTTTTAAGTGTTTTCTCCCAGTTTGTAGTTTATCTTCTCATTTTCTGAACAGAATCTTTTACAGAGCAGAAGTTTTTAATATTAATAAAATCTAGCTTACCAATTATTTTTTTAATGGATCATGCCTCTGGTATTGCATCTAAAATGTCATGACCTATGCAAGACCAAAAATGTCATGACCTATGCAAGATCAGCCAGGTTTTCTTCTGTTTTCTTGTAGGAGTCTTATAGTTTTGTGTTTTACATTTAAGTCTACAATCCATTTTGAGTTAATTTTGTGAAAACTAAAAGAACTGTGTCTAGGGGCACCTGGGTGGCTCAGTTGGTTAAGCAACCGACTCTTGGTTTTGGCTCAGGTCATGATCTCAGGGTTGTGAATTAAGCCTTGGGCTCCGCTCCAGCCACTAAGCCTGATCAAAAGTCTCTCTCCTGCTCCCCCTGCCACCTCCTAAAAAAAAAAAAAAAAAAAAAAACTTTCATGTTTTGGGATTTTTTTCTAATTTTTTGTTATCAGTTTTAAGTTTAATTTTATTGTGGTCCAAGAGTAGCATTGTGTGACTTTTCTTCTTTAAAATTTGTTGAGGTGTGTTTTACAGCTCAGAATGCTGTCTGTCTTGGAGAATATTACACGTGAGCTTAAGAAGAATGTGTATTCTGCTGTTGTTAGCTGAAGTAGTTTATAGATCTTAATTAATCCAGTTGATTGATGGTCCTTGTGTTTTTATAGCCTCCATTTTCTCTCTTTCCCTAAATGGACTTCACAATATAACTGAGTGATATAATTTTGTCTCCCAAAATATGTTTCACATTTTTTTCCTATCTATGCTTTTTTCACTGCTCCTATTGCTTAGAATGCATTTACCCTCCATCCCATTTAATAATAACGAAAGAGTCAATTCACTAGGAAGGTATAACAATTCTAAATTTAAATATATCTAATAGCCTTGTTTCAATATATGTAGAGCAAAACTTTACCAGAGCTACAAGGATAAATATTCAAATCCACAATAAAAGAGAGAGATTTTTAACACAGTTCTCATTAGCTGGTAGAATAAGAAGATAAGAAATCTGTAGGGATTTAGAAGATTTGAATAACATGATAACAAATTTGGCTTTTCCAATACACACAGAATATGTACAAAGATTGGCATCTCAAGAAGATAGTTGAGAATAGAAAATTACATCAAAAAACAAAACAGAGGAAATATTTAAGAGCAGAAATTCAGTTACCCATCACATATTTTTGTATGTATGTTGTTGTTTTGTTTTATTTTTAACAACACTTTAAAAAATATAAAAATCATTCTTAGATCACGGCCCAAACAAAAACAGGCCATGGGCCAGCTTTGGCCTGAGAGCTGTTGTTTGCTGACTTCTGCTTTATATCATATAGATATTAAAATGATCATAAGGGGAAATAATGAAAAACTTTATACCAATGAACTTAAAATTTTAAATGACCTAGATAAAAACCCAAATTACCAAAACTAACACAAGAATAAAAAATCTAGATTGTTTTATAACTATTAAAGTAACTGGATTCTTAATTCTTTCCCACAGAGAAAAACGACAGGCACAGATGGCTTTCCTGGTGACTTCTACCAAACATTTAAACAGACTTTTCTAGAGAACAGTAAACAAGGGATTATTTATTTTCCATCATTTTTAAGGGAGCTTCAGAGTCTTGATATCAAAATATGACCAAAATATTATGAGAAAGAAAAGTTTCAAGGCAATATTACCTAGAGCACAGATTGAAAAATCATAAATAAAATATTACCAAGTCAAATTTACCAAAATATAAAAATTTGAGCTTATTCCAAGAATGCAAGATTGATTGAACAATGTAATTTATTACATTATAGAATAACAGAGAAAAATCATATGACCATCTTAATAAACAAAGAAAATATTGTGATAAAATTCACCATCTATTCATAATAAAAATTCTCTACAAACTAGGAAAAAAAGAAATTTGTTTACTTCAAAAGAAGTAACAACAGGAAATATAAGGCAAGCATTAAGTTTAGTGGTGAAATGGTGAAAGCTTTCCTACTGAGACCTCAAACAAGGCAAGTAGGTCTGTGAGCACCACCCTCATTCAACATTGAATGGACGTTCCCAGCCAGTACAGAAAGATAACATGGTTAATACAGAAAAAGAAAAACAAAAGAGAAAGAGAGAGAGAGAGAGAGAGGAAAAGACTGCAGAAAGGGGAAAAGGAAGAAATAAATAAAACTTTCAGTAGTCACAGACGATACATGTATGTGTTTGTAGGAATTCCAAAAAAGGAATGTAAATCAGTATAGTTACTGTGGAAAACAGTATGGAGGTTTCTCAAAAAATTAAAAATAGGACTGTCATATGATCTAGCAAAGTCCGCTTCTGAGTATGTATCTGAAGGAAACGAAATCACTGTCTCAAGAAGATATCTATATCTTCTTTAGGCTAAAGAAAAGCCAGTAGCAAAATAAGAACCTGGTGTCTGCCAGAAAAGGTTGCACTGTTCCTTGTAAGTTTAACAGAGCGGGTTCAAGGCAGAGGTTCTATGTAAGACCATCTCACTTCTTTCTGTTTTTAATTGGGATATAATTGACATATAACATATTAATTTTAGGTGCATACAACATAATGTCTTGATATATGTATATGTTTTGAGACAAACACCACAGTAAGATCAATTAACAGCCATTACCTGTGGTGTGTCATAGTTACAAAATTTTTTCTTGTGATGAAAACCTTTAAGATCTATTCTCTTAGAAACTTTATTTTCAAGTAATCTCTAACACTCAGTGTGGGGCTTGAACTCAAGCCCATAATCAAGAGTTACCTATTCTACCGACTAACCCAGCAACTTTTAAATATACAATACAGTATTATTAACTATAACCATTATACTGTACATTACATTCCATGACCTGTTTATCTTTCACTAGAAGTCTGTACTGTTTGACCCTCATCACCCATTTTTGCCTGCCCCCTCCACATACACACCACCTCCAACTCTGGCAATCACCATCTTGTTTTCTAAATCTATGAGCTGAATGTTTGTTGTTGTTGTTGTTGTCGTTGTGATTTTAGGTTCCACATATAAGTGAGATTATAGGGATTTGTCTCTCTGTGTCTGACTTATTTCATTTATCACAGTGCCTTCAGGATCCATCCATACTGTTGCAAAGGGCAAGATTTCCTTGTATATGCTTTAAATTCCAAAACTGAAAAGCTTAAAGAAACCTTCCACAATGAACCAGTTGGTGGTGTCCAATGACACTGACACTTGCAGCAGCCAATGAACTATTCAATTTAGCCGTGGTCTTTGTAGTGTGCCTGGATTAATCTTATATTAAAGCCCACACAGCAATCTTCACTGAATCTATCATCTCCCTGATTTAAATGAAGCACTTAAGAGTTTCCCTTTTATGAAATGTACCTGGTAAAGATTGCCAGAAGAGAAGGAACAGCAGATAGTTTTAATTAACCTCTCCTAGTAGAAAAAAAAAATTCTCTAATTCTCTTCTGCTGCATCATCTACGGACTTGTAGGACCTCCGCCTTCTGTAGGAGAACTGTCATAATGGACACACACACTTAAAACCCATGAGAGGGCCAGCAGCACAGATCCTCGGCCTCATGACTTCCATCACAGGAAGGAGCGATGGAGCTAAGTGACTTATCTCGATGGAGCAGCCTACTGTCCTCTATAGGCATTGAATGTATTGGCTTTGACAAGCCTTGCCTCCCTTGTCATTCCAATTGAGTTATTAAAATTAAAGCAGACATGTTTAAAGCTCAAGTGTTTTCGTAGGATTTCTTAAATGGGTCAGAAATCTGTGCCCTAAAATCTTAACAAGCTGCTTTCCCAGTTGTTTTTCCCTTGAAGAAAAAAAACTCTAAAGGGTCACACCTATGTTCTTGTAGATTCACTGTCCTCAATTTTCATTCCACCAGATTAAGGCTTAACCTTTTAATATTAAAAATATATATATCTCTACTTGATATGAGAAAATAAAAATTATATTTAAAAATCCTTGCCGATGGCCTTCACCCACCTCAAACTTTTTGTGACAAAAGTCTCAAAACTAGTCTCCGTAGACATACCTGGAGCAAAAGAAATCAAATGGGAATTTTCATGCACTCAATGCCATTGACTTAAAAGTGCTGGAGTATGCTAGAGCATACTGGCTCCTTGAGAAAAGTTGAATGCTCAAGGCTGGGGTGAAAAGGACATATTTCTGGTGGCAAAGAACACAGAATTTTAAAAATTTCTTAATGAAGATATTTTTCAGACTAGAGCAACCTCCGGGGGGGAGTGATTTGAAGTGACATCATTTGAGACATTTAAATTATAGTGAATAAAATACTCAAACCCACCACGAAGAAACACTCTTTGTAGAACTCATGGGAAAATTAGTGGGATTTATAATGGGCCTTTTCTGTGCAGAAGTAAGCCTAGGAGGCAGACCTACTGTTGAATACATGTTATTTTAAATGGAGTGTGACTATATTGTAAGTCAGTCCCTTCTTCTTCAGAGGAGAGCATGAATGGGTAGGTTAGACAAAAATTAAAAAGGTTTCCTTTTTTAAAGCGGTAGATTTCTTCACAAAGCCTACCTAATTATGTGTGTTTCTCCTCAAGAACCACATGCTTCAAAACTCACTTTGTTTTAAGTACTTTTTAAAATGTTCTCTACTCCCAGGATTTCCGATTTCCCTCTCAACAAATCACATGTAACAGAGGAGAAAAGTTGTGAACTCACACAGTTTTCAATTTCAAATGCTTAAATTTAATTCCACTTTTTCCAAGGACAATGAATTTCATGGTGACCCTCCATGCCAAGGCTTTCCCACTGCAGGGTTGACCCAGCACAGCCCTTGTTGAGCAGAAAAAGTTCCACAATAAGGAACTCACTTGTTTGGAATCAAGCCCTTATGAGTTAAGGGGGAAAAAAATTTTTTAAATTTTTTTTTTAAAAAACACAATAACCTACCTTCTAGAGATTCTTCATTTAAAAGTACAATTGCCATATTCTGTCAGCCTATTGATTTTTCTTCATTGTCGAGATGAAGAATGTAAACAGAATTGCATATTTACTCATTCTGTTTTCTGATACATTTGCTTCAAGAGCTCCATGCTTCTGTCCCATGCGAATGAGAGGCTGCTATTTCCAGAGCTGGTCCGTGGAGATGACCGATGAATGACCGGACAAAATGCTGATTAATGCTTCATAATTAGGAGTCACTTCTACTTCAGGAGCTTTTTATAAGTCCACAGTGTTGACCCCACTACCTTCTTTTTCCCTTGGTAATTGCTGAAGTTTGACAGGCACTGTGTTTGTTGCCTATAACATATGGCTCATTGAATCTGAGTTGGGGAAAGAAGGACCAGATTCCTAATTATGAGCCATGCCGCAAATCTGAAACCTGAATAAATAGGAAACAAGGAAAATGCCGCTGTCCCAGAAAGCATACTGGTATACAGTGGTTGTAGCAGAATGCAACTATTTCCAGAAATGCTCAAATATCCCTTCTTTATTTTTTGCTCTTTATTTCAATCACAGGAGGCATACAAAGATTAGACAGAAATTTGCTTTTATCTCTGTGATTTCTGCAAGTCTGGACACTGGATGCCTGATACTTAGTTTCTTGAAATTCACATAGCCTTACACTAGGGCACTTTGCATTTCTAATAAGGCAAATGCCGGATTTTCATCCTGTAGATTTTTCTCCACTCTCACCACTGCAGTAATGAAGATACATGTATGTATTTTAAAATGTGTGCTTCGATTTTGGATGAATTTTTCTACAGCAGATAATTTAATAGGACCATTCCTCCTTTGAATTGCCTCTCCTGGGGGAAGAGGGAAGGCAGTAAATGAAATGCACCAAGAATATTCACTCCCCAATTTTTGCTGAACATTTTAGTAACAGTGCCAGGCACAGTGCATGGTGTCAAAATGTGTATACAGATGTTAAGACACTGTTTTTCAATTATTTTTTCAGTGCTTGTGAGGGTAAGTAAGTATACTTCTATACAATAGAAGTATAAGGTGAAATATGTTGTGGCATATATGTAAGAAAATATTGTTTGATTAATGCCTCTCCCTAGACTATGAATGCTATGAATGAAACCTAGCACAGTGATAAAAGTGGGAGTTCAGCAAATATTAATTATAAATCAATCAAGGGAAGAATGAATATGATATGCAGTTATATGGGATTTAGAGAGAACTTGTGTCTGATTGTGGGATTTTAAAGAGGCTTTTTAAGGAAACGCACTTTTGTTTTAAGTCTTGAATGAATGGATAATGGTATATAGGTAATAGGCCCACCAAAAACGAAAAAAGCAAGATACAGACTATATTTGGGTGGCACAATTGATCTAGTTTGTTTGAAAACGTCATATATAATACTTGACATTTTGCAACACGTCATAAATTTTATAAAGATACATGAAAAAGAGTCATGTGAGATACCCCTCAAAAGGTATATTGGGAACAGATCTTAGATAACCTGGATTACAGGCTAATGATTATGACAAAAAGCAGTGATCTATCAATGTCCATGAGCTAATTCAAATATCAACCATTTATTCATGACAGGAAATGCTCTCTTCTCTGAAATCTCTCAAGAACTCAGGCACCAGTATTAACACACTACAGTGGAAAACAAAAAGTACAATTTTCCCTAGAATTCATTTTCAGGAACAACCTGGAAGGTTACTGAGAATACACATACATGTTAAAATCTTCAATCCCTCTACCTTTATCTTTTGGGCAGCTTACCAGTTATAACAAAAAGTAATGCGGAAATTTAATTTAAGGACTGCTATCAATGGTGTCTTTATCTGTTAACAATCATTTTTATCAGAAGACATTAAACACCTCACATACAGGCGTGGTGGTGCTGAGAATGCGAACGGTATCTTTGGAATGGGGTGGCAAAGACTACCAGTCGTTTGTACCAACAGCTGTTCTTCAGTATATTAACATCTTAAAACCCTATATTTTTGCACAGGAAACAGGGCCAACTGGAGACTTCCAAGGATAAAGTATACATTTTCATCTCTCTTTACTAGTATAAATATGTGATTTAAAATTTCAGGAGTAATAAAAAGTAATACACAAAGCATCTTAGATTAAGCTGTTGCTAAGGAAATATTCACCTCTCTCCTTTCTGCCCAGAGGAAGATACTTCCACACCCTTCCATGTTGGATTTGACCATGTGACTTGCTTTGACCAATGAGATGTCGCTTTGACCAATGAGATGTCAGCATACATGTCAGGGGCAAAAGCTTGAAGTGTGCCTCTGAGGTTGGGTTTACCCTCTTGCCCTCCTCCCAGTTGCCATGAGAAGAACTTCCAGTGTGTTGTCTTTACCCCTTTGACCCAGGCTGGAAAATGAATACCTCTGGGAAGAGCCCTGAGTCCAGCCCTCAGCCAAGGCATGGAGCCACTGAACTCCAGCTATCACACAAATGTGTGAACAAGAAATAAATGCTTGTTGTTTTATGTTACTAGAGTTTGTGACTGTTAGTCATCCAGCATTAGTTGACTAATGCCATCTTCTGCAGACTCCATTCAAATTTGTCAAGCTTTTATACATCAAGAACTACAGACTGTGGTTTTTAACCACCCCCAAATCAACCTGTTACTACCAGTAAAGGGACTTAAAGATATGAACAGTTAATTTATATTTTCCCCTATAATAGGCTCACGTAATTAAGATCAGAATTGAGTTGTGTGGCTGGGCAATCCTTTCTATGTCTATTTTACAACTTTTTATGTCGCTTTTACAACTGCGATAGTTTCAAACAGAACTCACAGACCCAGTTTGTCTGGAAATGTGGTGATAAAGTAACCAACTGCCTTTGCAGTTGTGACCACCAGAGATTTTAAAGATTTCTTCTCTCTTTATGAACTTGGAAACAGGAGTCTGTCTCCTCACACCATTTATTCCTGATTTCCCTCATCCTTAGAAACTGACATGACAATCATTCTTGTTGAGAACATTAATAGCTACTTTACCACAGGTAATGGCAATAAAAGAGGTACAGATTATTGCAAAATAGGCAATCCTTCTCAAGAGAGCTCTCTTTGTTTTATTATTCTGTCCGTAAAAGTTTCCAGCCCCTGGAATCTGATGTGGTCTTTCTTCTCCTTGGAGGCTGTTGGCTCAGATATACATGTGCTCTTCTCATCTTCCCAAATAAAGCTTTTCTTTATTTCTTCCACTCTCCTAGTTCTCCCCTCTTCCGTCACTGCACATATGTGAACGTATTTTTCCTCTGGGGTCCTGATTTACCAACAGTGGCTCCAGACACGTGGCAGTGGTCCTACAGGGCTAACAGTTTTCTCTTGGCCCCTCTGTGAGCTCACACGTTGTGACCTGTGTACTCAGCTCCTCACGGTCCGTGCAACAGAATTAGTGATTCTCCATCTACTCTTCTCATTTCCTCCTTCTGAATCTACCTCCTTCTCTTTCCTGTAATAGGCCTCTTGCTCAAATACTACATATAATGACTGTGATTTCCTGACTCAACTTACTTGTTTTTAAGGCATTTTACGTCCTGTCCTGTTCCCCTGCCACAACCCCACTGTTTGCTCCCGGCAGTCAAACTGGAAGGACTTCCGGAGCTCCTGTGCATGTGAAGGCATGTAACAGCAAAGAGGGGTCTTCTGGGATTTTGTGTTTGGGCAGCCTGGGCCCATGGTTCCTTAAGTGCCATGATGAATTTACAGGACCATTGTGGCAGATATCATTTTTGAGCTGTCGGGATATAAGCTGCTACTGTAAGCTTCTTGTTTGAAACTAATTATTTAAAAAATGGAACAATTAGGTTTTTCGTGTTTTATCTGTTTTCTTGTTATTTGTTTATTTAGATCTAATGATGTCATGAAAAGAATTGACACACTGAGAACATTATGAACCTAGAAAGGATAAGAACCTCTGCAGACTAGTAAGGACTCGTGATGTAAGAACAGTTTAGAACGAACACAGAGTAAGAGCAAGGCTTCCCCCACACACCCCCATAAAGCCCCTGACTGTCACACGGAGAGATGGGCTAATCAGGACACAGAACTTTTTCCTAGAACCAAGCTCCTTTGAGACAGCCAATCTCCCTGATAAGTCTTTGGGATCTTAGAGCAAAGGAAACTGGAGCCCAATTCTATGAACACGCCCCTAAGAATCAGCAAGAGGAGGTCCTAGCCTCACAGAGTTTTACAAATTCCAGCATCACACAGGAGCAGCAGTACGATTCTCAAGAGTGCTACAACCGAGAGGGAACAAAGAGTTCCTGATAGATCTAAAGACTTCATTCAGGCAGAAATGAAGGATGCATGCTTGATGAGCTATATGAACAGGATGGGGCAATGGTGGTCTTGAAAATGTATGTGCGATCAAATGTCCAATTTAGCCCTGATGACTTAGACCCCAGTAAGCCCTCTAGGGCTTAAATGTAACCCAAGGAGAACAGAAGTACAGATAGAGGGAAACCAACCACATTAACCACAGTTAAGTTTCTATCATGCTGGAGGAATGAGTGTGCAAACAGAAATTAAATCGAGTTCTTGAAAAGTAAAGGTCCATTTCTTACATACTCTGACCTATGGACTGAGATTTATAACACCTATATAAGCATATAAAATGGAAATCATTTCACCACTTTTTAAGAAGGTGCTGCTTTTAAAAGACCCTGCTTTCTTTTTTGAGAAAAACCTCGTGTCCAAACACCCAGGAGAATTTTTTTTTTATGTCTCTGACAAACAGAGATTGTGGTTCAAATGAAAACCCACTCAAAACACATCATGCCCACTGTGACATGGTTTATGAATATTAGAACTAAAAAGAGACACTAAGACTTATTGTCTAGTGGTTTTCAAACATTTTAAATTCAGAAACTATTTCCCAGATCGAATATTCTTAGTAGAATATTATTAGGTACCCCAAGAGATAAAAGTGGTATTATACTAGCAAAAGTTTATTGACTCAAATTTATAATACTTATTTTAAAAATAACATAAAAATAATAAGGCTATTTTGCAAATGCAAAGATATTAACAATTAGAGGTTATTTCTTTTAATTATGGTCTTATATCAAACACATGATCTTAAATCAGACACGATGCTCAATTTTTTTCTCTATTTTGTAGTCTCCATTTCCATTGTTTGATTCACCAGGAAAATGACTGAACTGGTAACAATTTTCTAATAGCTTATCTTGTTATCTCATGTTATTACTCAATGTTCTAAGTATCTATTGCAATACAACAAACTATTTTAAAACTTAGTGACTTAAGAAAAATCACAATTCCTGGAGCTCCAGGGCAGCTCAGTCATTTAAGTGCCTAACTCTTGATTTCGGCTCAGGCCATGATCGTGAGATCAAGCCCTATGATGGGCTCTAAACTGAGCATAGAACCTGCTTAAGATTCGTTCTCCCTCTCTCTCTGCCTCTCCCCCGACCAAAAAAAAAAAAATCGGAACAACCCCTTTAAGTCCAGAATTCAGACAGAGCACGGATGGTTGATTCTGCTTGATGTGGTATTTTTTTTTTTTTTAAAGATTTTATTTATTTATTTGACAGAGAGAGATCACAAGTAGGCAGAGAGGCAGGCAGAGAGAGAGGAGGAAGCAGGCTCCCTGCTGAGCAGAGAGCCCGATGCGGGGCTCGATCCCAGGACCCTGAGATCATGACCTGAGCCGAAGGCAGCGGCGTAACCCACTGAGCCACCCAGGCGCCCCTGCTTGATGTGGTATTAACTGGAGTCATTTTTCAGTGTCCCTCAGCTGATAGAGGACCTTGTGTGGAGGAACCATGTTTGATTCTTTGCTGGGAACAGCTGGTAGGTAGGCTTAGCTGAGTCTTTCCCCCTCTCCATGCAGACTCAGGGTCTCTCCGTGTGTTTACTCCAGCAGGGTAGTCAAGTTTCTTGCATGGTAGCTCAGGAATCCAAGAGTGAGCATTCCAAGAAGCCTGGGAAGAACCTGCAAGACTTCTTGTGACCTGGTTTCAGAATTTCAGAAATCCTTTCCAGTATATTCTGGTGATCAAATAAGTCCTATGACTTGCCCAAGTTCAAGGGTGAGGAGGAATGGACTGTATGTCTCACTGGGAAAATAGCATGTCCATACAAAGAGCTGAAAGAATTGATGGTGGACCCTTTAGAAATAGCTACCAAATTCAGGAAAACAAATCAAGATGTTGAAAGAAAAGTGGAGTTTCAATATTTAGTAAGTAATAATAGCTCCAAACATTTCTTAATGGGTAAATGGTCAATGTGGAGAGAATCAATGAACAAGTTTTTCAGGCTGTCATTGCCTGGTGGAAGACAGTTTTTGAACATACATTGTTACATTAGGACACATTTCAATGGTGTCTTTTTTTAAAACCCTGGGCTTAAGAAACAATTTTGTCCAATATTTCTTAAAATTCACAAAATAATCAGATTTGTGTTATTTTGTATATTGAATCTAGATTTTGTTTCCATTTCTTTATGGACACTTTAATCTGTAGCTCTGCTTCATCTGGAGCTTGAATTGCCAAACTAACATGGGCTAGTTCATGTTCTCTAACTCACTGTACATCATTACAAATAATCCTAAAAAGCCAGCAGTTGAGAATGTAAGCTTTAATAAGATTGAGATCGGTGTGGCACTATCTAACACTGTGTGCAAAGATGACAGAATCTTTTTAGAAGCTAGCGCTTGCCTTATACAACATATGATAACTAAGCACATTTTAACAACTTTTCTGAGTCACCAGTCCTTTGGTGCTCTTTTGCCCCATCACAGCTCTTACACAGCCACTGAAGATATTCTGACATTAGTGGTATTTGAAAACTGATTTTAACTCATCATTTTCTTCTGCTTCCTACGAATCATGTGTTTGACAGCATCGCATCTTCTTCCTATATACACGTCAGAACAAACCATAAATTAAGCAAAACTGAGATCCATAGTATTGGCAATATCATCCATGAAACTGTAAAGAATTCATATCATTTCAGCTTCCTTGCTAATACATCCAGTTCAACTGATATATTCTTAAATCCTCTCTAGACTGTGTTATCAGAGAATGTTTCCGATCAACACCAGATTTGTTATTGTGTTGTATGTTATTTGTTGCTGTATAACAAACCACTCCAAAGATTTGTGGCTTAAAATGATAATTTTTTTACAATTTTTTTTATAATTATCTTTTTCACAGGCCTGTGAATTAACTGGTCCAGTCTTCTGCCAGTGGTGCCTGGTTCACTCCTGTGGCTGAGTTGATCAGGTGACTTCCCCTGGGCCAGACAGTCTAAGATGGTCTTACTCATGTTTAGGATTTTGGTGCTAACTGTTAATTAAGCTGTTCTTTCTGTGTTTTCCCACCATTCGGTAGCTAACTAGGTTTCTTTACATGGTGGCCAAAGCATTCCAAGAGGGAAAGACAAGAGATCCATGGCTTTGGAGGCCTCTCCTCCGTACAGTGTAACTTCAAGCAACCTTGTATTAGTCTACCCAAGCCCTACGGCCAAGTTCAGGTTCAAGGGATGGGAAAATGGACTGCATCTCTTGATGGGAGGAGCTATCCAGTCATGAAAGAATCTGGAATCCTTCTGTCTACATTCACAAAATTTCATTTCCAAATGGTGTTGCAACTTGTCATAGGACAGAGAAATATCTTGTAAAACCTCATTCATATATCACATTGAAAATTTAAGCATTCTTATTACCACAAAGGTAAGTCCCAGTGATAAATAATGGTAAGGAAAAATATAGTGCTTCTAAGTTTTCATCTCTTTACAGATACCTTAACCGTAACTATAATTTATCAGCACCCTGAGCTGCCAAACAAATACAGACTTGTATCATAGTGACTTTGAAGAGGATTTTCTGCATATTGCTTTCATTTTGCCTACTGCTGTCAGTTTGGTCGATAAAATCTGAAAATACATTTAGTACTTTACAGTATGATTCGTTTTATCCTGAGTCTAATCAATACAGCAAGTCTATCCTAAAATGTGGGCCTGATCAATATTATCATTTCCATCTGCACATTTGCTTTTCAGATGTCCTGCTTTTAATCAACAACCCATTTTTAGTTGCAGGATGAATTATCCCACCTTACCTAAAATGTGTGTGTGTGTGTGTGTGTGTAAAAGTTAAACACAAAGCACCTCAAACATGGAACAGTTTTATCAAAAAGATCAAGTAACAAGCCTTCAAAGTGAAAAAAGAAGCATTTAAACATACTGCCAAGTGCATTATTGAAAAGAGATGTAGAAGGGCACCTGGATGACTCAGTCGGTTAAGCATCTATCTTTGGCTCAGGTCATGATCTCATGTCCTGGGATTGAGCCCATGTTGGGTTCCTTGCTCAGCAGGGGGTTTGCTTCTTCCTCTGCCCCTCCCCCTGCTTGTGTTCTCTCTCTCTTGCTCTCAAGGAAAGGAAATCAAAGGAAAGGAAAGGAAAGGAAAGGAAAGGAAAGGAAAGACAAGACTTGTAGAAAGTAGTCACTCTGGGGCGCCTGGGTGGCTCAGTGGGTTAAGCCGCTGCCTTCGGCTCAGGTCATGATCTCAGAGTCCTGGGATCGAGTCCCGCATCGGGCTCTCTGCTCAGCAGGGAGCCTGCTTCCCTCTCTCTCTCTCTCTGCCTGCCTCTCCATCTACTTGTGATTTCTCTCTGTCAAATAAATAAATAAAATCTTTAAAAAAAAAAAAAAAAAAAAAAAAAAAAGAAAGTAGTCACTCTGGACACTGCCACTGGTGATTTCATGGTTACTGGAAACCACCCAGGCACAAGTGTATACCACTGGTTTGTCATTTCTTTGATGGCAGCCTCTGTTTTTAGTTCTATCATCTCCTGAGAGAGAACCTGGGCCAAAATTTGCAGAATTTTCAAGAATTATATTCTTCTTAGTGCATGACACATTTATAAGGAGGTCAAACTTAAGAACAGGACGTTTTATTACGGGGTTAACACACAAAAAAGAAGTTAATGTGATCATGTCTGGGTGGTGTCAAATATGTTAAAATTGGGGATTTAACAACCTGAGTTTGTACCAATTGAACTTTTAATAGTCCAAAAGTTCCTTTTGGAATTTGAATCAAATGTTATTAGAATGTCTATAGCAGTATGAAAATCACTGTTTTGATTAAAACATATGTTATAAGTAGACAACATAACAAAAGAAGCTAAGAATGCTGCTCAAGGATTAAGTAGCTAGGGCAAAACTCTAGGTCATGGAACTCCCAGGTCATCACCTTCCTAGACTTGACTATCCCCTAGCTCTGATTTCTATCTAACATTGGTTCTCCTGTCCTTTGACTTCAAATATCTAAAGAAGTTTGGAAAGAGAAGTTTTGTTAAGATCAAACATAACACTATAATTCACATCTCCCAGAACTAAAAATGACATTGAAAAATTACTCTTCCTATCAAGTTGTGTAGATGTATATAACGTAATATATCAGAAGGAAGGTTCATTACCACTACTATTCCCCTCAGGCCAAGACAAAGTAAATCCTCCTTTTAGTTTTCATTTGCTTTAAGTTCTTAAATTAAATGAATCGGGTGAAGAGCTCTTGCTAACGTAAATTTTCAAAGTATATTCTGATTTTAGGGTTCCAATTCCCACCAAACTATTTATTGATTTAATTCCTCCAATACAATCCAGGTGGATGTAATAAAGGTTTACTCTGCCAGATTTTCAAAAAGGACAATCTTCTACTCCCTCAAAAATATAGAGTTATTACCTTCCTGAGCACACCTCAAAAACTTTATGCCAAAAGCTGAAGAAAAGAAATATCTAGCGTTGAGGGGATTTTAGGAAACCAGGTACTGTAAATTTGTTTAAAATTTCTAAAGAGCTAGTAAGCAATAAGTATTTTTAAAAGTCTTTAAAATTGTGCAGTTCCTTTGAGCTATTTTTTGCAAGAAATTTAACTTAATGAAATAATCTTCCTGTGTATATAAATTTCCTATAAATATGTTATTCACAGTATGCTTTTTCATATCAAATTAGCAATTACCTAAATGTCCAAGAGTACAAAACCAATTAAGTAAACTATATTATGTCCACAAATGAGCCAGTAGTCAGTAGTGACTAGGAGTAGTCAAATTGATACAAATCTGGGTTCAAGTCACAGACTATCTGTGTGACAATGAGGAAGTTATTTAAAGTTTCTAAGCCTCGGCTTCCTCATGTTAAAATAAGCCTGCTGAGTTACTGTGAGGATTAAATGAGTATTTAAAGAATATCTAGCTCTAGTACACAGCAAGTGCTCGGTAGATCTTAGCAACAAATACTGTTGATTTAGTTGAAGTGTTTGGGAACTATTAAACATCATTTTATAAAAGAATCTTTAGGCGTACTGAGGCAAAGGGTTAAAAATAGTGTATATATTAGGATGTCACATTTGTGCATGCCTCCATTCTTGCACGGAGGAAAAAAAAACACAACAGGAAGATCATCATTAAAACGTTAAAAGTGACTACCCTCAGGTATTTCAATTCTGGGAGATTTTAATATACAATTCAACCTTCCTACATAAGTAATGTTTACTTTACATTTGGAAAAGACCCCACTTTTGTCAAACCCTTTCTAACAGCTTGCTACTCAAACAGAAGACAGGGTTTTCTCATTTCCATTTCTACATGAGGGGAAAGCAGACCCTGGGCCGAGTAAGTCCGTTATTGAATGGACCTGATTTTTACCACCCCAGAGAGATCTTCCAACATTAGCAAAACAAGCTGCAGTTCTTCTATATGTTTCATTACCTATAGACAGATTCTATAGACAGGCAAGAAGTTTTGATACTCAGAAACCTGAAACTGCAATAATTTAATGGAAGTGGAATAGTCAAATAATCTCCAGAGGCATGAGACAGGATTTGTTCTGCCCTCCCTAGCCTTTTTTCTATTTTACTAACAAACATATGTTGCTTGTCTACCACCAAAGTTAGAAGATAGGATGTTGGAGCTAGAAAAGAAACGAGATATATACTCTTACCATCAAAGGCTCCTAATTTCAAAGAAATAATATTTGTATTGCAATTTATGACTTAGAAAGCACTTTGCATATATACCCCTGTTTAATTTCATAGCAACACTGCAGGAGGTGGAAGAGTATAATGGCGATGATCGTCTATGGTTTAAGACACAAAGGCATAAATGTTTCATTCAATTACTGGTGAGGCAGGGACAGTCTAGATCTCCTTATTCCAAGTCTGCTATTCTTTCCTCTAAACTACTACTGAATGTGTTAGTTAGGTATATATGTTATAGGCATATCGGTATCTGATCTGTTTAGAACCTGCTAAAAGAACCCCTCTATTTGGTTCACATATCAGAACATATAAATTTACTACTCTAAGTTGTTGAAGACGTTGTCTTTTGACTCATAGTCTACTGTGTCTAATACGTGTAAGTTCTTGCTTTTTTTTAGAATTTAGTACTAGACAAAGCTTTACTTTCCTAGAGAAAACATACATCTCCTTCTATTTAATAATAAGAATTATGGAATTAATCATACCTCCCTGTTGGCTGGGCTTCCCAAGAAACTCAAAGCCAAATTTGGACTAGTATATGGCTAGTAATAGTAAGTGTCCCCTAAATATTGGCAGATAAAAGAAAGAATGAATCATGAAATGAATGAGTGAGTGAAACAATTGTGTTGGCCCTTGTGATTTGCATATTGGTATTATTTTCTTCAGTTCTTCTATTTCTGTTTTTATGTTACCATTCTTTCATTATATGTATTCTTATTATAATTAACCCTAGATCCTCTGTAGAATGAACCGGGAAATAAATCAATAAACAAATATCTACTGCACATACTATACAGTATACTATTACACATACAATTACAGTATTAAGATCTTTATTTAAAACTTTTTTTATACAGAGGTATTTATTTATTTTACAGAGAGGGAGAAGGAACGTCAGCGAGGGTAGGGGCAGTGGGAGAGGGAGAGAGAATTTCAAGCAGACATCCCTGCTGAGAATAGATCCTGAGGCAGGGCTTGATCTCTGACGCCAAGATCATGACTTGATGATCAAAACCAAGAATCCGATGCTCAACCAACAGAGCCAGCCAGGCACTGCTTTATTCAAAACTTCTAATGCAGAATTCAGCTCGTCTTAAAAATAGGACAGTCCCTGACAGCACCTAGACCTCTACTCACAGTGCTCCCACAAGGAAATAAATCAAGATATAATCTGATAGGAAGAAAAAGGTGGCCTTGTCATCAGAAGCAAAAGATATTGAAAGCTTATATACATTTTAAAGGTCCATTTACTTCGGCTCTTAGTCTCCCAAAGCAAAAATGTGGATTTGCCCTTCAACCCATCATAACCACATGTCTTAAGATGACCTTGATGTCTTACTTCCTTTTCTTTGCTTTCCTATATATAAACATTTTGACCTGATTTCACAGATTTTCACCAGTATAAAAATTGTAATTGGAAGTATACAATTAAAATAAAAAATTATCCATCTAGGTCCCATATCCTCCCAAGCACCAACCACCCCCTTCACAATAACCTTCTCTATGCAAGTGTATATCAGATTCTGTGTGCAATGGCTTTGTGACATGGTCGCTGTCTACAAGGAGTCTTGGTGTTTATAATACTGATGTGGAAAATACAAAGATAAATATTTCCATCTATTTAGGAAGCATAGAGACAAGGTATTTAGGGGAGGTGATAGAAAGACATCCTGGAGGGATAGACATCAGAGCTAATTTTTTTTTTTTTAAGATTTCATTTATTTATTTGACAGAGAGAGATCACAAGAAGACAGAGAGGCAGGCAGAGAGAGAGAGAGAAAGGGAAGCAGGCTCCTGCTGAGCAGAGAGCCCAACGTGGAACTCGATCCCAGGACCCTGAGATCATGACCCGAGCTGAAGGCAGCGGCTTAACCCACTGAGCCACCCAGGCGCCCCCAGAGCTAATTTTGAAGAATGATAGAAGTTAGCCAGGTGGGGTTGAGGGACAGGGCAGAAGAAAAGGTGCAGACAGGAAATAGGCCACTGTGAAATGGGCACATACCAGTATAGCTGTACAGATTTCTACACTATTGACACTGAGGGAGAGCCTTGGTGGCTCAGTCAGTTCAGCACCTGCCTTCAGCTCAGGTCATGATCCCAGGGTCCTGGGATCAAGTCGCATGTCAGGCTCCCTGCTGAGCAGAAAGCCTGCTTGCTTCTCCCTCTGCTTGCTCCTCTCCTCGCTTTCTCTCTCTCTCTCTCTCTGACAAATAAATAAATAAAATCTTTAAAAATAATAATAAACTATTAAAATTGCTAATGGCTATTCCTTGAGCTCATGAGTCTATGCCGGATACTCCGTTGCCCAAGGCTCAGTGATCCCCAGGTGGGGATCAAGTCACCACTGGGCAGGCACTAATAGGTGATGACATTATTAGACTTGTGTTTTATGCAGATAACTAGCTGCTCCGTGGAGGACTATTTGAGAAACTAAAACTAGAAACAGGGAGAGGGATTGGAAGTCTTCAGACTTTCAGATCAGAGAGGATGAGGCCTAAACTAAGTCAGAGATGGAGACAGAGAGAGGTGCAAAAAAATTTTTTAAAAATCTTAGAAATTAAACTCAGTAGAATTTGGTGAATGATTCCCCAGCCTTTGACATGGGGTTACTATAAGACTGTCAGTGTCACTACCCAAAGGGAAATCACATAAGGATATGAAGGTTAGTTTTATACACAGGTTGAGTCTGATGTGTCTCTAGGACCGTCAGGTAGATGGTCATCAGGAATTACATCTTGGAGGAGTTGTGAGCTGGGATGTCAGCAGAAATCTGTGTTCATATAACACAAAAGGGGAGATCCTCTCCCAGTGAGAGAGAGAAGACTATGAGGTTTTGGGAAGCCAGCAACATTCAGTGGATGGGTAGAAAGACAGGAGTCCTTAATGGAAGTGAGACTGGTAGAGAAATAGAAGGAAAGGTGAGAAACAAAAAGAAAGAAAAGGAAGAAAAGTTTAATCATTGAGGTGAAACGCAACAGAAGATTTAGTAAGATAAGGACAGAAAAGCGACGAGGTTTTTGCAGTTAATAGGTAAGTGGTGACCAAGAAAAATAAGCTTCAGAAAGTAGAATGGTGGTTGTCAGGGCCTGGAGGGAGGGAGAAACCAGCAGCTGCTGTTCAGTGGATATAATTTCAGTCATGGAAGATGAAAAAGTTCTAGAAAGCTGCTGAACAACAGTTAACAGTACCATATACTTTGAAATGTAAAAGGGTAGTTTTCACATTTTGTGGGGTTTTTTTCCATGTTCTGTGTTTTTTACAATAAAAAGGAAAATATTAATAAAATGGCTAACTAGTAAAACATAATGATAAATATTTTTTTTAAATTGAAAAGAATAGGGGTGCTAGGTGGTTCAGTTGGTTGAGCATTGGACTCTTGGTTTTGGCTCAGGTCATAATCTCCTGGGTTGTGGGATCAAACCCTACACTGGGCTCTGTGCTCATCAGGGAGTCTATTTGAGATTCTCTCCTCTGCCCCTCCCCCTGCTCATGCGTGTGTGTGTGTGTGTGTATGTGTGTGTGTGTGTGTGTGTATCTTTAAAAAAAATTAAAAAGAAGAAAAATAGCTTCACTTGACTGTGATGATGGCAACCTGATTGAAATGGACTAAAGGAATGTGAAAGGGAATTGAAGAAGGAGGGCACCTGGGTGGCTCAGTTGGTTAAGTGTCTACCTTTGTCTTAGGTCATGATCCTAGGGTTCAGTGATTGAGCCCCACATTGGGTTCCCTGTTCAGCAGGGAGCCTGCTTGTGTTCCCTCTCTCGCTGTCTCTCTCCCTCTCTGTCAAATAAATAATAAAATAAAATCTTTTTTTAAAAAATCGAAGATGGAGACAACAAATAGAGAGGACTTTTTAGAGAAGAGTGCATGAGAAGTGATGATATGAGACTGGGTGGCAGATGGAGGGTGGGAGGTTTGGCCATTCCTGGACATGGTTATCAGCATTTTTTTCTAGGGGAGATACTTCACTTTTTTATTCAGTCCAAACCCAAGATATGCTAGCAACAATCGTTTCCCACTTGTCCCTAATGATGATGTTGTGGAGCTTTGCAAATTGTTTTCAGCACATCCTTGAATTGCTCCACTCAATGTCCTGGTCCACTCTGCCAACTTGATTGTCATCTACCACATTTCATGTGCCCTACCCAGAGAGTTGATGACTGGCCATCATGGCCTAAATTGTTAAGGAGTGGTACATTCCAGGGCCTTCTTTTAGAGATGAAGTTTTCTGATTTGTCAAGTGGTGCTAATGGCATTTCTGGATCGTTATACTAATAATGGATATAGTATTCTTTTAGCTACCAGTCTTTATTTGAAATAAGATTTGGAGGCCTTACAGTTTTGTTTGTTTTTTATTTTGAAAAAAGTTGTAGGTGGTATAGTGAGCTATGTTATTTGTAAATAGCATTCTTTGAAATTTATGGGTAGTTTTTTGGAATTAAAGGTGGTATGGGATATGTCAATTATATCTCAATTTTATATTTTTTAAAAATAATTTAAGTATGAGAAGACTAATTCTAAAGTGTGACCCATTTAATTCAGTAGTGCAAACGGAAATAGAAAAATCTTCCCTGAAATTTTCAGAATAAAAATTACTATAGGGTTTGCCTCACGAATCATTCATTTAATTAATTCAAATTCTCATTCAAACCTTTTTTGAGTATCCCATGCATGCCATAGGAATGTACAATGTTATATGGGAGTACAGAGGAATTAGCTACTTAACTTTGCCCTGGAATGTCACAGAAGGCACTGGAGATGGTAGTGTTTGATCTGAGATTTGAAGGGAAAATGGGAGTTTGGTGGAGGGCATCTTTAATGAGGGCACAGCTTTTTGCAAGATGAATCAGAATGGATAAACCAAGAGTGGGGAAGCAGGAACCACTGTGAGGCTATTGTAATCCCTAGTTCAGGGGAAATAGGACTACTCTACTCTGTGATAGATCCCGTGCCAGGAGCTGGGCAGATTGAAACAGTGTAGTCTCTGACTTTAAGAAGCTTGTGTTCTGGAACATTTTTTTTAAAGATTTTATTTATTTACTTGACAGAGACAGACACAGCAGGAGAAGGAATACAAGCAGGGGGAGTGGGGGAGGGAGAAACAGACTTCCAACTGAGCAGGAAACCTGATGCGGGGCTGGATCCCAGACCCTAGGATCATGACCTGAACCAAAGCAGACGCTTAACAACTGAGCCACCCAGGTGCCCCTAGAACATTTTTTAAAAAGGTATCTAAATGCTTCAGTAAGCAGCCACATTAAAGAGGAAAAATGGGGACAAGTAGGTATTGTGGGAAAAACAAACTTCTACTTTGATGTGTGCTATTATGAGTTGAATTATGCCCCCCCCCATTCATATGTTGAAGTCCCAGCTCTCAGAACTTCAGCATGTGACCTTATCTGGAAATAGGGCCATTGCAGACATTATTAGTCAAGTTAAAATAAGGTCATACTGGAGTAGGATGGGCTTCTAATTCCATGTGATTGGTGTCCTTATAAAGAAAAGGGAGGGGCACCTGGGTGGCTCAGTGGGTTAAAGCCTCTGCCTCTGCCTTCGGCTCGGCTCGGGTCATGATCTCAGGGTCCTGGGATGGAGCCCCGCATCGGGCTCTCTGCTCGGCGGGGAGCCTGCTTCCTCCCCTCTCTCTCTCTGCCTGCCTCTCTGCCTACTTGTGATCTCTGTCTGTCAAATAAAATAAATAAAAATCTTAAAAAAAAAAAGAAAAGGGAAATTTGGAAGCAGACACACATACATGAGAACATCATGTGAAGACAAAAGCAGATATTGGGGCGATGTTTCTACAAGCCAGGGAATAACAAAGATGGCCAGTAAACCACTAGAAGGAGAGAGGCATGAAACAGATTCTTCCTCACGGACCTCAGAAGGAACAAATCCTGTAACACCTTGATTTCAAGTCCCTACCCTGCCCCCCAAAAGTAAGACAATACAATACATTTTTGTTGCTTTAGCTACCTTGTTTGCAGGACCTTGTTATGGGAGCCCTAGCAAACTGACACACGCGCCGTAGATGGCCTCACTATGTCGAGTCACCTCAAGAACCCGTAAAAGGTTCTACAAGTGAAACCAGAAGTCCATGAAAGGATAACAAGGTAGAATATTCTACCAATGGGGCACCTGGGTGGCTCAGTGGGTTAAAGCCTCTGCCTCTGGCTCAGGTCATGATCTCAGGCTACTGGGATCAAGCCCCACATTGGGCTGTCTGCTCAGCAGGGAGCCTGCTTCCCTCTCTCTGCCTGCCTCTCTGCCTACTTGTGATCTCTCTCTCTGTCAAATGAATAAATAAAATCTTTAAAAAGAAAAATAAAATAAAATAAAAATAAATAAATAAATAAATAATACTCTACCAAATACCCTAAAGTTTCAGAAAGAACCCATGCCATGTCATCACCAAATACTTTCCATCTTTGAGCATTAACAGGTGACAGAAACTTGTTTTTCTAATACCTGTTTCAGAAAAAAAGAGAGAAAACTATTCTTCCATTTCCTAGAGACATCCACAAAATCTTTCATTTGAGTAACTCACTTGGCCTCTTTCTACTATTCTTCTACTAATTATAAGCCTTTTATTTTTCATCTGTACATTCAGCCCCACTCCAAGCTCCAAAATTAAAGATATCTCCAGTAGGACAATATTTAAAAATAAATTAATCATCTAATCATCTTAGACAATGGTCAAGCATTGTTCTAATAAGTATTCTCTCCTTTTTTTTTCTTTATGACCAACCCTAGTTTGGGGCCTGCCCTTAAAGTCCAGCTCACATTGAACCTTCTTGGCAGCCCATAAGTCTCCCTGACTAAGACGACTCTGTTTCGTAACTTTTCTGAGGCTCCTTCTGTAGCTACCTCCTCCCCTTGGTGGACCTAGCCCTTCTTGGGCAGGTGGACCTAGCCCTTCTCTGGATCCTTGCTTTCTCTGCTCTGGCCTAACCACTGACCAAGCTCTGACCTAATTTACTTTCTACTAAAAAGTGAAGATTTTTTTTTTAAAGACTTTATGTATTATTTGACAGAGACACAGCGAGATAGGAGATAGGAGGGAAGGAACAGAAGAAGGGGATAGTGGGAGAGAAAGAAACAGGCTTCCTACTGAGCAGAGAGCCCAACCCGAGGCTCGATCCCAGAACCCTGGGCTCATGACCTGAGCAGAACACAGATGATTAACAACTGAACCACCCAGGCACCCCAAGATTTTTTTCTTCTAGGTTTAAAAATAGAATTTACTCTTCATCAGTTGGTGTAGTTGTCAGTATAAATTATGTTATGATAACAACCGCGAATCTTGGCAATTTAAAACAACCAAGATTTTTTTGTCTTGCTTTTGCTATGTGTCCATTAAGAGTCAGCTGAGGGGTGTGCCTTTCAGTCTTCTGCTCCACTTTCTGCTTTCTTGATTCTGGGACCCATGCTGACAAGTAGCTATCCTTGGGTATAGCCAAGAGTTGTTTGTGGTCAAGGGAAAGAGCCATAGGGAGTTGGCTTTGATATATAAATTCTCCAGCCTAGAAGTGATTTACAACACTTTCGCAAAATTTGTTGCCTAGGAAGTTCAGTATTCGATATGCCAGAAAGGGGAAGAGAACTGGAAATTGATAAGTGGCCCCAAGGACTACTAAACTTGAGATTGGTTATCTAGCTTGCATGTTATCTAGGTCCCTTTGTTCTTGTTCATAGACATCTAAATTAAAATAATAACAACTACATACTGTGTGCATGGTGCTGGCCTTGCGGGGTATCCTGAGAATAAATATTCTGTAATCAAATAAGACTCCATTGGGAAATATGTTTACTTCTTTGATATTCTTGGATATGTATTTTAGTGTATTAAAATCTCTGCAATACTTTAAAGAGAAAGACCTGTTTAATTTTTACCTAATTTAGAGTTTACTAATTCATTTAACTACAATTTTCAAAACATGATCAGTCTTAGGGAAACACTGAGGTCAATGTTATATTATCTCTTTCCATTTTATTACAGCACTATGTGGGAGAAGTAAGGTGTTATAACTGAGAGGCTTTCTTCTAATTATTAGGTTTTTTTTTTAATATCAGGGAAGAAGGCTAAAAATGTTGGTTTTGGTTATCTATAAGGAATTTCACTAACATATCATTTATTTCCCACAGATAATTCAGACTTTGTAGTGACCATGTTTTTTGAAAAGTCAAAATGTTAAATTGTATAGTGAATGAATTGCCATACTCAATCATTAATTTAAATTGCCTGTAATTTTCTCAAAGTAGTTCTTTGGAAAAGCATTATTAATGGAGATGAAAATTTTTGATAAGTTTCAACTTGGAAAATTTATTTCTTCTTTGCATTTCCTTTATAGTCCTATTTTATTTCCAAAATCAACTTCAAAGGATAGCTTTTTAGAAGAACGTATTCTAAATTAACTGCATGTATTTAAACCATATGTTTTTCTATTATTAGGTATAATTATTGATTGTGTATTACTACGACTTCTTTTTAGATAAAGGTTTATAATATTAGATTTGGATAGAAAAGTCTCCATTCAAATCAAATAAATCAAAATAAATAATCATCCAAATAATAATGAGCTTTAAATCCACTACCATAATTTTTTTGCAAGCAAAAAAAAAGCATCTTTTTAAATTACACAGTTATGCAAAATCCCTTAGGCCATTCACTGTGGGGAAAAAAAAATCTAATCCAGTATTCATGTAAGATGAGCACTGCTTTTATTGCCCTATTGTTTGCAGACTTTTTTCCTAAATATGACACCATACTTCTAAATCTCTGCTCTTTCTTAGCTTCTTTTCCATCTATTTAGACAAGATTAGGTCACATCTTCTTAGCAAATTACAAATTCTCAGTGTTACATATTTGTTTTTCCATATCCATTGTCCTATTTCAGAGAATTATTTTCCTCCTATATTTTATTCTTGTTTTACCAGTAAACCTTCAGCCAGGGCATTTAATTTTACCTCCCTTGTTTGCTGGCCAAAGGCACATTTCTATGACAGTAGCCTTTTCTCGTGATTTTTTTTTTTACTGTATTTCCCATAAAATTTTTCCCTCCTCACTGTCCTACCTACTCATATACACACACCACCAACAACCACCATCACTACAACAAAAACAGCAACAATAAAATCAGCTCTTCCAGGCTGAAATGTCACTCGCCTGCTTCCAGAAGTCAAAGCAGGTATGGAGCAGAACATAGCCGGGTGTTTACGAAAAGGAGCTGAACTGATTGGCTGCTGATTTAGAACAGACCTAACCAGTGTTTCAGGAAAAATGAAACAGAGCTTCTGTAATTAGCAGACGGTAGTTGTTACACTCTAAACTTCACAAGAAAGGCGAAGGACAGATCCCACTGATTTATTTCTTACTCTCGACAGGGCTCGGTGGAATTCCTGCTGAATTCCAGCTTACTGGACAAAATGAGATTTCTTTGAATGAGGAAATAGTGCAACATGATCGGGCTAATCTGATACTTCTGAGGAGAGCTAGAACTACTGCCTTCTTCTCTTCATTTGCATTGAATATAGCAAATTAAAACTTTCCATGCGGGGCCCAGCATTGCTGTGACTTTCCTCCTGGGATTTAATATGACGAAGTCCATTTGGTTCTCGAATTAAGGCTTTATGGTAATAATGGGTGATATTTGGACATTTCACCTATCGTATTCTTTTACTTCTTGATTTATTCAGAATCCAGATGGGGAAGGAAGGCTCTATTTGGTGGACTGTCACAAAGACGCCCAAATCTGATGAATTAGCTGCTAACATTGAGAATTAAATGAAAGAAGTGAAATTAGAGGGGAGAATATATATATACACCGGAGTATCTTTTGATGGGTCTAGACAGGTGGCTTAAGGGCTTTAGACGTTAGCATTTGGGCAGGGCATTTTGACCTCAGTGGTTTGCAGAGCTTATATTAGCCAAACTGATTTAAGAGATGGGCAGATGGTTTTGCTTGCTCGAGGCTGAACGTGAAGTTTTGAGGTTTTAGTCATATGGAACGCAACTGAAGTTTACGGCAGCTTTGCCCAGAATGAGCGACTGTTTCAGTAAGTGCCAATAAGGGTTAGGGTGGGAGCCCTGCTTAAGTGCAGCTCTTGGACCACTTGCACCACAGAGCAAATGTGCAAGTACCAATGAGCCTTCCACAGGAGTACGGGCCCACCAGTGCTGGGCTTATGAACACATGTGCCCACCAGGTAGACTTTCCCAGGGCTATAGGGACCATCACTGGATACAGACTGCTACAGTTTACTACATAGACACAGCTTTCCTAATTCAGGCCGGGAAAACCTCCAGCCAAGGAGGAAGAGCCCACAAGGCTTTAAGACATTAAGGGGTGTAACAATTAAGATTCTAGAGATAAGTTTTCAGACAGTTGGAATGTTTTCAGATGAAAGAGTGTCTTATTAACTACAGCAGGAATCAAGAGTCAGGAGTTCTGGCTTTCTTTCCTGTAATGATTGATTTGTCTTAATTCTTGGTTTATATTACCCATCTATAAAACTAAGGATAGGACGCTTGGGCGGTTCAGTCAGTTAAGCATCTGCCTTGGGCTCAGGTCCTGATCCAGCCCTGCCCTGGCTCCCTGCTCAGCAGGGAGTCTGCTTCTCCCTCTACTCCCTTCCCCTACTTGTGATTCTCTCTCTCTCAGACTTTCTCTCCCTCTCTCAAATAAATAAATAAATAAATAAATAAAGTCTTTTTTAAAAATTTAAAGAAAAAACCCTAGGGATAGTTAGTGTTTTCTTCAAGAAAATTTGAAAAATGGCAGGCTGAATATGTGTATAGTACCTAAAACTCTAATATGAGATATTCCAAGTGTGAGAATTATACTTTTAGAAAAGTGGTTGCAACATTCTATTTACATGCCTTTTATATATAGAGAGAGAGATTTTACTTATTTATTTAAGAGAGAGAGAGCGCGCACAAGTGGGGGGAGGAGTAGAGGGAGAGAGAGAAGCAGACTCCCTGCTGAGCAGAGATCCAGAGATCTAGATGTGGGTCCATCCCAGGGTGCTGGGATCATGACCTGAGCTGAAGGCAATGCTTATCTGACTGAGCCACCCCGGTACCCTACATGTGCCATTTCTGTAAGTAGGTCCTTCCTCTGTAGAATGGTTTGTTTGTTTGTTCCTGATTATAGTATTGTTCCTTTTTGTCCTAGCTTTTTCCTTTCCTGGACTTTAGGTCATTTTTCAGCGTCAGCTAAGAGAAATATTGTACATTCAGAAAAAAACGTTGTTAGACAAAGTAACTATAGCACATAACGACTTTTACCACCACAGCACGTTTTCTTTTTAAAATAAGGAAATTAAATGTAATGTAAATGCTATGACTTTTAATAAAACATCACTTTTTTATAAAAAAGGTAGTTTAGAATCTCAAGGGAATCCATTTAGTTTTGCAGAATATAGCCCTTGGGGGTGTTCTTACACCATTATTTATCTATAGAGCTTTTCAATTAACAAGACAACATAGTTTATGTATTCCACTGGTCAGCAAAGAAATAGCTGTTGGCTTTCTTTAAACACAGTTTTCCTTCACTCTGTGAGACTGCCAAGTCACCAGGTGGTAGGCTGCTCCAGAAAATCCATGGTGACTCCAGAAGCTCAACTAATTGCTGCCGATAGCCTGTAACTAACATATTTGCAGCTAATCATCCTGGAGATTCTCCCTGAGGCCATCAGGTCCTAAGTCTAGAGTGTCAGAGACCTAACCTCCCATGCAGGGGATGAATCCACCTTGAAATAATGCCTTTGCTTTGAGCCAAGATTAATTTTTAGGTCCCAGATAAATCCAGAATAGGCAGAAACCAATCACCATCCAGCATCACCATGCAAGACCTCAATTGAGCCTAGGTGGAAATACTCAGACCAAGCCTGCAAATATCACCCCTCTAGTGACTCATCCAAAGTGATTATTGTAATCAAAAAATAAGGTGACTTACTGAGAAAAATAAGTGAACTGGTGAAGTAAGGTGCCTGAGTTAGAAGTCAGGTGGTGTGGCTCTTGAGCCACACACCCCCACCCCCGGACTTCTGGAGCACGCAGCCCCTCTCTTGGTTTCTGTTCCACACCCCACCCCCGCCCCCTGCTCTGTGGTCAGCAGCAGAGGGCCTGATAACCAGACATTTCTTCTGCAGAACTGCCACTGCTGTCTCTGCTTCCTGACCCCAAATCTGGACTGAGGGTAGAGTCACCACCTTCTAAGACTTGAGCCATTGTTGTCCAAACAGGTGTGTCCTATCTGGGAAGAAAGTTATGGATTTCTGCACACACTTCTTCTGATCTCCCGTATTTGTCCTTCTGTTTATAACACAAATGAGACTGTATAATGGTGAACTTCTCCAAGGCAGGGTTATGTTTTCTAACTTTTTTCTATTTCCCACATGATGAGTGAATAATCAGCCGTTCATAATTTTTTATTGATTTGGATTTAAAAATTTTCCCCTTGTGTGCTTATATATTTTTTGTATATGCCCTTATACAATAGTAAAGGTATCATATTTAGTGGAGAAGTAATGGACTTTTATATTTAAAGCTTCCTATCTTTACCTTCCGAATTGTTCTGGAATCAAATGATACGATCTTAGTACTTCACTGCCAGATGCTAGCACATCAGTGTGACATTGGATTTTATTGCTTATATTCTTATGACATGAATTATATAACACAATGTCTCTAGCCTTTCAATGTCACTCTTCTCTTTAATATCTAAATAAGAAGGATAAGAGCCTCCATCCAGGGGAATGCTGGGAGTCTGGTCCCTCCCCCAGACTTCATGAAGATACACAGTGAGCGCTCACATGTTTCCCAAATCCAACCTGGGTGTTTTGTGTCAACACCTTCCAGGCTGCCATGTCAGAGCTCTCCACTGATAGCTCCGGAGCTGGAGCTCTCTGGGCTCCTTTGCTTCCCGAAATACAGACAGATTTCCCACAAGGTATAGAAATGCATTTTCTACCCCTGCCACTTTGAGTCTGGCAAACACAGCCACTACATTTTAGGATATATAGCTTGAAGAAGCTATAGGGGATTATAATAAAAGAAAAATATGAACATTGATGTGAAATGTTCATCCTAGAAGCTAGAGTTTACTGACACGCCTTTTCACAGGGGATTACCTAGTGAACCCTTTTTGGAACCCCAGTCAGATTGTGTGTTTACAGAATCCACTAAATCTCCTCTTGCCAAAATTTCCCTTTTTATCTCTTTCCTTTTCCCAGTACCATGTCCCCAACCCCTTTCTCAGGCTCAGCTAGAGGAAGCAGAACCAAGTCATACATCAAAGTATCTTCAAAGAGGCACGTCCCCCTCCCCAAAGAATTCAGTGGCCTTAGTGGTCTACTTTTGGGTGACTTCCCCACGGATAATGGTAGAGACTTCTTTAACAAATAATCAACTAAAAGAAATGTTATTTGCTTAATCTGCAAATATCTAACTCATGAAATAGAAATCCTTCAGAAACAAAGGAAATGATACCCTAAAACAAATTCACCTCCCATTTGCGAAGGAGCCACAGGTAAGAATGCTTGCTGGTTTAGAACACTTTATTTCCTCTTCCAGCCACCAGCATTTATAACTATTAGGGTCAATGGTCTGAGATAATTTCCTGGAATCAAGAACTCTCTTAAAAAAAAAAAAAAAAGAACTCTCTTTTTCTTAAGCGTAGCTGTTTCTATATATTGCTTTTCTTTTTGTATGCAGTTTTAAGTTGTGTATTTCCCCATTCTTACATGTAAGCACTATCCTACCAACATGAAACTTACTGGACAATTCCTGAGAGTCATCATCATTGTATTCTTGGAGTACTAAACTGTTGGTAGCTTCGGGAGGTATTCAGCTAGTCAGGGACTGGTTAATGAACCACTTAAGAAGTAAACTTCAGCAAAGCACTTATTATGGAGAAGAAGGGACTGGAGTGTGTGGCATATTGTTGGCAAAAGAGCCACTTTGGGAAAAAACTTGTGAGTCTTACTCACAGATTGAACTTTGTCCTCTTCTGATGGGTATGGTGGGTTTAGTCAAAAAGAAGGCTCCCAGAAGTTTCTCTACCCTTATTTTTAATTCTGGTTATTTCTGCAATATAGAGGTAGTGTTCAATTATCTCATTTTCTTTCTCTATGTACTGTAAGTACACCAATATTAGAAAACCGTTTCAGTAAAAGTCAAAGGACAAAAATGAGGGCAAAAAGTTTGGATACTGTCTCAAGTTTATCCTATTTTAAATTCTGCCAAACAGTTTATGTGCAAGCCATAAATCAAGTAACAGTTGACATACTTAGACCTTTCTGATAAAACTTGGTAACTTAATATATTTGAAATTTCAACAATAGTGGGGGAAAATTGAATTTTACTACAAAAATTGAATTTTACTGACAAAATTTACTTTTTTTAACTAAAAATTAACACTTGAGGTATAATCTTAAGAAATGCCATTTGTTTTGTACTAGTGTCTCTAACTCCAAAACAAACCTGTTGCTCTATTTTTACCAAAAAGAAGTAATTATCCAAATGCTTTCTATGTACATTTCCAAGTACTTAAAATCTTAATTGTAATTATACCTGAATTTCTGATGAATACCTAGGGACAGCAAAGACATGTCTGAACAGGTACAACATACATAATTAAATGACATCTGTGTCCCATGTATTGTAATTTTATAAAACCCTATGACTACTTTCTATTGCACAATTTTTAGAGGAGCATTTTTTTTTTAATGTTGCCCAAACACAATAAGAACATGAACTTTTTGGTGTGCCTGGGTGGCTCAATGGGTTAAGCCTCTGCCTTCAGCCCAGGTCATGATCTCAGGGTCCTGGAATCAAGTCCTGAATGGCGCTCTGTGCTCAGCAGGGAGCCTGCTTCTCCTTCACCTCCCCACCCCACCTGCCTCTCTGCCTACTTGTGATCTCTGTCAAATAAATAAATAAATGATCTTTTAAAAAGAAAAAAAAAAAAAAAGAACATGAACTTTTCCCTTCTCTGGTCACTGAGCTTTCATGAGAATGTAAACCTCATTCCTTACGACATCCACCCCCACCCTTGAGTAGGATTTCCCAATAAAGACCAGATTTTCCAAATATTATGTTCTCGCTGGGCTTGTAGCAATCATAAAGTCAGTCATTAGGAATCCAGTGCATATGGCAGGGTTTATCTTAATAGTATTTTGGACTGAATATAGGCAAGCAGATATAAAATTGTAATATCCAAAGAATTATATTTTAACAGTTTGGTTTTATTTTCGAGCTCCACAATAACTTTAAGTAATTAAGCTTTATTGTCCCCCAAATCCTTTCGGGATAAGCAAGTCATTCTTTAACAAAACAGTTTGTGGAAAAAGAGGGAATCTTTAATTACCCTCTATGGGGACATTTTTTGCTGCGTCAAATTGAACAGAAGTGGTTCTTAGATGTAATTTTACATAACCTCAGTGGCATATTGAAGTATGGGAGGCAAAAGACATTTATGCAATTACTAAGTCTATTGCATATGTGGGCAAACATGAAGATGGAGCTATTATGTTACTGTACCATTATTCTAATGTTTTGTCTGTATTTTTAATACCCAGAGTCTACTTTGGAGAATGTCAAAATGTTTCCTTCGTTATAATCTAAGATTGGTTTCTAATTCTTTTAAAGATTATATCTATTTCTAGAGGCGCCTGGGTGGCTCAATCAGTTCAGTGTTTGCCTTCAGCTCAGGTCACAATCCCAGGACTCTGGGATCGAGCCCCACATTGGGCTCCCTGCTCAGCGGGAAGTCTGCTTGTCCCTCTGCCCCTCCCCAAATCATGTTCTTTCTCTCTCTTTCTCCCTCTCCCTTTCCCTCTCTGTTTCTCAAATAAAGTCTTTTTAAAAATTTGTTAAAGACTTTTTAACAAAAAGTTGAGAAGTATTTATTTCTCAGCTAGAAATATTGTTTTGGGAGGCACTTGAGTGGCTCAGTGTGTTAAGCCTCTGCCTTCAGCTCAGGTTGTGATCTCAGGGTTTCTGCTCAACAGCGTGTCCGCTTCCCCCGTTCTCTCTGCCTGCCTCTCTGCCTACTTGTGATCTCTCTCTGTCTGTTAAATAAATAAATAAAATCTTAAAAAAAAAAAAAAAAGAAATATTGTTTTGATAAGTGAATTAATAATTATAGTCCAAAACTCACTTTAGTAAAATTTTACAGAAAAAGTTTTGGTGAAATCAAAAAGCAAAGGTTTAACCATAAATAAATGTAATTACTTATAAAGAAGAAAAAAATATCTTATGTTCATTTTAACTAAGGCAAGACAATTGAGCCACGGTATAGGACAACTGCATTCGCCATTCAAGCACAGCAGATATTTTAGTCTGTTTACTAGTCCCTTATTTTCAGGTTAATTTCCAGATTTTTTTTCCCAGAATGATTTCTCAGGGCTACATGTCCCCTGCTCTGAGACAGGATGCTGTGGCTCCCATAGTTTTGAGTCTATTCTCTGGGGTGGCCAGACCTCAGCTGAGGGCAAATCATTCTCAGAATCATTGCTCTGTTCCCATGACCTGGACCTGATTAAACAAATTACAGTGGCAAGCCCAGCAGTATTCCTCCAACCAGTTAGGCAGAAACTTGGGGCCTGAGCAAGAGACAAGTCGCAAAAGAAAGCAACAAAGTGGAGACCATTTTTTCAGGCATAAGTGCAGAAAACTAACACTATAAACAAGGGGCAGAATTCTATAAGCCTGGATGGTAATGGTGAACAACAGCGTGCAACAAATAAAATGTCATGTAATTACAAGCAATTACAGGCTCTGCGATGAGTATGGGAGCAAACCTAATATACTAACTAGCTGAAATGTTTCAACTACAGAACCTGTGAAACTAACAAAAGAAATAGAATAATAACCAGGGCTTAAATTCCATATTAAAAACTGCTTCTCGATGCAACTCTATCCTGCCTATGTTTTATTTTCGTAACTCATTTTCTATCTCTAGTTCAAATTGGCCATAGTCCATTTTTTTTTAAATGTTCCTCACCCCAGATCAATCTCACTGGTTAAAATAAGCAATCTTTCTACAACTTGTAAACATAAAACTTGCATGGAATAGCCTGCTTGTGTTTCCTTTGTTAATGTTGATCATTCTCAAGTTAATAGTGTAAACTTGAAATTCAAATCAGTTTGGTTAGACATGAATTCAACTGACTTAAAAATTTTTAATGATAAAAAATAATAAAATCATTAATACAAAAGAGGGTATGTAAACAATGCTTTATCAATATTCAAAATGGATATTTACAAGTGTTCCCAAATAAGGCAAGTTACAAGTATTTGATTTAACAGTATTTGGTTCCATAACCAGTTTATTTTGGGGGATTGCATTTATAGACAATTTCAAGGTCAAGGTATTTGTTGTTTTGTTTTTAAGATTTTATTTATTTATTTGACAGTGAGATAGAGAGAAAACACAAGTAGGCAGAGCAGCAGGCAGAGGGAGAATGAGAAGCAGGCTCTCCACTGAGCGGGGATCCCAAAACGGGGCTCGATCAGAGGACCCCGAGATCATGACCTGAGCGGAAGGCAGCCACTTAACTGACTGAGCCACCAGGCACCCTCAAGGTCAAAGTATTTGTAATATCATTTTTATATAGTAAATGGATTAATTAATAAGAAGATATTTATCTCTCTTCTTGAGACTATAATAATTTAACCAAGCTACATTAGTCCACATATCCATTCATTTAGTCATTTATTGGACATCTATGTATACGGGACCCCAGTTAGGGGCTGAAAATCACCATAGGCAAGATAAATAGGTTCTGAACTCATTACAGAAAGGAGACTTCTACAGCATGGAAAGCTTTGATTCCCCACCATTTTCACCAAAGTTCCCACCATTTTGTGACAAGATGCTATTTCTCATTTTCACCAAATGGTAGGGCTTAAGACCATAGAGGAAATGAAATGAGAAGAGAATAGATACTGATACTAAAGTCTCTATGTAGGGTACGGTCTTTCTTCTCTGTGGGAATTCCAGCAGGATAAGGATAAGGAGTAAGGGATGCCGGGGTGGCTCAATCAGTTAAGCATCTGCCTTTTTGGTTCAGGTCATGATCCTGGCGTTCTGGAATGGAGTCTTACGTCCAGCTCCCTGCTCAGCCAGGAGTCTGCTTCTCCCTCTCCCTGGTTCCTGCTCTCTCTCTCTCAAATAAATAAATAAAATCTTTATTTAAGAAAAAAAAGAAGAAGAAGAACAAGAAGGTATGAGACAATGTGGGAATCAAAAAGGGAAGCTTCGAACAATGCCATTAACAATGTGGCAGCCATTAGGGCTTTTTTTACTCAGATACTCTTGGGTATGGCTCATATTTCCCCAAGCCAAGTGTGTTTTCTATTCATTTTAAATTATATATTAAAATAATAATAAGCAATAAGAATAGTTTTGTCTTTAAAGATGGCAGGTAAAGTAATATTCCTTTCAGGAGGATTACTCTTCTTTGAAAAATTCTCTTTTTAGAGCTTATACCTCTAGCTCATAGTAAGCATCAATATAGCAATGACCTTTTTGCTTAGATATTAACCTGATTTATAAACATCTTTTATCAGACAACAACAAGAAGAATCTTACGTCTGTGAAGTATTTTATAGTTTACAAACACTTTCCCATACGTTTTCTCATTTGATTAACAACCCTGGCAGGCAGCCAGGGCAAGCAAATTTATTCCTGCCTTAAAAAAAAAAAATGAGACAAAAAGAGGTTATGAAACTGGCCCAAGGCATCACAGTAAATAGTAAGGAGAACTAGGAGTTAACCCTAAGCCGGTGTCTTCAAGCCCAGGTCATGTGACCCAGGTTCAGTTTCCAACCCTCCATGTTTTGCCTCCTATAACACTATGACCCCAAGTGGGTTGATGGTATCATGACTTTTATCCATCAGTGCTATAGATGTTGATAATATAGATGACATATTTCATATGTGGTCAGCATCAAATAAGCTATAAAAGAGTAAAGGTCTCTAATTACCATTTGCCTAAAGCATTGTGGTAAATAGAGTAAATCATCATGGAAAGAGTATTATGATGGACAAAGGAAATAAATGAGCATGTCCTTTGTAAGAGGGGTGTTATTTTATTGCTTATGAAGAGAAAAATTATTCAGCCTGAAATTTTAATAATTAATTCCTTCTTAGTGATTGACTAATATATGAACATTTTTGGAATAATAATTCATGTACTGGTCAAAGATATTTGGTAACTTTCAGTGCTCTGGAGCTTTTCGTGCCTTTCTTCTGCAGAATGCGGTTGACATCATTCTCCATTAGATCCCCTGTTACACACATCATCACTTTAAAGCAACACATTAGTAACTTAAAACATCACTTCTGGGAATTTGCTCTGTCCCTATCTATATTTATAGATATTCAAATCAATAGAGAAATAGAATAATTTTTTGAAATTTTTCCTGTTTAACATAGTTCACCAATATTTATGCAGTACCAGATGCTAGGCATCAGGAAATACAAAAACCAATAGAACTTGGTCTATGAATTTAAGAAATTTGCAAGAGCAACTTCTATGTGTATAGCCAGATTTACTTATAGCTTAAATTTATATCTAGTAGATAACATCTGGGGCTGACGCATCAGCACTTACCTTTTTCCATGATAATGCTTCCCACCTATAAAGATGGTCCACTGGCTGCCTTACCCACCACAGCTGGCCACTGGTCCAAGCTGAACTAATTAGATTCTCCCTACTGGATCTTGAAGGAGGATGCAGAAACTCCTGTAAAGTGGCTCTGGTGATGGATCAGGTAGACCCAGGAGCTAAGGGTGATGGATTGGCTAGGCATGATGGTAGAGTTGCCAGGTAAAATATAGACATCGTATAATGTCATTTGTTATTCTGGCAACCCTGTATAATATGTATATTGTATATATTCTGTATATATATATATATATATATATATATATATGTATGTATGTATATATTGTATATATTCTGGCAACCCTGTATAAGAAGTATAAGTGAAGAATGTTGCTCTGGAAAAAGAGGGCAGGAACATAGAGATAAGGCAAATGAAAGACTATAATGCAGTGATTGAGGCAGCTGAGATTGAGAGAAAGGGAAAAATATACCCAAGAGTTGCCTCGATCACTAACAGCCTTCCCGTCCTCAGTTCCAGCCCTGTGGGAGATCTGGCTGTATTTCCTGTCCTTGGGTTCTATGACATATTTTTCCTCTTTCTAAGAGATCCTTCTTTTCTTTATATTGCTTAGAGGACAACTGTCTCTTATATCAAACATATCCTAAGGCATGTATAATATTGTCACACTTTGAGGGAAAGTTTTGTTATTTCACAAACCTTAAAGAATTCAGAGTCCATCAGAGAGGTGAATGGAAAACTTGCTTCTCATTATGAAGAGCAGAAAGGTTTGCCTCTCTGTAATAAATACTATGAATATAAATACTTATTTTTTAAAATTCTATATTTGGAAACCTTGGTTTCCTTCTACATATCAGTTGAAGCATAAACTCATTTAATTCACTTCTTCCAGATACTACTCTAAAATGTCATCTCCAGAGTAAAACCTATGAAATGGCTAAATTAAGCCTTCAGGTATTATCAGTTTTGATTATGCTTATTTCCCTTCCTCCCTTTCTCTTTCCATATCCTCCCTCTTCCTTTCTCTAACCTCTCTGGCGAAGTGCCTCCTGAGGAAAAAAGGCTATAAAAAAATTACCTACACTTGAGTGTAAATTAGTCAAACATGCTATTTGCCCCTGGATTATTTGCATTTTTAAAAATGACCTTAAGAAAGGGAAACCAGGGGCGCCTGGGTGGCTCAGTGGGTTAAGCCACTGCCTTCGGCTCAGGTCATGATCTCAGGGTCCTGGAATCAAGACCCACAAGGGGCTCTCTGCTCAGCAGGGAGCCTGCTTCCTCCTCTCTCTGCCTGCCTCTACCTGCTTGTCATCTCTCTCTGTCAAATAAATAAAGAAAATCTTTAAAAAAAAAAAAAAAAGAGAGAGAGAGAGAGAGGGACGCCAGCAGGACAGTTCTGGACTCTCTGTGAGCAAAAACCCTATGTAATATGGAGTTTTTATTGAATAATATTAGTTACTGGATTGGGGACAGATCACCATGCTGAATGTTCAGAAAAAAAATATCTTGGTCTGACTCCATCTATCCAAGCTGGGATTGGGGATAGGGCTGGAGATAATTTTTCTGGGAGTGGATCTGGAGCAAGGGGCAGTTGTCAGCTGAGCAACAGCCCAACTCCCAAAAGAACAAAGAAACAGTTGACCATGGGCCTAAAGGAAGGACAAGAAATAATCTAAAATACATACTTGGTGGTATATTTCTAGGGTCCGTTGCATGTAGAGGCCAAGCCAAAGTAAATTCTACTATAAGATTCTTAAACCTAAACAAAACACAGGTGGATAGAAACCTCTTAATTTTACCCACAAGTTATCACACTGTTCCTGCTATCTGAAGACATCTGCCCCCCCAACCTGAAACTCCACGAATTGCATGTTATTTTTGTTAGTAAACAATCTCTTTTGAGAGTTTTAGGGTATATATTAGTTTTTCCTACCTTCATATGAACTGTGAAAGAGTCACTTCCTAGACGTAGTTTAAAATTGGAAATGTTCTTATGGCTAGAGAGAAGGAAGAATTACTTTTGGAATGGGGGTAATTTGAAGGACAGACAGGACCACTTATGACAGAAAGTCAGTGCTGATGACACTTCATATCTGAGGGACTGGAATTAGGAGACAAGAATTAAAAAACAAACACAGAGTCTTGACAACCACGATTCTTAGTTCAAATTTTAATCTATGGTTGTTCTGTCCCACAAAACTCCTTGAAACTGAATGGAAAGAACCCTATACAATACCTTCAGGCAAACTGTGCCCTCTTCAGGTGCACAGCTCAGTGAGCAGACTGGGTGTAGATCCCAGTCCCTTTCCCCACTTTCTTAGCCGGGCATCTATGTGCATAACTTACAGATACAACTGCATGTGCGATACTCCCTTCTCTGCCCCCTCTGCCCACCTCAACACATACACACATCTATCTGGTGCTGGATGAAATGTGACTTACCCATCAAGATTCAGCTCAAGTAATTCTTCCTTTGTGATATTTACAGCAGAGGCCTCCCCTCTACCACTTTATACTAATACTAAAGAAACATCATAGAATACTGACTAATATTACCAACTCTGAAGTCAAATCACCTGTGTCCAAATCTCAGATCTGCCATTTATTAGTTGTGTAATGGTACACCTGTTCCTTTATCTCTAAAATGGCGGTAATAGAAGTAACTACCTCATAAGTTCGTTATTGGATATATATCAAGTTAATGCAGGTAAAGCACTTGGAACAATGTTAGATACATAATGAATATTCCATAGATAATTGCAATTGCTATAATCAGCTGTTGTTAATAGTACATCACTCATCCCACTGCATTTCTGTTAGATTTGTATATGTCTCATTTTTCTAGTCAAACATTTTTTTTCTTTTGTTATGCATAGGACCTAGCAAAATATAGGTACTAGAGGATACTTGGTATATATTTTGGTGAATAAAACAATAGTCTTTGCACATGGTTCCAAGGAGAATCTTCTGCTGAGAAAACAAGATTGCAAAAGCAGAGGAGTCCCAAAGAACAGTGCCCTCCAAGTTTCTGGCCTGGAAACCCCAGATCCACGTAAATGAAAAATAGAGATGTGTCAGTAGAGATGTTCCTATGGTGTGAGCCTGTGGAGTTGAAAAAGAAAGCAAGTTCCCCATCATTTGAGAGCAAAGGAAAAAAAGGTCCTTGGGACATAGGTGAAGATCTTCATTCCACATCCTAAAACTTGACCAATCCCAACTGAGAAGCTCCTCTTCTTCCATCTCTTTCATAGAGTTAAGTGAGATGGATCTACATGAAACCGGGCAAGTCTTTAACTGGATAGAGATCAGGGATAACTGAATGGTAAACAGAGGGTATTTCAGATCATTCATACCTAGACATAGGAAGTTCACCAAGGACACCAAATGAACAGCATTTAGCATACTGATTGGCACAATGTTGGTACCCAATAAATATGCTACATTGGTTCATAAATAAAAGAATAAAATAATGAAAGCATGACAAGGCAGTAAGTGAATCAGTCAATTGTGGGGGCCAATCCAGAAATTATTCCTTACAGGTGACAGGTTGGCAGCATTCCACAAGCCATGTCTCAAGGAACATTGGGTCAGGGAGAAGCTGAAAGGTGTGTAATCATTACATTTGAAAAAGGCAGCGAGGACTGCCTAAGGACTCATTTTTTGCATGCAGAGTGTTCCATGGTCTGACCCTGATTGGTGAGAAATTTGAAAAACAAAATAATGTCAAAATTTGAAAAATAATTCAAGCGAAAAAGGAATTATATGCTTTGAAAGATTAAATATAATGCACATTCAAAAATGAGTCATTTCTGGTATAAGGTTAGGACATTTTTCAAAATTTCTGTGGTGGTAAATATGGTCAGGGTTTTTATTTTTACTCTTTACTATATTTTTTTTTATTCTCATAGAATATACAGAACATAAAATTTACTATTTTAATCATTTTTCAGTGTGCGATTCAGTGGCATAAATTACCTTTTCCAGGTTGTGCAGCCATCAGCCCTATACGTTTCCAAATTTTTTCGTAATTTCAAACAGAAACATTGTACTTATTAAACAATAGCTCTGCATCCCCTCCTTCCTTCAGCCCCTAGTAGCCTCTAATATACTTTCTGTCCCTGTGAATTTGCCCATCTTAGGTACCTTATATAAATGGAATCCTACAGTATTTGTTCTCTTGTGTCTGGCTTATTTCACTTGGCATTGTTGTCAAGGATCACCTGTGTTGCAGCATGAATCAGAATTTCATTCTTTTTTAGGCTGGACAGTATTCCATTGTATGTATATGGCACATTTTTTAAAGTTCATTCATCTATGGGATGAATTTGGGTTATTTCCACCTTTTGGCGATTGTAAATAATGCTGCCAAGAACATGAGTATGCAAGTATCTGTTACAGTCCCTGCTTTCAATTCTTCTGGTTATATACCTAGAAGTGGAATGGCTAGATGGTATGGTAGTTCTATGTTTAACTTTTTGAGGAACCAGGGTTTTTATTTTTTATGTGACTGAATATTTTTCTTAATTGCTAAGTTAATAAAGTCTGACTTTTGTTATTATATGTTATAGTTCATACTAAGAGTATGTAAAATTTAGCAGGAAGTTTTAGTTAATCATCATCATTTTATAAGAAAAACTATTGCTTCACGACATTCAGGACTAAGGAACATTCTTGGGATGTGGTAGGAGGAGATTGCTATAATCACATAGTATTACGACCGAAGAATAACAAAGACCGTAAAAATGTCTTTGTCCCTCTTGCTCTGCCTCCTCCCAGCTTCAACCATGGATCAATGCAAAATCTCTCTCCAGTGTCATTTTCTCAAGGTGGCATGCTACCGAGTGTCCTCGAAGCCTCCTCCTCCTCCTTGTCCCTTTAGATGACTATCCCTTTATTCTCACCTACCCAAGGATAAGGCAAAATGAATCACTTCATTGAATATTTATATCTTCAATGTTTCATTTTCTTAATTCTTAATTATTGTTATAGTCTTTACTTATTTTATTAGTTATCATTGTCACATAGGCCATTTGTTTGTTAAAAATCTTACCAACCTAAAAAAAAAAAAATCTTACCAACGTCACCAAATTCTACAAATCTATTAACAATCAGATGTGAAATAAACACAAGGTTTGGGAGGCTTTTTGTATGATTGGATAGACTTCACCCTTCTATACGAACTTCTTCAACTTACCATCTTCACCCCAGTCAGTGAGCATTATTTGACTTGAAAAGTTTCTCCTTCTGTTAATTCTTTTGAGTTGAAAAGTAACATTATTTTTAATTGATATGCTATGATTGGCAACCTCTGCAAAATAAACAAACACCCAACTTTAAAGCAAATTTCTTTTCTTCTCTATTCTCTTGAAACTTGTTGTTTCTTTTAAAAAAAAAAAAAAAAAGGATGTGACAGAGGCATCTGGGTGGCTCAGTCATTAAGCGTCTGTTTTTGGCTCAGGTCATGATTCCAATATCCCAAGATCCTAGAATCGAATCCCGCATAGGGGTCTCTGCTCAGGGGGAAGCCTGCATCTCCTTCTCCCACTCCCCCTAACTATGTTTTCTCTCTCTCTCTCTCTCTCTCTCTCTCTGTCAAATAAAATAAAATAAGAGGAATATGGCAAAAATCTTGAGTAGCTCTTAGGACTAGACAGGTGCTGAAGGGTGCTAGGAAAGATGTGGGTGGGAGGAAAAGTAGAACTACACAGAGACCAGAAAGGATCATAGGGTCTGAATGCTAGAAGTGGATAGACACCATGATGCTGAGAAGGGACTTCTAGTAGTTGTTTGTTTTGTGTTTTAGCAGGTGCCCGGAAAACTGAGGAGAAAGGAAACTAATGTAGATATAATTCTTAATTCATAAATTCAATTTTACTGCATTGTAACAAAGCTGGTCAAGTTGATGGTTACACGGAATGCTATAGGAATTGTTGTGAGTTTCAAAGAATTCACAGAAGACCAGCAGTGGACAAATGTTGTTGGAATAATTTCTAGAAAAGAAAGTATGTTCCAAGCTATAAAACCTAGGTTTTTGTGGTTGTTTTGATAGCTGTCATTTTTAAGGAAAAGTAATTTTACCACCATCTTTGTCATTACACAGTGTACTAAACCAACTTTATGTATTAAATGCTAAAAAAATAGAACGGTAATTCCTAAACCATTTGTCTTGGAAATCTGGGGTGCAGGGTGAAGACAGCTACTAGGAATCAAAGTATAGATACAAATACATATATATACACATATACATATGTGTGCGTGAGTGTGTGTGTGTGTGTGTGTGTGTGTGTGTATTTATATCCCGGTCAAAGGGGATTGCGAAAGTTAACAACTGATAACAATTGTCAATGACTTTTTTTAAAATTAAAAAAAAATGTTGAGATCCACTACTGCATTTAGGTGGTATTTACAGGCAAAATATAAAACCAAAAGCAAAACAAAATGGGATTTTAGAGTTAAGGAATGCCCAGGCTCAATGCAATAGCTTCTTTCAGGCAACATGCTCATGATGTGTCCAATTCCTTTCTAACGGAGTGTTGCATTCAGTACTGCTCTAAAGGAATTGTTCTCTTAGAAATCATTTTGTTATTCTGAAATTTATCAGAGGATTTTCCCAGAGATAATCACTTCTAACATTTTCTTATAATCCTCTACACATTTTTCTCTACTTATTCTTTTTTCTTACAAAGATCAAGATTTAAAAATGGCACCAGACCATTATTTCTGGGTGTTCTGGTTTCTATAATTTCATATCAAGTCTTCACTTACAAACTTTTCACTTTACAAAATGTAATGATTATAAAAACAAAAATTTAACCCACAATAATACAAATATAAAAATAAGTTGTCAAGTGAGGCTCTGAATGAAGCATTTGTCCTAGGTATTTTTATGACTAGAATCTGGAAGATCTGTCTCCATGAGAGTGCTCTGGGTGAAGAACTCCTAATTTTCGTATACATACATATAAAAACAGAGTCTCTAGTGAATGGTGACACCAAACACAAACTAGATAAAGAGTAAAGTGGCCAAAAGTCAACTATTCAATTTGGATGGATTTTTAGAGAGCATCTATTCAGGAACAAACCAATTCCTTTTTTTTTTTTTTTTTTTTTTTACCATGCATGATTCTACCTCTAGTTACAGAATATTGGTGTTCTGATTCCAAATTGGCTTCTCTTTGTTGTAACTTAGATAATTTCAATATTGCATGAATAAAAACATATTACCTCTAAATTCAGTAAGTTTGGATCACTTCTCAGGGATAACAAAGTCCATTTCTACTTTAGTTGGGAGATTAGATGACAGGGCTTGGAAGAATACTTTCAACTACAAGAGGAATGTCTCAATTCACCCAAGTTTAGGATGGACATTAACTTAGTTTATAATGAACTTTTATATGTGAAATTTAATAATTAATTTTTTCCAATGGTAAAATGTAGAATTGCTACCCTTCTTTTCTAGGTATTTAAGATAACAGTATTTCATAGTTTAGTACAAGTAGTACTTAAAATTCTGTTTCATTATGAAAATAAAACATGCTCAATAAAGAAATGGTGACCTGAAACCAATATACAATGTTGTGTGTCAGTTATATCTCAATAAAGAAAGGAAATATTGGAAAGCACAACTAAATAAGGAGAAAAACTAATTACAAAAAGTTAATTACTGCCAAGTTGCCCTCCAAAAAATTAACGCCTATTTAACTCTCACTAGTAGTATCTGAGAGTTCCACCTTCCCCACAACCTCTGTAGAAATGGATTTTTTCCCCTGATGTTCTTTTTCTGCACCTATTGTTAAGTAGTACTTAGGGAAATTAATTGTCTAATAATTGTTTCTCCAATGCTTAATATAGTGTGCGTTGCACAGTCTGTGTTCAAGAAATACTTATTAAAGAACAAATGAATAAGTATATGCTATTCTAAGCTAAACATGAAGTGAATATGGAAAAATAATAAAATGCAGAGGAAAAAAAGAAAAACTAAAAAGGAGTCAGGAGATTAGTTCCACTCCTAATCAGTTTTATCACCTTCAGCAAATAATTTAACCTGGCCAACCACTTCTTAGGAATGGCTTCATGGGCATACAATCTGTGTAGTCACACAGGTCTCTGCCCTCAGTGGTATCCTATGGTTTGCTTATTGCTGCCATCTTGAAATGCTTAATGACTTTTGAACAAGAAGCCCAACATATTCATTTTTCATGAGCCCCATAAGCGATGTAGCTGGCTCTGCCTCTCTTTCCTCATCTATAAAACAAGATCAAGAAAATGAGGCATATTCAAGTCAGAGTAATCCTGGTTCGATGAGGTTTTCTTGAATACAACACAGAATAAATCTAGTATTTAGATACATAAATAACCTGGAACAATTTTGAGATCTGTTCTTATTGCTTGATGAAAATCCTTCCTTCTATGAATCACTCAGCCTTTTCCTCTAACCCAACTTCATGGTCTCCTTTGTCCTCACCCTTCTGATTCTACATTGCACTGCATGACTTTTAGTCCTGCAGCACTGCAACCACTAACCAGTAAGTAGGAAGGAATAGGAAAAGAGAAAAGTTACTTCTTCTTCTTCTTCTTCTTCTTCTTTTTATCCAAGTAATCTCTACCCTCAACTTGGGGCTAGAATTTGTGACTCCCAAGATCAAGAGTCACTTGCTCTAGTGACTGAGCCATCCAGGCACCCCAAGAAATTGATCTGATGATCAATTCTTCTGCTCCAAAAGAAAGAATTATACAATACAATTTTTCTATAAAAGGGTATTGATCAGGGAAAAAAAGAAAGACTTTGAAAAATCAATTTGAGCTCCTAAGCATTAACTCATAGATAATCAGAACCTTGGATAGTGTTGTTCTTTTCTCTTTCTTTCTTCCTGTCTTCTTGTCTTCCTTCCTTCACCCTTCCTTCCTTCATCTGTTTTTAAAAGCCCCTGATCTCCATTTCCAAATTAAGCATAATTTCATAGACAACTATTCTCCTATACAACTATTTCAGAAGGAAACAACTGCTGTTCCCGTTTTATTTTTGAATAATCATTTTGAAAATAAGTGATGGACTACAGAGGAAAAATCACAGCAAGCTGCCCAGAGATAGGAACAGCATGTAAATTACTACTAATTTAAATTACCTTTCTTTCTTCTCTAATCTAGGAAAATGCCATCTTTATTTTAAAACATTTATATCTGAGCAGCTCAAGCTATTTCAAGATGTTATCTGTTTCAGCACACATAACGAAATGTGATGGGTAAATGTTCCACCATTTTACGGAGAGACAGAAAGTGAAAATAACCTGCATCAAAGTTGCACAAAGCTTAGATCTCTGAGTCAATGCTCTTTGCTGCAGCTCAAAATGTTTAATAAAAATGCACTACCAAGTAATGGACCGGAACAATTTGAAAGTTCTTTTTTTTTTAAATGTTTTCTGAAATGTTTACTCTTTAGACTTCATTACATGTAGAACAACCTATATGCTATAAATCTTCTTGACAACTTTGTCTTGCCCCTAATAAGTAGAAGTTTTCTGAAGACCGTGTTTTTGGGAGAATTTTGATAAAATTCTGGCATGGCTAGTATTCTGAGCCTCTCCTTGAGAGCTGGGTAGACAGAACATAAATACAACACAACATATGTCCATCAGGGCACAGTTGGTAAAGGTACTTATTTTGGTTCAAATTTTCTGTCTATTTTGCTTTTTGCTTGCAATATAACATACTGGTGATATGTAGTCTATAAAGAGAGTAAGTAATATGGGTATCTGGAAGGTTAACTAACTTTTGACAATTGGTGTTCAAATTAAGATATCAAAGACACTAATAATCTAATTGCCAGAATGAGTTAAAGCAGCTTCTGTAAGAGTCTGCTTTACTCTCAATAAATAATAAGGGAAGCATTGAGAGAATCTGGTTCATCTAAAAGAAAAATTAAGTTACTGAGGCATGAGGCAAATTTTATGTATGAAATTTTGACGTGTTTGGAGATGCATACATTCGTTCATTCATTTAAAAATTATTGAACAGCCAACAGGTACTAAGCACTGTTAAATAAGATAGACACAGGGCACCTGGGTGGTTCACTGTGTTAAGCGTCTGCCTTCAGCTTAGGTCGTGATCTCCAGGTCCTGGGATTGGAGACCCATGTCTGGCTTCCAGGTCAGTGGGGAGTCTGCTTCTCCCTCTCCCTCAGACTCTCTCCCTGCTTGTGCTCTCTATCTCTTTCTCTCTGTCTCTCAAATGAATAAATAAAATCATTTAAAAATAAATAAATAAATAAATAAACAAGACATGACATTTTAGATAAGATCAGGTTCATCTGAGAGTAACAGAAGACAAACACACACAGACACACACCCTTACAAAATAGTATTACACCCTTACAAAATAGTATTAGCTTAATCAAGAAAGAAATTGATTTCTCCTTCACTTGTAAATTCAGAGCAGTTACATTGGCTCTGCTGCCTATAATTCTTAGGGACCCAGGCTACATCCAGGTGTCTGCTCTGGCATACCTAGGTGTCCTTTGTCTTCTTCACCCAACAAAGAACTACAGCCATCTCATCCAGATTCCAAGCAGCAAATTAAGGAAGAGGGAAAAAGCAGGACTAAGTATTTGCAGACCATCTTTTAAGGAGATATCCCATAATCTGCCATACAATTCTCTGTTTATATCCCACTCATCAAAACCCAATCCAAGGGCTCGCACCTAGTTAAAAGGGTGCCTGAGAACTACATCTTTATTTCAAGCATTTGAAGATCCAGCAAAAAATCGTGGCAGGCATGGGGGCGGTGGGCAGTGGTGGTGGTGGTTGGAATCTAATAGAGAATAAGAAATGTTGAGGTAAATAATGAATTTCTGTTACACATGGCACTGGACCTCTTGTACCTAAGACCTTACCAGAGCTGGGGGAGGGAGGAAGAAAGGCAGAATCAGCTTTCGGTATAACTCACCAGTTTCAAGACATCCCTATAGAGATAATATTAATTAACAACAGTAACTCAGGTACCACTTTTTCCTGGAAGGCCTCCTTGTCCACCTCTCCTCGTGGTTGCAGGATAGATGCCCTTTTCACAAACTTCTATCTTTCATCTTGTGCAGTATCTATTATACCATTTATTACTGTTAAAATATTTGTGTGTTTATCTTTTCCTTACTCCTTTATACACCAACTTGTTTGTAACACCTTGAAGGCCAAAATCTGAATTTTTATTTCTTTGTGTCCTCACTATCCCTAGCCTAGTATATGATATATACTAGATTCATGAAAAGAGTCTAGTACTTGAACTGGATGAATAAATAAACTGCATACAAAGCATTCCCAATGAAATGTAATAAAGATTAGTTACCATAGAGTGCGTAATAGTATAAAAAGACAAATTTGGGGGCTCCTGGGTGGCTCAGTGGGTTAAGCCTCTGCCTTCGGCTCAGGTCACGATCTCAGGGTCCTGGGATCAAGCCCCGCATGAGGCTCTCTGCTCAGCAGGGAGCCTTCTTCCCCCCTCTCTCTCTCTGCCTGCCTCTCTACCTACTTGTGATCTCTATCTGTCAAATAAATAAATAAAATCTTTAAAAATAAAAAAATAAAATCTTTAAAATAAATAAATATAAACAAATCAATATGTAACTACAAATAGTGACAAAGGCTAAAAAGAAGGCAAGGTGCTATGATAGAGAACACCAGAGAAAGAGGGATCTACTTTAGATGGGGTAAGGAGGGAAGACTTCCTGGAGGAGGTCGTTTTTAAACTGCGACCTAAAAGAGGCAAATAAATAAATAAAATCTTTTAAAAAATTGTTCAAAAAGAAGAATTTCTCCAGCTATCAAAACATTTAGCACCAATTTTTTTGCTTATGAGCACGAGCAATTCTTTTATTTTCATCAATAATTAGAATTGCATCTGAGCATTTTTAATACTGGCGACAAAGAGAATTAATTGCATTTTGCCAATGATGAGTGTTATGACAATTATAAAAATCTGAAAATTACCCTTTTATCAAAGTTGCCCAAAAAACCCTTAAAAATAGTCTAATAAAAATCATAAAAAGCTAATTCTAGGGGCGCCTGGGTGGCTCAGTGGGTTAAGCCGCTGCCTTCGGCTCAGGTCATGATCTCAGGGTCCTGGGATCGAGTCCCGCATCAGGCTCTCTGCTCAGCAGGGAGCCTGCTT
>NC_081562.1:61783953-61840643 GCF_022355385.1 Mustela nigripes
TATTTATTTGACAGAGAGAGATCACAAGTAGGCAGAGAGGCAGGCAGAGAGAGAGGAAGGGAGATTTTTTTTTTAAAAGATTTTATTTATTTATTTGACAGAGAGGGATCACAAATAGGCAGAGAGGCAGGCAGAGCGAGAGGGGGAAGCAGGCTCCCTGGGATCATGACCCGAGCCGAAGGCAGAGGTTTAGCCCACTGTGCCACCCAGGTGCCCCCCCCCATGAATTTTTTGTGTGGAACCCCAATGTCCAAGACATAGTGAAATGATATTTTATTAGTATTATTTTTTAGAAGTTCAAAAATTTTACATTAATTTATAAAGTAAGTCAGAACAGTAAAACTTAAGTGAATTTAAATTCAAAGTGCAGTTTAAAAATGAATGTTACAAGTTTATGTCCGTTTTAGTATTTAAACAAAATTTCCTCATTCTGTTTCCCTTTTTTTTTTAAAGATTTTATTTATTTATATGACAGAGAGAGATCACAAGTAGGCAAAGAGGCAGGGAGAGAGAGAGAGAGGAGGAAGCAGGCTCCCCGCCCAGCAGAGAGCCTGATGTGGGACTCGATCCCAGGACCCTGAGATCATGACCTGAGCTGAAGGCAGTGGCTTAACCCACTGAGCCACCCAGGCGCCCCTCCTTATTTTGTTTCTTTAATTCTTTTTTTTTTTTTTTTTTTGGTCATTCTCACCAAATGTTTTAAGCTTTTTTTTTTTTTTTTAAGAATTCATTTATTTGTCAGAGAGAGTGGGCACAAGCAGCAGGTAGAGCAGGCTGAGGGAGAAGCACACTCTGTCTGAGCAAGGAGGCAAGGAGCCTGATGCAGGACTCCATCCCAGGACCCTGGGATCATGAACTGAGCTTAACCCAGTTAGCCGACTAAGCCACCCAGGTGTCCTCAACAAATTTTTTTTTTTTTTTTTTTTAAGATTTTGTTTATTTGAGAGAGAGAGGCAGAGATAGCCAGAGAGAGCACAGTGAGAGAAAGCATGAGGGAGGAGCCACCCAGGTGCCCCTCTTTGTTTTATTTTGGCTGCTTAGTCTTGAAAATTTGATTTGCAGATATGGGCAACTTGTCTTTCAGTCTCCAGATACTACACTTCGTTCTACTGATCAAGAACTATGAAAGGGGATTACTAGTAGGGAAATTCTGTTTGAAAAATATCATTACTTAATGATCTGAACTGTCTTTATATCAGTAAAAATGCAGTAAAACTTTTTTTTTTTTTTAAAGATTTTATTTATTTATTTGACAGAGATCACAAGTAGGCAGAGAGGCAGGCAGAGAGAGATGGGGGAAGCTGGCTCCCCGCTGAGCAGAGAGCCTGATGTGGGGCTCTATCTAGGACCCTGAGATCATGACCTGAGCCGAAAGGCAGAGGCTTAACCCACTGAGCCACCCAGGCACCCCAAGCAGTAAAACTCTTAGTATTGTTCTATGTCAGCCCTTTAATTTGTTATTAGTTCCCTAGGAGGGGAGAGCATGTAGCAAATAACTGAGTCTTCTTGGAAGGTGTTTAATTGGGTAAGGCGTAAGGGTGTGATTTGCAGATCTAATTTTATGTAAATGGATATGTGGAGGCCTAAATTAGATATGCAGTACAGATCTCCAACTTTCCTAATCAATCACATATATATAGGAAATTATGATATTTAAAGTTTTATGAGTGACAAGAGTAAATTATACTTTTATTCAAATTATACATCCATGTACCTTCAGGCCCCTGTTTTCAACCCTCCTTTCAAGTTAGACATTTCAGGGGCATTTGGTGTCTCATTTGGTTAAGTTCTGCTTTTGGCTCAGGTCTTAATCCTAAGGTCTTGGGATCAAACCTTTTATTGGTCTCCCTGCTCAGTGGGGAGCCTGTTTCTCTCTCCCTCTGCCTGCTGTTCCCTGCTCATGCTCTCCCTGTCAAATAAATCTTAAAAAAAAAAAAAAAAGTTAGACATTTAAGTAACTTAGAAATTAGGAGCAGGGAGAAGAAAAGAACCCAAAGATACCATGGAAAATCCACAATATAAATGACTTTCCTCATAGGTAACTGAAAAGAAGACTCCTGATAAGGCTTCTACCCATTGGACCTCAGATTCAATTTCAAATTCAGCAGTTACACTCAGAATAAAATAAAAATATTCCATCTCAGGAACATAATCTTTCCAATCTGTTTTAGAGAGTCATTTAAGCTTTGATCCAGAACAGTGGTTCTCAGACCTTTTGCTTTTAAAAATCCATTTGTTTTCGGGACGCCTGGGTGGCTCAGTTGGTTGGACGACTGCCTTCGGCTCAGGTCATGATCCCGGAGTCCCGGGATCGAGTCCCACATCGGGCTCCCAGCTCATGGGGAGTCTGCTTCGCTCTCTGACCTTCTCCTCGCTCATGCTCTCTCTCACTGTCTCTCTCTCAAGTAAATAAATAAAATCTTAAAAAAAAAAAAAATCCATTTGTTTTCTTAAATGTTGAGGAATATAACTTAGATCTCAGTAAAGTTATTAAAGTTACTGAAAAAATAAAAAACTTTTGTTTATGTGGGTTATATTTGTCACTGTTACAGGAACAGAAATTAATACCAAGAACTTTAGAAACATTAATTTAAAAATGAACCAATTATATGTAACAAACAGTATTTTCTTTCTGTTTTTAAGGAGATTCCCTGCCCGGTGTGGGGCTTGAACTCATTACCCTTAGATCAAGAGTTGCATGCTGTACCACCTGAGCCAGCCAGGCACCCCTAAACAGTATTTTCTTTCTTTCTTTTTTTTTTTTTTTTTAATATTTTATTTATTTACCTGACAGAGATTACAAGTAGGCAGAGAGGCAGGCAGAGAGAGAGGAGGAAGCAGGCTCCCCGCCTGAGCAGAGAGCCCTATGCGAGGCTCGATCCCAGGACCTTGGGATCATGACCTGAGCCGAAGGTAGAGACTTAACCCACTGAGCCGCCCAGGCACCGCCTAAACAGTATTTTCTTACCATAGAATAACTTGTCCAGTTTAAAAAAAATTGAAGAATGATGTTTTATATCTAATGTCTTTAATACCTGGTATAACAGCTAGTTTTCATATCAACTTCTGCATTCAGTCTGTTGCAATGAATTGTTTGGTTGAACTATTTGAAGGCTATCTGGCCTCATGCAGATATTTAGTTGGAAAAGGAAGGCTATTTTTAATAGGCTTTTAAGGTTAATTTTATGTCTATTTGAGAAAAGGGATAGTGTTTTTTTTGTTTGTTTGTTTTGCAGTGTTTGCAATGTGGAATCTGAAACCAAATCAGTGAATTTTTCTTATTCTGTTACATGAAGAGCCTGATCTGTCCTCCATCATGACAATATAACATCCATGTATTGCTTCCTCTTTTCTTGTATCTTGTCATTCAGCAAGCTTTACTTTTCAGTGTTGGCAGCCCTTTCAGCTGTGGTCATATCCACCACACAGATGTTTTGCTCGACAGTAATTTGAGTTCTCAAAGAAGGGTCTATTATATGTATGAGTGACTTGGCCCTTGAATTCTCAGAGGAAGTCATTTTCATAAAATCTGTGTACTTTAGATGTTGGGGTAAAAACGTCTGGTGTGCCAGGTAGTTTCTTTTTTCTTTTCTTTTTTTTTTTTTTTTAAAGATTTTATTTATTTATTTGTCAGAGAGCGAGCGAGAGCGAGCATAGGCAGACAGAGTGGAAGGCAGAGTCAGAGGGAGAAGCAGGCTCCCTGCGGAGCAAGGAGCCTGATGCGGGACTCGATCCCAGGATGCTGGGATCATGACCTGAGCCGAAGGCAGCTGCTTAACCAACTGAGCCACCCAGGCGTCCCCAGGTAGTTTCTTAACAAGAGGAAAAGAGCCCATGGAAAAGAGGGAAAAGGGAATGTTGTTAGGTTGAAAATGTCTGATGTCCTTCTCTAAATATTGCATTTGAATTTCTAACAGCATGTGCTCTTTGAAACTTAGGGATTATCTGTTGTCACAGGGTGTGCATGTGTGTCTGTGAGTGTGTTTTTGTGTATGCTTTAGTTTATCATTTTGCAATGGGAGACACTTCCTTGCATAGTCTGATCGGTCTTACTTGGGTAATAATGGTAAAAGATCTTTTAGAATTTTACTACTTACACTGTGGTAGCAGGAGTATCAACAGGTACCTGCTTGTTAAAAATACAGTATCTCAGGTCCTACCCCCAAATCTACAACATCAGTATCTGCATTTGCTAAGATGCCAGGTAATACATAGAATACCGAGAAACACTGCTTTAGAATTACTGTAATTACCTGAATAAGAGTGCTTTTTCTGGCGTTGGTTTTTGTCCAAATACTTTTGTTTTACAGAATCAATAGGTATTCATTGGGAAGGAGAACTGAATGAAAAATTTTAATGTAATATTTACTATCCTAGGAATATTACAGAATAAGTGGAAGGAATGTGCCCTTCTAGTTCAGATCATCTTTTTTTTTTTTAAATTTTTTATTTTTTATAAACACATATTTTTATCCCCAGGGGTACAGGTTTGTGAATCACCAGGTTTACACACTTCACAGCACTCACCAAAGCACACACCCTCCCCAATGTCCATAATCCCACCCCCTTCTCCCAACCCCCTCCCCCCAGCAACCCTCAGTTTGTTTTGTGAGATTAAGAGTCACTTATGGTTTGTCTCCCTCCCAATTCCATCTTGTTTCATTGATTCTTCTTCTACCCACTTAAGCCCCCATGTTGCATCACCACTTCCTCATATCAGGGAGATCATATGATAGTTGTCTTTCTCTGCTTGACTTATTTCGCTAAGCATGATACGCTCTAGTTCCATCCATGTTGTCGCAAATGGCAAGATTTCATTTCTTTTGATGGCTGCATAGTATTCCATTGTGTATATATACCACATCTTCTTGATCCATTCATCTGTTGATGGACATCTAGGTTCTTTCCATAGTTTGGCTATTGTGGACATTGCTGCTATAAACATTCGGGTGCACGTGCCCCTTTGGATCACTACGTTTGTATCTTTAGGGTAAATACCCAGTAGTGCAATTGCTGGGTCATAGGGCAGTTCTATTTTCAACATTTTGAGGAACCTCCATGCTGTTTTCCAGAGTGGCTGCACCAGCTTGCATTCCCACCAACAGTGTAGGAGGGTTCCCCTTTCTCTGCATCCTCACCAGCATCTGTCATTTCCTGACTTGTTTATTTTAGCCATTCTGACTGGTGTGAGGTGATACCTCATAGTGGTTTTGATTTGTATTTCCCTGATGCCGAGTGATATGGAGCACTTTTTTATGTGTCTGTTGGTCATCTGGATGTCTTCTTTGCAGAAATGTCTGTTCATGTCCTCTGTCCATTTCTTGATTGGATTATTTGTTCTTTGGGTGTTGAGTTTGCTAAGTTCTTTATAGATTTTGGGCACTAGTCCTTTATCTGATATGTCGTTTGCAAATACCTTCTCCCATTCTGTCAGTTGTCTTTTGATTTTGTTAACTGTTTCCTTTGCTGTGCAAAAGCTTTTGATCTTGATGAAATCCCAATAGTTCATTTTTGCCTAGTTCAGATCATCTTGATATCTTACTGTTACAGGAAGGAGGAGAACATTTTTCTGTGACATCTGTGTCTAGCTCAGTGTCCTGTCAAAATTGAAGTTAACTGTACCTTATCTTCTGTGCTTTTCTGCCTCAGGACTGTTGCCTTTATCAGTCTTAGGAATGGAGAGAACCGCTGATTCCAGCATGGGTCTGGGGCCAAAAGGGAACCTGGAGGCTTAGGATTTGGGCACTTCCTAGAAGTTGGAGAAAACCTAAGAGGGACTATATGGCAGGACTCCATTTGGCCCTGCTACGGAATGGGAGACTCTGGGTATGCTGCATATGTGTGACGGTCTCTCTCTCTCTCTCTTTTTTTTTTAAGATTTTATTTATTTGTCAGAGAGAGAGAGGGAGAGAGAGTGAACACAGGCAGACAGAATGGCAGGCAGAGGCAGAGGGAGAAGCAGACTCCCTGCCCAGCAAGGAGCCGGATGTGGGACTCGATCCCAGGACGCTGGGATCATGACCCGAGCCGAAGGCAGCTGCTCAACCAACTGAGCCACACAGGCCTCCCTGTGTGACAGTCTCTTGATCAAGTCTTCTAGGGCCTGGGACCTGTCTCTTACTTCCTCTGCCGTTGCATTTGCAGCTTAGTTGACATTGATGGACACAATTCATGCTCTTAACATCAGCATTATGCCATCTTTTTATGAGGATCTGTATCTACATGAAGTACTGTGTTTCAAGTGAAAGATACTGCACATAGACTAATTACCTAGTGCTTAGTGTTTATGGATATTTGGACTTACAAGGTTCCCCTTCTATGGTAAAATTAATAAGCAAAAAAAGTACACTAAGCACTTTCTTATATAAGACTATAAGATAGTCTTATATTGCTAGTTGGATATATTAAGTAATATATAATATAATATATATTATAGTAAGTAGAGTCTCTTGACCTTTACTTTATCTAATTTAAGGAGAAAATTGGTTTCATTTTCTTTTTTTTTTATTTTATTAAGATTTTGGTTGATAGATTGATTGATTTGACACACAGGGAGAGATCACACATAGGCAAAGAGGCAGGCAGAGAGAGAGGGAAGCAGGCTCCCTGATGAGCAGAGAGCCCGATGTAGGGCTCGATCCCAGGACCCTGAGATCATGACCTGAGCCGATGGCAAGGCTTAATCTACTGAGCTACCTAGGCTCCCCAAAGAGTTTTTTTTATTTATTTGAGAGAGAGCATGAGAGGGGGAAGGACAGAGGGAGAAGCAGACCCCTGCTGAACAGGGAGCCTTATTTGGGGCTTGGTTCTGGAACTCCAGTATCGTGACCTGAGCTGAAGATAGTCACTCTGGTTTCATTTTCAACTAATTTTGGACTTTTACTTAAAAGCAGTACAGGTATGCGATTAACAATTATTCAGAAGGTGTATATAGTGAAAGTTCTCTCCTACTGACCCTCCCTTCCCTCCTCCAAAAAAACATAGATAGTGTTTGTGTATCCTTTAAAAGAAGTTTTGCCTTTAGAAGATAGCTGTGTCTATATCTCCCTCCCTGATTTAGGTATGGAAATTAGAGCATTACTACTCTGCATTTGTGTGTGTGTGTGTGTGTTTATACTTTGCTATACTTTAGAGATTATATCAGAAGAGGTCACGGATATTTATTTCTTTCCCTAAGATTGTTTATAAATTGAGTGGTTTGGTGGTTCACTTAAAACTATTAATATTTTATTTGCCTTTGGTTTACAGAAGTATTGAGTTTTATAGTCAAAATGTTTTAAAATACATGAAACAAACAGTAAGAAAAATATTAAGGGCCTCAGGAAAATTGAAATTTCTAAGGCTTGTGCTCGCTTCGGCAGCACATATACTGAAATTTCTACAGCTCAAATTAAAGTACACATTTCAGTGTAGAAAAACTGACATACAGTTTATGCAAAAAACAAAAAATATGAATAAATGTTCAGGTATTCAAGAGGTGATTTGCATTTGAGAGTTTAATAGAGATTATAAAGGGGAAATAAAAAACCCTAATCTCTATACCCAGTGTGGGGCTGAAATTTACAACCCTGAGATCAAGAGTCACATGCTCTACTGATTGAACCAGCCAGGTACCCCAAGATTACAGAGTTTTAAAATAAGTTTTAGAGTTTACATTTGGAATATATATATTGACTGGTAGATAGCCAGATGAACTTATGTGAACATTCTTTAAAGTAAAATCTGAGATATTTTTCATGTCTTAAGCAACCTACAGAAACATTTTTGGTAGTTACTTTATTTTATTTATTTATTTTTAAAGATTTTATTTATTTGAGAGAGAGAGCGTGCACATGAGGCAGGCGGGGGGAGCAGAGGGAGAAGCAGACTCCTTGCTAAGTAGGGAGCTGGATGCTGGTACTTGATCCTCCAGGGACTCCAGGATCATGACCTGAGCTGAAGGCAGTCATTTAACCAGCTGAGCCACCCAGTGCCCTTGCTAGTTTTTTTTAAATGGGTGCATAGGGTGTAGATACAAATCATTATTAAGCTTCCTTAATGAGGAGGTGGGGGGAAACAAAAGAGAAGCTTACTTAGTAAGTTAAAATTTATTTTGACTTTTACATATCAGCAAATAAGTTTGGTTGTAGGTGAATGTTCTTATTTTTAGAAGGTGTATGCTGAAATAATTGTGGCTGAAGTATCATGTTGCAACCTGCAGATGATTGAGGGGGGAAAATACAGCAAATAGGACAAAATGAAAATTGTCAAGTTCAGATTTAGATATACTTTTCTGTGTCATTGAAATTTTCTGTAATAACTTTGGAGTAGGGAAGCATACCCCTTAAAAGTTAATAGAACTTTCATAATTTTTGTTACTTAAATTGTAAGTAGATACATAGCTTTTGATGGATTTTAACCTGCAAACATTCTTACTGTTGACCCTTCTGTGTTTGAAACTATTTTCCTATAGTTTCTGTATTGGGAAGATACTAAAATGAAAAATTTTTTTAATGAATTGCTTTTAATTAAACAAGTATGTTTGTGCATTTATGTTAGAAAAAAGAATGAGCACAAGGGAAGGGGCAAAGGGAGAGAACCCCAAGCAGGCTCTGCATAGCATGGAGCCTGATGTGGGGTTTGCTCTCATAGCCCTGAGATCATGACATCTGAGCCAAGTTGGATGCTTAACCGACTGAGCCACCGGGACCTCTAAAGATTCCCTTTTAAGATTTTATTTACTTATTTGATGAGTCACATACTCTATTGACTGAGCCAGCGAGCTTCCCCTAAACTGATTGCTTTTAAAAGGGAGGCAAAAGTGTGTTACATTTTATTAAGATATGGAACTTTGGGCGTTCAGAATTACTTCTATTACTCTATTTCTACTAATATGTGATTTTCTTTAAAAAAAAAAAAAAATTGAGGGCCAGGCAAAGACATTTTATTTGGACTTCAGTAAAATCAGGGAAACTTCGCTTGGACCCAGTTTTCTCTCTTCTTCTCGTTTATTTATTTATTTATTTAAAAGATTTTATTTATTTGTCAGAGAGAGAGAGTACAAACAGGGGGAATGGCAAGCAGAAGTAGGCTGAGGGAAAAGCAGGCTCCCTGCTGATCAAGGAGCCTAGTGGGGGACTTGATCCCAGGAGTCTGGGATCATGACCTCAGTGGAAGGCGGATGCTTAACTGACTGAGCCGCCCAGGTGTCCCTGGTTTTTATATTTAAAAGAGAAAATACAGCACAGTTTTCCAAACTTCTTTGAGATGGAGAGAGGTGGGCTGTGTGGACAAGCAGTTGAATCCTCAGATTAGTGAATAGAGGAAAAGGTTTTGGATTAACAAGTGATTTACAGAACTGTAAAGATACTCTTGGTTCTCAGTTATTTATAGCTGGAAACTATTACTTGATTTGTACTTTATTGCCAACTAAATAATTTCAAATCAGTGTTGTTTTCTAATAGAAAATATGGTTAGTATGCTTTGTATGGAGCAGAATGTTAAGTAGTAATCTTAATCAAGTATTTATAAGATCATATTCATGTTAGTGAATTTCTAGGAATAACACAGCCTTTTTTCTTCTTTTGTAGCATAAGCAGTACTATAATGGATGTAGACAGCACAATATCCAGTGGGCGTTCAACTCCAGCAATGATGAATGGACAAGGAAGCACTACTTCTTCAAGCAAAAATATTGCCTATAATTGTTGTTGGGACCAGTGCCAGGCTTGCTTCAACTCTAGTCCAGATCTGGCAGATCACATCCGTTCCATACATGTAGATGGTCAGCGAGGAGGGGTTGGTTTTGTCATTTCTTTTTTTCACTCCCTGTTTTCATTAGTTTTATTAATTTATAATTGCTAGTTAGGCTTTTTTTCTCAAAGTAATTTTGGATTGTTTTTACACAGGCTTTATTTTTTCACAACTTTTTTCTTTTATTTCCCACATACTTGATGGAATCAAATAGAGAACATATGTGTTGGATTTTAATTTGCCTTTAGACAAAATTAGACTTTCTAAAATATAGTGGGAAGAAATTCTATTTTCTAAAATATAGTGGTAATATTAGACTTTCTAATATATAGTGGGAATATAATAAACGAATGCCACCTATTCTAAGTTACTGATGTTTTAAGTTGAGGACATTTAGGAGTTGGCACTGTCTAGGATTTCTTTTGTTAGAGTGGTCCTAAATGATCTCTGATGCTGAAATTAACTGGAGAGATTATTGGTACCAGGATTAATATATACAGTTCTGTTAAATGACACCTTGCGTTCGTATTTGTGAATGAGAACTGATCATCTTTTCCCAGGTTTTAACAGAGCTGACTTAGATAGAAATGATTAGTGAGAATTGACCTATTCCCTTTTAGGAATGCATTTAATTGTGTCCGTTTATATAATTTTTATTGGATAGTGAATTAAGAGCTAAATAAATTAGGTGAGTCAAAGTATAATGGATCAAAGTATTATAATGTTCCTTAAAATTTTTTTCAACTTTACTAGGTTTGTCTTGAATAGTTACCACACTTTTAAGTGCATTTTCCAGAAATTAATGCCACATTGTAAGTACAGATAAGCTTTAGGCCACATAATTTCCTATCAATCTGCCACCACTATTGAGATAATACTGATATTAAAATGGTTAAGATCATTATGGTTTAAGAAAGTGGGTAACTATTTCCAAGGTTGCATTGATTGATCTTTTTTTAAAAAAACATGCAACCATATAAGCATGTCTTCAACATTTTAACAGGTGATATTTGTGCGTTGGAATTTCTTTTAAGAAATCTTTGCCTTTGTCACAATATGTTGTAATGTGTCAGCAGTCTTTTGACTACATGTATTTGATAAGTAAAGATTTGTCTTAGTAGATTTGATTTTGATGACAGATGGTATATTAATGAACTTTGCCCATCATATGGTATTTTCACTTTCTAACACAGCCCAGCTCAATGGTTAGGTTACTTTTCTAATAATCTTTTCCCTTCTCTCATATTTCAGATTTTTAGGGTGAACTGTCAACCAAGTTGGTTTCCTAGTTATTACAGAGTTGCCTTTTGTGAGTCAGTGCTTGATGTCACTTGGAATATATCAGTAAGATAGCCTTTTGAGCCATAGCATGATGCTTTTTTAGTTACTCAACTTAGCAACTATATATAGGATCATCAGAGTGTAGATTACTGGGCTTCTCTTAGTGGGTGTGGGAGAATTTCACATTTATAATTGTTGGATCCTACATGTTGAGGAGTGTTGTACAGCCTTATGAGAAAGTTTTTTAGCCTTTTAAGGATCTGTAGAAAAAATAGAGGTGCAGACTTTATCATGTAATCACTGCAGGTGTATTTACTTAATTGATATCAAAGAGCTAGGCATGAAGTCTTGGTATTTCTATTAGTATAAACTTGCTGAAATGAATCTCCCCGCCCCCCATGTCATTTCTTGAATGCATATTCATAAATTACTTTATTGTAAGATTGGCTAATTTTAGGATTAATGCTGTTTTGACCACAGAAAGGAGCCCTGATCCTTGAAGGACATTAATTGCTGAACTATAAATGTTAAAGAATCAGAGGAATGGAGAAAATATGTTGAAATCACTTTTTACATACCACTCACTGGTACATAGACTAAGCTTTCAGAATGAAAGTATGAATGAAACTTTGAAATCTATACACAACTATGTAACAGGAAATCTTGATCTGGTTTTGTGCTTAAAATAGAGTGGGTGTCGGTTGGGACTTTTTTTTTTTTGAATGGCCTCTTTGAAGGGAACTTTAAAAGAGGCGTTAAGTACATTCATATTGTTGTACAACCATCGTCACTATCCATTTCCAGAATTTTTTCAGTATCTCAAAACTGAAATCTGTACCCATTTAACAAGAGCTCCCTAATCCTTTCTTTCCCCAGCAACTAGTAACCACTATTCTACTTTCTGTCTTCATAACTATGGCTGTGCTAGATATCTTATATATATGTAATTCAGCTGATTTTCATGACACAATTTTAGTTTTTTAGATTTCTTATTTCTCTTCTTTCTACCCCAAGTGTTAAACTGTCTTGATGGAACAGAAACAAATGAGGAAAAAATTGGTACCTCTAGAGGATTTTATGCTTCTAATTATTAAGATGAGTTTTATTGGAGCAGTAAGTTAGCAAGATCTAAATACTATATTATTCCTGTTCTTTTTCTCATCCCATTCTAATTGTCACCCTGGGAAAATAAAGCCATTAAGTAACAGCTTAGAAACTTCTTTCCCTCCCTTTAAGCTTTTTATGTTGCTGTGTCACATGATTGTAATGATATTTGGAGGCTGAAATTGGGTAGAGTTTAGCTTTTCCTGATCTTTTCATATATCAAAGTGAGTATATTCTATTTCAAAAGTTTAACTAACCCTTTAAATACCAAATTATGAATGTAACTTTTATTTATTTATTTTTTTAAGATTATTTATTTGGTGGTGGGGGCACGGGGAGCAGGAGAGAGAGTCTCAGACTGTGCTGAGCACAGAGCCCGACCAGGGCCTCAATCTCAAAACCCTGAGATCACTACCTGAGCCAAAACCAAGAGTCGGATACCTAACTTACTGAGCCCTTCAAGCACCCCAAATGTACCTTTTCATAAGAACACTTAAAGTGTGTGTGGGGGGAAGAACGCTTAAAAGTGTTTGTTCCTATTTAACATACAAAAACAAAGAAGCAAAGGAAAAAACACCCTTTTTTTCTTAGGGATAGTAGAATTGTGTTCTTGGGTCCATACTTCTATGTATGACTGGATTTCAAAGACTAGACTGAGCTATTTTACTAACCAGTATTCCTAATTCCAGTGTCCTCTTAATATCCACTGAAGTCTTGGTATGGGGGAAACTTCATCTTGTAGGATTTCAGTGGTTCATTAACATCCATTAGTGTTCTGTTCTTTCTGTTTTAACTGTTTCTCACTTTAAAAGAGTTGCCAGAAAGAAATCTGTTTGTTTCTTGATGTAGGAGTTATTTTACATGTGTCATTTGATTAAGTTCATGTTTGTATATGTTCTTGGGTATTTGAGGGCAGAGGGCCCAAGGGAGATTTGGGGGGGAGGGATGATATTCAAAAACTTGAATAAGGTCATTTACCTCTGTATGCTATGTAAAAATGACATTTATAGACACTCATGGTTAAATTGGAATGCCCTAGGAAGTGAAATCATTAGGAGGTCACTTTGAGTTTTGATTGCCTATCTGGTATCTTCAAACAACATGAAATTGGTCATATATTTTGTAATAAAGGAGAAATACTTAATTCTTATAATTTGAGTGTTCTATTAAACATTATTGTCCTCTGTTTTATTAAATATCTTTTAACGGTGAAAATTGAAAATGTTCATTTAGTGTAGCTAAAAATTATAGCTGTCATTTTAGTTCTTGGAAGAGCAAACTGATTTGAGACAAAATAATTATATATAAAAATACCTTATTTCTCTTCTTTTTTTTCCACATCTTATAAAAGAGTAAGCTGTTTTTTTTTTTCTCAGAAATATTAAAGTTTAAGGGATCCATGAAATCATCCAACCCCTTCCTGACTTTAGATGGTGTATCTTGTGCTTTATATAAAATCTTCGGTATCATCTTACTGCAAAAGGAATCTAATTCCTTGGTAAACCATCCCCTTTCCCCACCCCTGCATATAAATTATATTGCCTACTGGCTCAGATTTTTTTTTTTAAAGATTTTATTTATTTATTTGACAGACAGAGATCACAAGTAGGCAGAGAGGCCGGTAGAAAGAGAGAGAGGAGGAAGCAGGCTCTCCACGGAGCGGACAGCCCGATGTGGGGCTCGATCCCAGGACCCTGGGATCATGACCTGAGCCGAAGGCAGAGGCTTTAACCCACTGAGCCACCCAGGCGCCCCTGATTTTTTTTTTTTTTTAAAGATTTTATTTATTTGTCAGAGCGAGCGAGAGCGAGCACAGGCAGGCAGAGTGGAAGGCAGAGTCAGAGGGAGAAGCAGGCTCCCTGTGGAGCAAGGAGCCCGATGTGGGACTCGATCCCAGGACGCTGGGATCATGACCTGAGCCGAAGGCAGCTGCTTAACCAACTGAGCCACCCAGGCATCCCATGGCTCTGATTTTAAATTTACCTTACTACTAACTGAATTTTCCTTATGCATACTTGGATACAATGAAATGTGCCAGAATCTTTTTTACAGTAGATTTTACAATTAAAGAAGATTTTGTTGAATTCATTTGTACACTTCCAGGCGTGAAATGTTAGTGGCCAGATAGGATTAAGGGCATGTATCTTTATACTGTCATACAAGCTGTCAAAGGTGTAAGCCATGAGTAGTCAGAAAAATACTCTGGTATGTTGGGTTAAAGCAAGTGATGAAAGTGAAGGAGATTTATACTACCCTAGGTTCCCAGGTTTGTACCATTCTTTTTCATTTGGGGCATTTTGAAGGAGTTCCCTTAAGGTAAAATTGACCTATTCTGACAGTAAAGGAAGGTTTTCCACAGGACTTCTCAGCAGAAAGCCCAGACCTCTCTGTAACATTGAAATTTTAGACCTCTGTATCTTTGAGCTAGGTCATTATAAATTTGAAGAGTCTTTGGTAGTCCAGGAATATTTTTTTATTAACTGTGTGGTGTTTCTTTTCTTTCTTTTTTATTTAAGATAGTCTGGCAGAAAAATTTGGTGGCAGTTATTTTGAGAAAGGACTGCCAGTGTCTAATATAAACCCAATTTTTTCTGTTAAATAGTCCTTCTGAGAATATATAATATATAATCTTGCATTTTCATTGTATTTTGGAGTAGCAAATGTGTGCTCATAGTGTTGGATGGAAAAGGAAATAGAGGTTTAGTTAACTTTTCTTCTAACATTATATTGCTGCAAAGTGTGAAAGCTCTAAGTAGAATTCAGGTCATTTACTTTTGTGCTGTTTCTATTTTTTAAAAGATTTTACTTATATATTTAAGAGAGGGAGAGAGAGTGCACGGTGGGGTGGGGGGAGCAGAGGGAGAAGGAGAGAGAATCTCAAGCATACTCCATGCTGAGCACAGAGCCTGACACCCACTCTGCATCCCCACCCCCCCACCCCCGCCGCAGCTTAATCTCACCACCCTGAAATCATGACCTGAGCCAAAATCAAGAATCAGATGCTTAACCAGCTTCCCTATTTCTGTTGAATCTAATAATAAACTTTATATAAGTCTATCATGAGAGACTACACTATGAACATCTGTGCCTCAGCATTCTATTAATATAGCTAGATCTTAATTCATTTTAAGATGGTATAGAGGAACTATGACAGTTTTTATTCTTGAATAATTTCTTTTACATTTGGATTGGATTCCTGTGGCGTTTGGTTCATTTTACAATGAGAAAGTTTCTAAAAATGGGGTATAAAAACATTTTCCGAATACTGTGCATCTAAAAACTCTCAAGTTTGAAGAAAGACCCTTTTGTCAGATTTTTAAACTCTTTTTTACCAAAGTTTCTTACTAACATAGGTTAGGGAAAGAAATTCAGCTTTTCAACAGTTTTGTGTTTTTTATGGACCCTTGGTGTGGAGTTCTGGTACCTCTTTAGTTGTGCAACTTTAGTGCTTCCTCTTCCCCTACCCCCACCCCCGGGAATTATTTTCCAAATATTTCACCGTATTATATTTAAGCATAGTTAGCTTTGGTCTCTTTACACTTACTTCATTTCCTGTAAAATTCATTAGGTTGAAGGTTATGGTTTTTCTTTGAATCTGAAGGTGTTGCTCTAACAATGTTAATAGACATTATTCCATCTAGAGTCTAGACCATACCTACTCATAGTGAAGGCTATTATCTAGTGGAAGTACAGTCTGCTATTGTCTCCATATTTATGTTTATTACTATGAACAGAAATTAGAAGTCACATTGTTGTTGCTCTCAGATGTAGTGGTTGGCTAATGTTAGGTAGGGGCAGTGTTTAAGTATTTACCTTAGTTGTTTGAGAGTAACTCAGCATAGAGGTTACTTAAGAGTTAAGACAGCAGAATTCTTCACTGTTATAAAAATTACTGCATAAATGATGTTAATTTTGTTACCAGGTACTTGCTTTAAGGCTTTTTTCATTACGTGGTATGACTTGTGAGAGAATTTTAAACCAACCTCAGATTCCTGTTTATTGCTTGAATTGAATATTTAAGACTTAGAATTACAGTAGTCTTGAGTCAGGAAATGGATAGATGGCCCTGGTCATCTGCATGTCATTATTAAACATTAATGAATTAATTTCCACAACATAAATACATGTAGTTTCAAGAAATTTTTTCTTTTTTTCACATATATTTAAAAAAGTAGCTTTTAATTGTGGGAACTTCAGGAATCATTTTATAAACATACACTACGGTCAGGTATTTGAAGTATGAAGGAGGAAATGTTATGATTTCTATATCTGTTCAACTGAAAGAAATTAGCCAGTCTCTACAGGAGTCAGGATATGTGATAACGGTCATGTCAAAGAGCAAAAGCATATTGCTTTGTTAGACCTATCTGTTATAAAAAAGGTTTTGGTTTTCAGTAAAAATTCAGTTATTTTAGACTGTTGATTTTTTTAGGCTTAAAAAAAAAGTTTAACTATTTGATGATTGTTTCTTCAGTTCTGTATGTAAATTTATTCTGTTCTACATGCAGTAAAGTCTTCAAAGTGTCACTCTATTTATAATTGCTCTTACCTTAGAAAAGAGCAGAGCCTATTATTCTTTGAAGGTTATGATTATAGTGGATTCATACTTTTACTGATGTTGGGGGACAGTTTTCAGTGTTCATTTTGATGGAAATAAAATGTTAGAAAACGGATATCTCATTAATAGGAAGATGATAAAGATTAGATTGTTAACTGTTAGATTAATACTTTCCAAACCTAGTTACACTCAGTTATATGAATCCAAGATTATGGATCTATCATGATAGAGCAGTTTATGCCCATTGCTTTGCAACTGAATTAATTTAACATTTTATATTAGATTTTGCTTCATAAGATAATTGGAAATAATTTTTAATGAATAGAGTGATGTAAAAATGAGTACTAGTATGGATGTAAGAATAAGGAATCAAGAGCAGAAAATTTAATTTGGTAATTACTCATTTTTTGAAGTTCATCTTCAAAAATTAATATTTGATTATTTTGATTTATTTTATTGTTTCTTTATACTCTTATATTTTCCTGATGTTTATAATTAATACATGCTTGTTCCCTCATGTAGTAAATATAAAAATAATGGTGTGTAGTCCTGATTCCTTAGGGATATATTGTTAATATTTTGTATATTTCCTTCTCAATGACACTTTGGAATTGGTTTGTCAGTCCCCAACGAAGGAATTGCATGGCAGCCTTACGGGGGAGAAAAGGGTTAAAACCATGCCCCTCATACTGGAAGTTCAGAAGTTTAAGCATTTTGCTTGATTCATACATTAATAGCTCTTTTTTGTCAGTTAAAGACTTGCAATGTGTTCATTTGAATTTACAAGGAATAAAACTGTTGAAATAAGTGATGAAAATTATTATGGCTCTTCTTTTAACAGGTATTTGTTTGCTTATGGAAAGGTTGTAAAGTATATAACACTCCGTCAACCAGTCAGAGTTGGTTACAGAGGCATATGCTGACGCACAGTGGAGACAAACCTTTCAAGGTAAGTAAGCATATGTGAGTTGTTTTAACTTTTAGTTAATGTATTTCTTAATAGGCATACTTTCGCCTTTCTTCTTCTTTTTTTTTTTTTTTTTTTTAAAGATTTTATTTATTTATTCGACAGAGAGAGATCACAAGTAGGCAGAGAGGCAGGCAGAGAGAGAGGAAGGGAAGGGAAGCAAGGCTCCCGGCTGAGCAGAGAGCCCGACGCGGAACTCGATCCCAGGACCCTGAGATCATGACCCGAGCCGAAGGCAGCGGCTTAACCCACTGAGCCACCCAGGCACCCCTACTTTCGCCCTTCTTAAAATGTTTAAAAGAAACACTTGTGTAGACATTCCTGTGGATACATGGAATTTAAAAAATAGATGGAAATAAAAAGAATTTAATCCAGGGCGCCTGGGTGGCTCAGTGGGTTAAGCCGCTGCCTTCGGCTCAGGTCATGATCTCAGGGTCCTGGGATCGAGTCCCGCATCGGGCTCTCTGCTCAGCGGGGAGCCTGCTTCCTCCTCTCTCTCTGCCTGCCTCTCTGTCTACTGTGATCTCTCTCTGTCAAATAAATAAATAAAATCTTTAAAAAAAAAAAAAAAAAAAAAAAAGAATTTAATCCAATTCTTAAAATTTGGAGAACAACAAAAAAAAGAAACCGAGTTTAGGGTCTTCAAAATACCTAGTGAGCATACCAGTTTGAATACCTGTCTTTAAAATTGATGGCTTTTAATACCTTGTGCTGTGTGTCTTCTCACTGCCATAGTTTTAGTCTTTTTATCGATTATTATACAAAAAAGTGAAATTGTACAACATTTGAAGGGTTTGATTGTTTTCACTCACTTTTGAGGTCATATTACTGAGCTTTTTTGTAAATTACTGTGTCAAATAGATGTATTTTGAGAAATTGTATGAAGAGCTAGTGTCTATAAGAATCACTTTTCTGTTTATCTTCATTAAAAGCTAAAATCTTTTTTTATATCATAGAGGTAGAAGTTTGTGTTTAGAGAAGTTTAACAGTTAAACTCATAATCTATTTGCATGCAACTATTGTGTCAGAAACTTCCCTTGGGTTTCATTAGAGAAGGAGGTAATTCTTGTGGAACTGCTTTTTAAAAATATTCCCCCTTTTTGGAAAGACAGTCTTTAACAAGTTAAAAAAAATAATAGCTTACATTGAGAAATATTGCCCCCTTTTTTCTTGTTCCTTCTTCAAGTATGCATCACTATTGACTAGTCTAGTGAATTCTTCTAGTATTTCCTCATGAAAGTATAAGCAGGCAAATATGTAGTTTCATTCTCCTTTCTTAAACATAATCCAGTAAACTCTATACTGTCTGCCTTATTTTTTAATTTTTAATTTTAATTTTTTAAAAAGATTTTTATTTATTTACTTGACAGACAGAGATCACAAGTAGGCAGAGAGGCAGGCAGACAGAGAGGAAGGGAAGCAGGCTCCCTGCTGAGCAGAGAGCTCAATGCCGGGCTCCATCCCAGGGCGTGAGCAGAAGGCAGAGGCTTTAACCTATTGAACCACCCAGGCGTCCCTGCTTTATTTTTTAAAATATAAATATTTTTATATTTTTATAAAATATAAATGAGCTTTTTATTTTATTTTATTTTATTTTAAAGATTTTATTTATTTATTTGTGAGAGAGGGAGTAGAGGGAAAGGGAGAAGCAGACTCCCCGCTGAGCAGGCACTCAGATGCAGGGCTCAGTCCCATGACCCCAGGATCATGACCTGAGCCAAAGGCAGAGCCACCAAGGTGCCCCTGAGCTTTTCATTTTAAAGCAGTTCTAGATTTACAGTATTATTACAAAGATTACAGAGCTCCCTTGTACCCTATACCAAGTTTGCCCACTGTTAATATCTTTATTGCATATATGTGTACCTTTTTTTTTTTTAACTTATTTTATGCTAGAGAGCTTTCTATATTCATAGAGAATGTTCTTTCAGTTTATTTACTAAACTGAACCTAGACGCTTGGGTTATTTCTAGTCTTTGGCTATTTTAAATAGTGTTGCAGTGATCAATCTGACTGTAATGCCATATCATTATTAGAGCATCTGCCTTCTCAGTAGCCTTGCTAAGAAGGTGTTGTCAAACTTCTGGAATTTTGCCAGTCTAATACATGAGAAATTTCATCCTAATGGTAGTTTATTTGTTTTTCGTTCATTATGAGGAAATTTGGGGATCTTATGTTTAATAATTTGGGTTTCTTTTTCTTTTAAATCTCATTTCTTTTTAAAATTTCTTTCTCTTTGTTATTTTATTTATATTTAGAAAGCTATGTGCCCAGTGTGGGCCTTGAACTCATGATACTGAGGTCAAGATTTGCATGCTCTATTGACTGAGCCAGCTAGGCATCCCTCTTTATTCTTTTTTAAATAAATGGTCTCACTGAGCTTTGTGTTGGCATGAGGATTTTAATGTAACTTTAACGCCGTAGTCTTTCCTGTGGTCATACTTTAGATCCTTGCCCTGGTAGGTACTAGAAGTGTATGATCTGGGACAGTTTTTATTTTTATTTATCTTTATTTATTTATTTTTAAGATTTATTTATCTATCTATTTGATGGACAGAGATCACAAGTAGGCAGAGAGGCAGGTAGATAGAGAGGAGAAAGCACTGGGACAGTTTTTAAATAACTTCCCATCTAAGATGTAGCTGGTAAGAATTGTTACCTCCTAGTGCTGTACAGTATGTATCCAATAAATGTAAGCTTATTGTTGTGAAAGTAAGAATCATTTCCTTTCTCATTGTGTGTATTTTCATATATTTTTCTTTAGGGCAGCAATCCTTCTGGTTGATTATGATGTGCAGATTCATTTCAAAGCCTCTCAGATGCATTTTTCTCCCAAATCCTCCTTTTAGAAACTATAGATGATTGCCATTGGAGAAGGGGAAACATTTTCTTTAAAAGACAGAAGTTAAGGGAATGATTGAATGAGGCGTTGTTTTCTAAGTCATAGGAATCATTTTATTTATTGATTGATTTGCTTTAAAAAAAAAAAAAAAGATCTTATTTATTTATTTGTCAGAGAATGTCCAAAAGCAGGGGGGCAGCAAGTAGAGGGAGAAGCAGGCTCCTCATGGAGCAAGGAGCCCAGTGTGGAACTCCATCACAGAACCCTGGCATCATGACCTGAGCTGAAGGCAGACACTTAACCAGCTAAGCCACCCAGGTGCCCCTCCTAATGGGATCTTTTGAAGAATAGTTTTTAATTTCAGTGAAATCTAATTTACCAACGTTTTTTTTTTTTTTTTAAATAGTTAGTGCTCTTTGTATTCTGTTGTAAGAAATTTTGGCCTACCCTTAGTAAATGAAGATGAGGGTTGGGTGCCTGGGTGGCTCAGTTGGTTAAGTGTCTGCCTTCAGCTCAGATCATGATCCAGGGTCCTGGGATTGAGTCTCATACCTGGCTTCCTGCTTAGTAGGGAGCCTGCTTCTCCCTGTCCCTCTGCCCCTCCCCTTGCTTGTACTTTCTCTCTCTTTTTCAAATAAGTAAAATCTTAAATAAAAGATGAGGGTCTTATAGAAAAGCTAGGAATTTTGTCTTACGGTTGTAGAGAAACCATTTCTAGGCTTTTATTTATTTATTTATTTATTTATTTTTAAAGATTTTATTTATTTATTTGTCAGAGAGAGAGAGCGAGTGAGAGCACAGGCAGACAGAGTGGAAGGAAGAGTCAGAGGGAGAAGCAGGCTCCCTGCGGAGCAAGGAGCCTGATGCGGGACTCGATCCCAGGATGCTGGGATCATGACCTGAGCCGAAGGCAGCTGCTTAACCAACTGAGCCACCCAGGCGTCCCTAGGCTTATATTTAGATACAGTTTATGTACTTTAAGGTTTACCAAGTGTACAATTCAGTAGTTTTTTAGTGTATTCGTAGTGTCCTGCAACTGTCACCACTATTTACTTACAGAATTAGTGCTTTTGAGAGAAAGAAAAAGGCATAAAAGAAATGAATGGATGATTTAGGGAGTAGCATTTCTTTTTTCTTTAGAGATTTACTTATTTGAGAGAGAGCAATAGCGTGTGGGGAGGAGGGGCAGAGGAGAGAGGAGAGAGAGAGTCTCAAGCAGTCTCCCCACTGAACATGGAGTACTCCCCAGGGAGATCATGACCGGAGCCAAAATCAATATAAGTATTGGTGATTTTGATAAGTATTGCCTGACCTGAGCAGAAGATAAGATTCAGAGGCTTTAACCGACTGAGCCACCCAGGTGCCCTTAATTAGTCTTTTCTTCTTTCTTTCTTTCTTTTTCTTCTTTTTTTTTTTTTTTTAAAGATTTTATTTATTCATTTCACAGAGAAAGACAGCGAGAGAGGGAGCACAAGCAGGGGGAGTGGGAGAGGGAGTAGCAGGCACTCCACTGAGCAGGGGCCCTGATGGCAGGGCTCAATCCCAGGACCCTGATATCATGACCCGACCCGAAGGCAGATACTTAACCATTGAGCCACCCAGGTGTCCCTAATGAGTCCTTTCTTGATGGTTTTTTTTGGTCCAGTTATCCCAATATAAAGAACAATGTACTCAATGAACATGTTTTCATAAACTGCTTTGGGGAGCTAATGGAAATTCCTAGAAGCTATTTCACTAGTTCAAAGAGTAGATGTACAGGCTTGCTTTTGATAGGTATTATTAAATCCCTCTCCAGAAAACGTGGTGTTTCTCCAGTCTTCCTGAAGCTTGGCAATAATTACTTACACTAATAATTGGCATTGTTTTATCTTTGCCCATTTGCCAAGCACATTTTTTTGATTACTAGCAAGATTTGAATATCTTTACATGTTCTGGCTATTGGTATTTTTTTCTCTAAATTTATTATTTGGTTGATTTTCCCTTTCTTCTATTGGATTTTTTTTTCCCCCCTGAATTATATAAACCTTAATATTAAGGGTACATATTTCCTGCATGTAATAGATATTTTGTCTGGCTTGTCATTTCTCATAAACTTTTGTTTGTTCTGCCATCAAGAAGTTTCTGTGTAGTGATATTACCATATATTTCTACATATATACATGTAGACATGTGCAGTGTAAACATAATGTAAATATATATTTTTTATGAATATATTTATATATTTGCATTACTCTTTTTCCTGTATTTTTGTTTCTTAAAATATTTTATTTATTTATTTATTTAGAGAGTATGAGCAGGAGGAGGGGCACAGGGAGAGGGAGAGAGAGAATCCCAAGCAGACCCCATACTGAGCATGGAGTTTGTTTTGGGGCTCCATCTCATGACCCTGGAATCATGACCTGAGCCGAAATCAAGTCAGATGCTAACTGACTGAACCACTCAGGCACCCCGATTTTGTTATTTTTAGAGTGGAAATCTTGTTAACATGCTTATCTTTTTTTTTTTTTTTAAAGATTTTATTTATTTATTTGACAGAGAGAGATCACAAGTAGGCAGAGAAGCAGGCAGAGAGAGAGAGGAGGAAGCAGGCTCCCTGCTGAGCAGAGATCCCAATGCAGGACTCGATCCCAGGACCCTGAAATCATGACCCGAACCGAAGGCAGCGGCTTAACCCACTGAGCCACCCAGGCGCCCAACATGCTCATCTTTATTAAGTAGAGTAAATATCATTTTGCTGCTGTGATAGGAGTTAAATATTTCCCCCATTTTAACATGTTTTTCTTGACTTTTTATGGTGTTATTTGAAAGGCAGAATTTTTATTTATTTATTTACTTATTTATTTTTAAAATATTTTATTTAATTTTTTGACAGAGATCACAACTAGGCAGAGAGGCAGGCAGAGAGAGAGGAAGGGAAGCAGGCCTCTTGCTGAGCAGAGAGCCCAATGTGGGACTTGATCCCAGGACCCTGAGATTATGACCTGAGCTGAAGGCAGAGGCTTTAACCCACTGAGCCACTCAGGCGCCCTCAAAGGCAGAATTTTTAAACTTAATTTTGAAGTAATTTCAACTTCCAAAGATGGAAAACTCTTATATATTTTCTGTGTTACACACAAATGTATAAATTCCATATACCCTAAACCCAATTCACTGATTATCATTTTGCTACATTTGCATTTGCTCGGATCCATCTATCCGTCCATTATTTGTCTCTCCATCTGTCTTCCTTCCTACCTCAATCTCTCCTTCTTTTTCCTTCCCTACCTACCTATACACACACTTGTACACCCGTTTTTGGGAAAACATTGGAGAGGAACAGAATCCCTAAGTACTTCAGTGTGAAATTCCTAAGAACAAGGATATTCATTTACATAACCTTAGCATCATTATCAAGACCCAGAAATTTAACACTGATGCTAGTAGCTATTGAAGTTGCACTAAGTCCTAGTAATGTCCTTTTGTAGTAGTATATTTTTGCTTAGAATCCAGTTGGGGATGGTGCTTTGCATTTAGTTTTCATGACTCCTTTAATCTTAATGTCACTTAAAAATTTTTTTTTTAAACTTTTTAAAAAAATCCTTTATGTCACTGATAGTTTTTAAGAATATAAACTTTTTTTTTTTTTTAATTTTGTATATTCCTCATTTTGGGTTTGTTTGGTGTTTTTGTAATGATCACATTCAGTTTATGCATTTTTGGAGAAAATAGAACAAAATTCTCACTGTATCCTTCAAGGAATACCTGATGAGAATTTGTTCCATCATAGATGATGTTAACCTAGATCACTTGATGAAGGTGGAATTTGCTTTCATATGTATCATATGAAAATAATTGATCATATTAGCTCATTATGAAATTTTAGATTCATAAAATCAGCATACTCCTAAAATGTAAATATAGCTTCTTTGCCAAGGGTTTTTGTTTTATCTTTGATAAAGTACAAAGATTGTTCCTAGATAAGATTTCCCCATCCCTATGTTTACGTTGTCAGGTATATATACCTCTGCTTTATATATACATTTAGGGCTTGTGGGAAGGGGAGTTGCTGCCATTTTGTTAAATGTAGTGAAACATTTTAATTGTTAAGGATTTAGAAAACATGACATGTTTTGGAATGCATAGCTGGCTCAGTTGGTAGAAGGGGTAGGACTCTTGATCTTGGGGTTGTAAATTGGAACTCCACATTGGGTGTAGAGATTACTTAAAATCTTTAAGAGAGAAAAAATTACATGTGTTTACAGTAGTAGGGCATGAGAATATTTTAAACTATTTCTTGGTCTTTTTTTTTCCCTTTTCAGTTTTCATTCTTGTTAGTATCTGGTGTTGAGCTTTGTGATAGCTAAGTCCTTTAACCCTACCATCCGTAGGAATACATATGTTACTTAACTGAGGAAAAGAAAAAGTAGTTATATAATGTGTTTGGTGATTGTTTTGATTTCCTTACTTTATTGCTAATGAGAGACATTAATTTGTCTTGGTAGATTTGTATATGTTAGAAATTACACAGTTGTGCTTTTTAGTAGGTAAGCTTATTAATATGTACTTTACTTTGCACACACATTTCTCCCCTACTCCAGTATTTCTCTTTACTTTGAACATAGTACAGTTATCTACTTGTCTTGGGTTAATTTATTTATTGTAACTTTTCCTCAGCAGTTAGTCTGTAGCTCAGCGTGATTGATTCCGTTCATGATACTGACATACTTGAATAACTTCTGTTGTGTTGGAGTAGTGCTTGAAAAACTCAGACTTTCAAGATTGATACATTAAATATCGATATATAAATATAGATATAAATAAAGATAGGCTTATTTTTTTAGGTGTTTTTGGAATCAAGATCCTGGCCTAAACTGTTGATAAAGAAAAAAGAGATTTTATCAAACCAGACTTAAGCTATGATATCCTTATAGTTGTACAAACAGGCTAATTCTGGTAATTTGTTATGTAGCGAATGATACTGTTATTGCATCATTCACTGTGATGGATGATGAAATAATTTCCTTCTCTTATTCCTTTATGACCTGTTTTGTAGTAGTAGTTGATGCTGGTAATTTTATTTATTTATTTATTTTTGTTTGTTTATTATAGTGCCTGAGGGGGCCCCCTTCCCCCACCAGCTCTAATGCTGATTATTTTTAAGTCATTTGCATTCCCCCACCCCCGCCCAACCTTTTGGGCTAAATTGACAATAAAATCTTTTGATTCTCAACAGACCTTCTGTGTAGTAACACAAAGCTTTAAATACTCTTGGTGCTATCAGTCTTTAATTTGTCTTTGACATTTTGTATGTTTGTGTGTCTGTGTATTTGAAGCTCTCCTATTCCCTAGCCTTGGCAGCCAGTGTTTAGAATGTTCCTGCTGCAAACATGGTAATATTTGACTATAAATAAGAATAATAACTGCAGTGATCATCATGATTCTAAAAGACAAAAACTGATTCCCTTTCTTCCCCCAAAAGAAAAACAAATTGGTCACCATTAGAGGCTAATAAATACTACCCTATCTTCTGTGAAGCTGATGTTTTCTGCTCTGTTTCAATAGTAGTGCCTTCTAGATTTTCATATTACTTATGGGACTATCTGAATAAGAATACTAGCAAAGATAGTCTCAGCATTATTATAGTCGAATACATTTGGGGAAAAAAAAACCCAAAAAACAAAACAGCAATTCCATGTTTCACATTTTAGAACAGCTACTTGACCACAACCGTAGCCAACATACATAGAGTATTTCAGTGGATTTGGGGGATAGATCATTTAAAACATTTGGTGTCCAGCAACCAGATTTTTCCCCTGTTGTTGAAATCAGAACCTCAGAGTGGTGGCTTGAATTCAGGGGTCATTGTATGTGTTGGTGAAAACATGAATATTGGAATATTAAAATCACACTCCACATCATGAGATCCTCATGTTGAGAGGGATGAAAGGCCATTTGAGGCAATAGCTCAAATGTCTCTACCTTGTTCTTTTTGATATATACCTAATGAGTGGAATATTCATTAAATAGTGCTTAAAATTATTTTCTCTTCTAGGGGAAAAGAATTTGTATTTAAGTGAAATGTGTGTAATTATCTTTTTTTTTCTTTTTTTAATAAAGATTTTATTTATTTATTTGACAGATTACAAATAGTCAGAGAGGCAGGTGGGGGCAGGAGGAGGGGAGCAGGTTCCCTGCTGAGCAGAGAGCCTGATTCGGGGCTTGATCCCAGGACCCTGGGATCATGACCTGAACCGGAGGCAGAGGCTTAACCCACTGAGCCACCCAGTCGCCCCTGTTCTTCTTTTTTTTTTTTTTTTAAAGTACTTCTGGGTGTGCCTGGGTGGCTCAGTGGGTTAAGCTTCTGCCTTCAGCTCCGGTCATGATCCCAGGGTCCTGGGATCGAGCCCCACATCGGGCTCTCTGCTCAGTGGGGAGCCTGCTTCCCCCTCTCTGTGTGCCTCTCTGGCTACTTATGATCTCTGTCTGACTTGTGATCTCTGTGAAATAAATAAATAAATAATCATATATTTTTTATTGTCCTTTGGGCCCTTGTGTCAGATGATTTAAGGAATACAAGAACATAAGACAGTCTTTGCCCTGGAACTGCCAGTTGAATATTAGTTATTCAAACAAAAACTCCATATTTAAAACTTTAGCTATTTAACCACAATTAAGGCAGACATGACAGTTCGGATCCAAGCCTCAGTTTTAAATTCAGAAGGACTCTGTGATATAACTCCACCCAGAATACCCTTAATTGTAAGAGTCCCAGTAGGCTAGGAGATTCATTTTATTCCAGAATCCTTTAATACTTCAACGAATAGCCCCGATAGCATCTAGAACTGAGTAAATATCACAAGTATATTTTAATCAGTGATGCTTCAATGTTCTGGAAATTAATATTGAGAATTCTAATAGAAAACAGTTTTAGGGGCGCCTGTGTGGCTCAGTGGGTTAAGCCTCTGCCTTCGGCTCAGGGCATGATCTCGGGGTCCTGGGATCGAGCCCCACATTGGGCTCTCTGCTCAGCAGGGAGCCTGCTTCCTCCTCTCTCTGCCTGCCTCTCTGCCTCCTTGTGATCTCTGTCAAATAAGTAAATAAAAATCTTTAAAAAAAAGAAAAAACACAAAGTACAATGAGAATTTAGAATGAGAGAAGTACTTTAAAAAAAAAAAGGGTCATGACCTGAGCCAAAGGCGGACGCTTAACTGACAAGCCACCCAGGTGCCCCCATTGTGTCTTTGATACTTAAAAATCTTTATAGTTTGGAATAGCCACATTTCAAGTGCTCAACAAGTATATGTGTCCAGTGCCTAAAATTTATTGAACAGTGTAAAGCTAACCCATTAGGGTGATTTTACTTAAGTATTCTCCATTCAGATGTTAAACATTTCATCTTTATTTAGATTTCACAAAATTTGCAATTGGAGAGATAGATTCACATACCAGGCTGTTCCTGATATACTTAAAAGTTTTTCAGTAGTGAAATTAAGAAACAGGCTCCACTTGAAAATTAAAATGGAGGGGCTGGTCCTACTGTTGTAGTAAAAATAATTTCTTTAAAAAAATTAAATGGTTATTAAGGAAATACAAATAAAAACCGCAGTGACTTACTACTACATACTCAATAGGATGATTTTAATAAATTAAACTGAAAATAACTAGTGTTGGCAAGGATGTGGAGCTAGCTGGATGGTTATATAACATTGTGAATGCACTAAAGGCCACTGAGTTACATGAATTTCACCGCAATTAATAAAATTTAAATAAAATTAAAGTTTTGTTTCTTGGTTACAGTAATCTTAAAGTGTTAAGTGGCAGCATTTGGCTAGTGGCTTTTGTAGTGGATAGTGTTCTATTGGTAGTCTATAGGAGATGGAAATTTTTTTTTTTTAATTTTATTTATTTATTTGACAGAGATCACAAGCAGGCAGAGAGGCAGGCAGAGAGAAAGGGGGGGTAGGCCCCCTGCTGAGCAGAGAGCCTGATGCAGGGCTCGATCCCAGGACCCCGAGATCATGCCCTGAGCCGAAGGCAGAGGCTTAACTCACTGAGCCACCCAGGTGCCCCGGAGATGGAAATTTTTAAAGCACTGTTTTTTTCTTGGAACTCAAAATATACATAGTAAATTTTTAAATTCTGAGAATTCAATAACCATTAGGTGCTAAACTTCTCATTTCAAAATCTGTGGCTGAACATTCTTGATGCAGGCTCTCTGAGGACCGTACTTTTTATAGGGTCATTGTAAGAATTTAAATGAAATACTGATTTTAAAGCACTGGACATGGCTGGTTGCTCCTTTTCAGGCTTCCCATAGCTTTCTGTCCCTTACCCCTGAATGAAGTTTTTTGAAGTTGTCATTTCATATGTCTACTGACCAGATGAAAGCTCTTTAAGGGTGGGAACTTAAGTGTAAGTTATCCTTATACTTGCAGCATCTTACAGAACACATAGAATAAATGAATGAACTAAAACCCTGACTCATTCTGCCTCTTCGTGTGCCCCTTAGAATGGTTAAAGATTTTTATTAGTAATGCTGAGTACCATTAGAGCCCATAAAATGTCTCTTGTCTATCAAAATAAATAGAATAATTATGAATGGCACTGTATAAGGATCTTGCTGCGAAATGTCTCAGCCAGCATCAGTTTTATCAGAATCTGTTAAGTGGTTTAGTTCTTCAGATATATTTAGAAATAGCTCTGATTCATAAGGTGCTTTCTGGATATATGTACACACACACACACACACACACACACACAAGTATATTCTTGCCTTCAGAATGCATGGAGAAAGGATGAATTGGGTAGATTCGAGGGACTCAGTTGGTTGAGCCTCTATCATTGGCTCAGGTTATGATTCCAGGGTCCTGGGTTTGAGTGTTGCATAGGGCTCCTTGTTCAGTGTGGAGCCTGTTCCTCCCTCCTTACCTCCCTCCCTTTCTCTCTGACAAATAAATAAAATCATTAAAAAAACATAAACTTACCGTTTCTCTTAGGAAATTGATAAATTGAAAATCAGATTTTTCCTGGGAAGAATATCTCACTACTTTTGTCTTGTATAGAGCAGGAAGGGCAGTAAACTGGAGAGTTGTGAGACTATAGAGTTTTCTTTTCCAGCCCTGCTACTGCCTAGTGTGTATTATTTTGGGCAATTTATAAAAAGAAAGGATGTAGTAGTCTCTCATGATTCCTATCTGGAATAGTTCTGTAGTGTTATGGATTTACCTTTGAAAATACAGAGTACTCATTCATATTCTACTTCTCCCCTACATGGCATTCCTGACATCCTTCTTTATTTTTATTTAGTGTGTTGTTGGTGGCTGCAATGCCAGCTTTGCTTCTCAGGGAGGGCTAGCTCGCCATGTACCCACACACTTCAGTCAGCAGAACTCCTCAAAAGTTTCTAACCAGCCAAAGGCCAAAGAAGAATCTCCTTCTAAAGCTGGGATGAACAAAAGGAGAAAATTAAAGAACAAAAGAAGACGCTCATTACGTAAGTGTTTCACTAAAAATCCGTGTGTATATTAGATAGGTTTTGTTTATATCTTGGGCATTCATGCAATTTGAGTTTTACTGTTCTTTAACTCTGCTTGTGTATTTTTGTTAACAGTAATAAACAGATAGGATCCCTTGAGTGTCAGTGTGAGAATTCAGTGTGATAGATGTTTTATTTTAGTGGTTAAGGGAGGGTAAGTATTTGTGGCCTTAGAATATAAAATCTGTATAGATTTTATACATTTTGAGAGCCCCTTTGATTCTGTTCTAAAATAAGAAAATTTAAAATATGGCAGTGTTGGTATTTTAGGAAAATTTGAACATGTTAAAAGTAATAATGAAGTAAAAGTAATTGGTCTACTCCAAAGTGATATGTGTGAATAGCAAACTATTTGTAGCGTGTGTTTTAGGACTTAAGTCTCTCTCTTATGTGCTCAATTACCAGGTTATGAAATGTATCTTCAATATTTAGGATAGAACACAAGATGATAATCTAGACTTGCCAAATGTGGGGAGTAGGAATTGACTTAGAACCTCCCAGAGCCTAGCACTAGCCCTGGTTCTTAATGTCAGCTGGCTAACTAAATATGTCCTATATAAAGAACTATGATAGACTACAGCTGTCATTGAAAGGGAGTCCACTTGAGGGATGAACTAGAAAGTAAAAAACAGATTGCGCCATATTCTCCTTTCTGTTGGAATTTGATAAGCGTATAGAAGAAACTCCAGACACATACAGATTAGGAGATATGTCTCTAAAATGTTAACATTTTTTTGTTACTACAGAGCTACAGTGGACAAATGAAGAAATCATTGGTGACAAACTTCCAAACTCTTTTTTTTTTTTTTAAGATTTTATTTATTTATTTGACAGACAGACATCACAAGTAAGCAGAGAAGCAGACAGAGAGAGAGGAGGAAGCAGGCTCCCCGCTGAGCAGAGAGCCCAATGCGGGGCTCGATCCCAGGGGGAGCCGAAGGCAGAGGCTTTAACCCACTGAGCCACCCAGGCGCCCCCTATAGCCTCTTTTGAGAATGTTTTTTCAATATTAATAAAGCGGGCTATGTGGTAGGGAGAGTTGTGGAGAGGGGGGTCTTGCGGTGGGTGAAAAAAAACTTTGTTTCCTGTTTTTTTTTTTTTTTTAATTTATTTTTTAATTTTTTATTTTTTATAAACATATAATATATTTTTATCCCCAGGGGTACAGGTCTGTGAATCGCCAGGTTTACACACTTCACAGCACTCACCATAGCACATACCCTCCCCAGTGTCCATAACCCCACCCCCCTTCTCCCAACCCCCTTCCCACCAGCAGCCCTCAGTTTGTTTTATGGAGGAGAATGAGGATAATCCTGAATGTATGAACTTTAAAAGATCCAAGGTCTTTCACTGTGAGCAGCCACTATTAAGTCCTGTGATTTTAATGGCAGAGCTGCTGCCATTGCAGCCCATTCCTTCCTTAAAAATACACCAGTCTATAGCAGTGTACTAAAGTCACTTTGATAGTACCTTCTTCCTGTAATTCAGAGAGGTCATTTTCACTGAACTGGGTGAAAAATACATTAACGAATAGAACTGTAGCTTAAGTCATTTTCTGTTTGGTAGAATTTTTAAAATTTATTTTAAAGCTTTTCTCTTTTGACATACTTGAAAGTAAAGTGGAAAGAATAATACAATAAATACTTGTATATCTTTCATTTAGAGAATATGCCATATCTGGTTTATCTTCCTACATATATACCTTTTTTTGGTCCTGATTCCAGCATACAAGATTGCATCTCCTATGATTAATACTGTTCTTGGGGAGTTACCCATAATACCATACCAAAAGGTTAAAAAGAAATAAAGTAATATGTATAATTTTGAGCCAGTCTCTGTTTTTGTGGTCTCCAAAGGTTGTTGTTTTTTTTTTTTAAATTTATTTGACAGATCACAGGTAGGCAGAGAGGTAGGCAGAGAGAGAGAGGAGAAGGAGGCAGGCTCCCTGCTGAGCAGAGAGCACGATGTGAGGCTTGATCCCAGGACCCTGGGATCCTGACCTGAGCCGAAGGCAGAGGCTTTAACCCCTGAGCCACCCAGGCGCCCCGACTCCAAAGGTTTTTGATTGTATAGCTCATCAGTTAAGAAAAAATGCTTGAGCACACAGTCCCAATATCTGTGCTTGTATAGTGCACACAGGTAATGCTACTGATACACATTATAAGGCAGTTACCAAGAAGGGTATATTGAAAAACACTGAGATGAAAAACAAAAGTAGTGAGATAGTATTTTCTTCCCTCACCCTAATGGATCATGACACAGACCTGCTTTGGAGACTATTGTTCTAGTTACTCTGTTTTCTATAAGTGCTTATGCTGCTCGGGAAAAAGCGTATTTGGAGAACATGGACGGAGTAGATAGAGTATACTTTTTCCCCCCAGTAGGCACAAATCTGGTAGGAAGGGGGTTTGTTTTTCCTTATGATTTTTTTTTCTTCCCCATAAATGTCAAATATTTTTTTTTTTCTGATTTACCGTTGCATTCCTTGTCTGTGGGTTCTGCTAGTTTATTACTTGCTGTTTTGCTTACTACTTTTGAAGAAAAGTCCAGTGAAAAAATAGCTATTTACTGAGTATGCCATCTGGTGAAAACAGTTCCCACCAAAGCGCTGGTGGATTTGTGTAGATGTTCTGAGAACTCCATGATTAGTAGAGGCAAATCCACTTTACACAGTAGTAAATCAGAGTACTGTGATAAATCAGCATATATGTAGTTCAGAAAATACTGTACCAGGAAATCAGGCCATTTCATTTATTGTCAATAAAATTTAATTCTTAATTACAGATGATCTTGAAAATTTTCATGTATTAGTAAGCTCCACAGTTGTAAAATAAGAAAATTTTCATTTTCCCTATTTTGAGCAACATTCTTTTTAAAAAAATTTTTAGTTTTTAAAGATTTTATTTATTTATTTGACAGACAGAGATCATAAGTAGGCAGAGAGGCAGTCAGAGAGAGAAGGGGAGGCAGGCTTCCTGCTGAGCAGGGAGCCCAATGAGGGACTCCATCCCAGGACCCTGAGTTGATGACCTGAGCCAAAGGCAGAGGCTTAACCCACTGAGCCACCCAGGTGCCCCTTGAGCAACATTCTTATTAGGAATAAAAGTGGCACAATTTATAATACTTGTGGGATGAAAATAGAAATTTAAAAAATGTTCTTACCAAATTAAATCTTTAATGTATAGTTTTGTTGTGGTTAACACTAAGAGATTGCTTACTCCAGGTTTGTGAGCTTATTATTTTATTTTATTATTAAAAAAACATTTTATTTATTTACTTGACCCAGAGAGAGAGACATTGAGAGAGGAAATACAAGCAGAGGTAGCGAGAGAGGGAGAAGCAGAAGCAGGCCTTCTGTTGAGCAGGGAGCCTGATGCAGGGCACAGTCCCAGGACCCTGGGATCATGACCTGAGCTGAAGGTAGACACTTAATGGCTAAGCCACCCAGGCACCCCTTGAGCTTATTTTAAAAAGTAGTATAAGGTTATTAATATAAACTACTTTGAGATTTAAAGCATTTTTAATATGCATTTGTTTTACTTAATGATAGTTCTATAGCTGTTGTGTCTCCATTTCACAAGGAAATAGGCTAAGCAGATTGTAAGCAGTTTGCCTGAAGTCACACAGTTAGTAACTGGTGGAGCTGGGAGTTAGAAAGAATTTTGGCAGAATCGTTGGCACTGAAAACTATATTTATAATTTCCCTGGATTGTTGTTAGAATTTTTTTTTTCTTTAAATATTTATTTATTTATTTGAGAGAGATGAAGGGAGAGCGAATCCCAAACAGACTCCCTGCTAAGTGTGGAGCTGATGTGGGGCTTGATCTTAGGACACTGAGATCAGGACCTGAGCCAAAACTGAGTCGGACACTCAGCCATCTGTACCACCTAGGCGCCCCAGAAGAGTTACTTATAATCAAGAAAATACTTGTCCAAAACTCCAAAATAACATTACAGATTTGCCAAGTTTGGGGAAAAAAATTTTTTTTAAATCTCTATACCCAACACGGGGTTCAAACTCACAGCCCTGAGATCAAGAGCCCTATGCTCCTCCAACTGAGGCAGTCAAGTGCCGCAGGTTTGGAACATTTTTGATTTTGTGTTAATACAGAATATTCATGATGTGTATTTTAGATGCTTGGCTGTGATGCATTGGATCTCAGTATAGTGATAGATGAGGAACTCATCAGATTGTTGAAAATACAGGACTGGTGCTCAAGAGAGGCACTGAAGTAAAACCTAAAATTGTTTGGAAAAGATAGTAACCGCAGTGTGGAATCATGGGGCCTAATGTTAGAACTTCACACACCAATGGGCATAGTTAATCCACATTCACTCATTAGTTGGAAGTCTGCTTTTGTGTATGCTTCTTGTCAACTAGACCCCAGGTTCCGAAAGCAAAATAAATTTTTTATTTAAGCACCAGATAGATATTTATGTTAATTGTTTCAGTCCTTCTTACTTATTACATATTTTCGTGGCAAATGGATTATTTGGCTGCTTGGCATATTGTTATATTTTTCTAAATATTCTTTATATTTTTGTATTGACTTTTAGCACGACCACATGATTTCTTCGATGCACAAACACTGGATGCGATAAGACATCGAGCCATATGCTTTAACCTCTCAGCTCACATAGAAAGTTTAGGGAAGGGACACAGTGTTGTTTTTCATAGTACTGTAAGTATTTGTTACTGTTTTTTTAAATTATTTATGTAGGTTTGCAAGAACACGTATTTTGACTTTCACAACCATTTCTGAACTGCTCAAAATCTAATAATTATATTTTAACAAAATCATAAAAAGTTCTGCTTTATCAGTATTTTGAAAATTACATGTATTGTTGGTTATAAAGCAAATTTAGTTAACTCTTAAGCAACATGGGTTTGAACTGCAGGTGTCCACTTAACAGATTTTTAAAAATAAATATATTAAAGTAATGTAAATGTATTTTATTCCATATGATTTTCTTAATTTTTTTCCTGGTTTATTGTAAGAATATAGTATATAACAATTTGTATATAATACATAGTATATAATACATATAATGTATAAAATATATGTTAATTATATTATCAGTAAGGCTTCTGATCAGCGGTAGACTGTTGGTAAAGTTTTTGGGAGTCAAAAGTTAAATGTGGGTTTTCGATAGTGTGGGTGGTTGGCAGTCCTAACCTCTGCATTGTTCAAGAGTCATCTGTATTTCCCACAATTCAAATTTTTTTTAAAAAAGATTATTTATTTATTTGACACAAGAGAAAGATCACAAGTAAGCAGAGACACAGGCAGAGAGAGAGGAGGAAGGGAAGCAGGCTCCCCGCTGAGCAGAGAACCCGACGCAGGGCTTGATCCCAGGACCCTAGGATCATGACCTGAGTCGAAGGCAGAGGCTTTAACCCACTGAGCCACCCAGGCGCCCCGCCACAATTCAACATTTTGATTGTTGAATGGAATATTTTGGCCTTTAATTTGAGCTATTTAGGAGTATTGGGGCGACATTTGGGCTTCTCAGCATTTGAAGATCAGGCTCTAACCTCAAACTAGCTGTCTTTTCTGGTTTCATTTCTAAAATTAGAATATTAGACTCTTTAGCTCATAGCCATAAGTGCTTACATGCTCCTCCCTCACCTGCCAAAACACTTCTAAACTTGGAATTAAACAGAAGTAAGATAATGGCCATCAAATTAAAGATTTGTGAAGGAGGGAGTTTTTTTTTTTTTTTTAAAGCTTTTATTTATTTATTTGACAGACAGAGATCACAAGTAGGCAGAGAGGCAGGCAGAGAGAGAGAGGAAAGCAGGCTCTCCGCTCAGCAGAGAGCCCAATGCGGGACTCGATCCCAGGACCCTGGGATCATGACCTGAGCCGAAGGCAGCGGCTTAACCCACTGAGCCACCCAGGCGCCCCAGGAGGGAGTTTTTAATTTGTTTATTTTGCTGATATGTGCCAAGTTTCTGTCATTGTGCCTTGACACATAGTGGGCAGTCTGTATATTTATTTGAATGACAGTGGTCAGTAAATGAAAAGTGTCAAATTTGAAAAACAATAAATACTTTATTTTTGGTTAGCAAAGAGGTAACAGAGTTGTTCTTTATTCCCATGCCTCTTGCCATTTTATTATCCAGTCATCCTTAAATTGATGTATTTTGGTGTAGGTAAGTTAGTAGAGGTAAATTTTATTTTATTTTATTTTATTTTTATTTTTTTTTTAAAGATTTATTTATTTATTTATTTGTCAGAGGTAGAGGGGGAGAGAGCGAGTGAGCACAGGCAGACAGAGAGGCAGGCAGAGGCAGAGGGAGAAGCAGGCTCCCTGCTGAGCAAGGAGCCCGATATGGGACTCGATCCCAGGGCGCTGGGATCATGACCTGAGCCGAAGGCAGCTGCTTAACCACCTGAGCCACCCAGGCGTCCCAGTAGAGGTAAATTTTAGAGCAGACCTTGGTGATTTGAATCCCTAGAGAAAGGGGTTGTTTAATTTTGATTGGTGAAATATAAAATATACTAAATTTAGGTTTAATTTTTTTATATCAATCAGAATCACAGAATTAAATACAAAAGATCAGTTATTATTATTGGTGCAAAAACATGGTTTTATTATAGCAGGGACAGGATCTGTGGGCAGAAAGAGCTGCGTAAAAAATCAGTATTGACATCAGTTTCCCTACTGGTTTGAATATTTATTTTTCCATCTCCTATAACATTGAGGTTCTGTTGCTTTGCATTTTCACTTTTTCTTCTATTTATACTTCCAGTGAAAAATTTCCAATTTTGGTTATAATTGCCAGAATTAAGGGCAAGAAATATAAAGATTAGAAAGCAAGGGAACCTTTTCTGAGTTTGCATTTGAGGAAAAGTACACCATATTTATTCTCTTTTAAAGAACATTGGATTAAAAAAAATCAACATTGGAAATATAGTTATCTAAATAAGAATGAAAGGATTGAAAGGAAAATTAGAGTTTGAGAAGACAAAGTTAAAATGGCTCTGTTGGGAATTCTAATGAGATTCAGTAAGATCAAGGGCTTGTTCAGCAGTAATGGTTCAAGTCCTCCTTTGCTGTTGTTTTTGTTTTGTTTTAAAGATTTTATTTATTTATTTATTTGAGAAAGGGAGAGAGAGAGTACAAGTGGGCAGAGAGGGAGAGGGAGAAACACATTCCTTGCTGAGCAGGGAGTAGGACACAGGCCTCGATCCCAGAACCCTGAAGGCAGATGCTTAACCATCCAAACCCCCAGGTGCCCCTGAAATCCTCTGAAATTTGATAACATAGGTTTATAATTGTTCTTTTCTTCAAAGGTCTGTAAGATTGGTCACCAGACCCAAAGTGTGGCATTAGAACTCACTCGTTCATTCACTTAAATATTGAGCACCTACTGTGTACTTATGAGATACAACAGTGAACAAAACCATTAATGAATGATGAGACACGATAAACAAGATGAAATAGTAAAATTGTAAAAACTCACAGGAAGTAGGGGTATGAGCCATTCAGTTATTAGGGGGATGAACATCATTGGTAGAGGGAAAAATTAAATATAAATTGAAAAGTAAGAATATCCCAAGTATGTTTGAAAGTATGCCAAGTACGCAAGAAGGCAGAGAGTCGGAGTTAAGTCAGATAATAGGGGGAGAATCTTGTTGGACTAAGACTTTGGTTTTTATTCTTTGTGATGGGAAACTGTTGAAGTTTGAGTAGCCATGGTCTGATGTAATTTTTTTCATAATTTTTACTGAGGTGTAATAAATATAAATGCACCCATTTAAAGTATAGTTTTATATGAGCTTTGACAATTCATCTATGAATCCACCACTGCTGCCACAGTTAAGATCTAGAACATTCCCATTACTCAGAAGTTTTCTAGTGTCAACTCATTGATCTCTTCCCTCTCGTGTGGGTTTTAATGTGCTTGGGTTTCTGTCTTGAAGACAGAGTGTAGGTCAGGATGGGGAAAAGAGGATCAGTCTTTTTTTTTAGTATCTGAGGTGAGAAAAGGCCAGAATAGTTACAGTGGAGATGCTAAGAATTGTTAGATTCTAAATATCTTTTCAAAGTACTACTGACCAGAATTATGGGTGGATCATATGTCAGTTTGATAATGAAAGTAAAGGATGACTCCAGTGTTTTTGGCCTGGGCAATTGGGCAAAAGAATGGAGTTGCCATTTAATAGAAAATTTGAAGAGTAGATTGAGGGAGAGGGAAGTGTCAAGATGTTACTTTTTCACACATTCAATAGAGAATCCATTGCATCTTTCACTTAGATTGATTTAAGAGTTTGAGCCCAGAGAAGAGGTGTGGCTACATATACAAATAATACATTTTCAGCATATTAGTGGTATTTAAAGGAATCAGACTAGATATGATCATCTAGGAATTAAATACAAGTAGAGAAGTGTAAAGAGTGAGGTTTGGGGCTTATCACCAATTTTATTATTTATTTATTTATTAAAGATTTTTATTTATTTAACAGAGAGAGAGATCACAAGTAGGCAGAGAGGGAGGCAGAGAGAGAGAGAGAGAGGGAAGCAGGCTCCCCGCTGAGCAGAGCCCGATGCGGGACTTGATCCCAGAACCCTGAGATCATGACCTGAGCCGAAGGCAGAGGCTTAACCCACTGAGACACCCAGGTGCCCCGACAAGGAAGGTTTTGATGGAAGTGGTATATGTTACACAGAATCACTTCTTTTAGTAGGCAGACTATGCACTGATAACTGTACATTTAAGTTTCCTTGAAACCAAATAAGCAATTATAGGAAATAACCATACAGTTTGCAGAAAAATATGTTGTGAGGTACATACTGTGCAGTTAACCTCATTTGTCTTACTTTAATTGAAACGTTTTCTTTCGAGCCTTCTCCAGAAGAGGTCAGCAGAATCCTAGTTACCAGTCAGTTGGCTTGCTGTGGTTGGTTGGTTTGCATTGTTTTCATGTCTTATTTTTTTGTTAGAGGTATTTTGTTTCAGCATCTTCAGATCTGTTGTTGGGTTCTTAAGTTAATCTCATTGTTCCAGGTCTAGAATTAGAGTACTTAACTATTGGTTTGAAATAATGAGAATAGAAGGTATTTTTATTTTTGTATAAAGTGCTATTTTTGCTTAGTTCCTAATACATTTTGAGGTGTGTGGCTGTTTGCAGCTTAGATTAGATACTGAGATTTAGATTATGAAAACAGTAAGATGCTAATTTTGTTAACATAGAAGTTAACAAGAGTTATAAAATACAATTTCGGTCAGTTATTTAAGCATTTCCGTGAATTTTCAGAATCTCTTAATGAATAACAAGTATGTTGCCCTTTCTACGTTTTATATGTCTTTTTATTCAGGTTGATCCACTATTTAACTTTGATCTGTAGACGCAGATTGGCTCACGTTTCTTTTAAAATAACACAAACCAACCAGCAAACAGAAACATGCAAGCAAACAACAAATATCTTAGTCATAAATTGAAGACTTTTCCTATCTCAGCTGTTGTTATTTTTTCTTTACTTTTCTATTTGTTCTTTAAAAATATTTCAACCAATAATGAATTTTTCGTTGGCAATCTAGCTAATGTTCAGACTTTAATAGATAGTAAAGTAAATAGCATTTTCAGGCCCTTAATAAAGTTAACATTGTGTTAGTATTTGCAATGCAAAACTTCTTCAACTCCTTTTTTCTCTTTTTCTTTTGTGAAAGTACATTACCAAAGGTGAAGGGTCTCAAAGCAGGTCAGAACAAAATATTGTAGTAATATCTGGTCTAGGATATGAACTTAGAAAAATCTTAATTAGAATCAGAAGTGCTTTTTATTGATATATTAAAACAATGTTCCACAAATCATTTTTATGATCTCTTTTATATCATTACTAGGTAATAGCTAAGAGAAAAGAGGATTCTGGAAAGATAAAACTTTTGCTTCATTGGATGCCTGAAGACATGTAAGTATTTGGAATACTATGTATAATGAATAGACTCTTTTATTTTTATTAACCTCTTATACTAAAAAATTTGGATTTGAATATTATAAAAGAATTACAGAAATTAAACTGCAAAACATTTTGACTTGTCCGTATTAAAAAAATAATCTGTGAAAGCTCTTACAGTACCTGCGTCAAGGTATAACTTTACAACTAGCTTTTTTACTATTTTTAATAAAAGTTGTTATAGCAGTTTTTAGTCATTTTTAGGATGTAATCATTTTTAGCATTTTTCAGTGACCCTTAGGTATTATGCAAGCAGCTTTAATTGTGGTTTTGTTTGAATCATTTATTTAAAAAATTTCTGAGTAATTTCTAGCACACAATGATATTTTATAGAAAAATCACTTGGCTAGTTTTCTAGCAGCACTGTGTTTTTCTGACCCAGGTGCTCCTTAATTAGACTTTTCTTTCCCTCTCTCCCTTTCTTCTTCTTTCTCTTACTTCTTCCCCCTTTCTTTTCTTTTCATTTCTTTCTCTTTCTGATTTTATTTATTTAACAGAGAACACAAGGAGGGGGAGGGGCAGAGGGCAAGAGAGAAGGAGGCTCCCTACTGAGCAGAGAGCCTGATGGTGGGGCTCTATCCCAGGGTCCTGAGATCATGACCTGAGCTGAAGACAGACGCTTAACCAACTGAGCCACCCAGGCGCCCCTTAATTAGACATTTCATACTTAATTTTCCTTTTATCTTTTCATTAATTTTTTTTTCTTGTTAGAAAAGGTAATGAAAGTGTATCTTAGAAATTTTGGATAAAATAAAAATTTCCAAGAATAGAATAATTTTTTTTATTAACATATAATGTATTATTAGCCCCAGGGGTATAGGTCTGTGACTCACCAGGTTTACACAGTTCACAGCATTCACCATAGCACTTATCTTCCCCAATGTCCATAACCCCACCACCCTCTCCCTAGCTGCCCCCATCCCTCAGTTTGTTTTGTGAGATTAAGAGTCTCTCGTGGTTTGTCTCCCTCCCGATCCCATCTTGTTTCATTTATTCTTTTCCTACCCCCGTAACCCCACACGTTGCATCTCCACTTCCTCATATCTGGGAGATCATATGATAGTTGTCTTTCTCTGATTGACTTATTTCAATAAGTGTGATACCTTCTGGTTCCATCCACATTGTCGCAAATGGCAAGATTTCATTTTTTTTTGATGGCTGCATAGTAAGGATAGAATAAATTTAAGAGGATGGAATCTCATTGTGTATACTTGGTTTTTCATAAATCTTTAGTATGTGGTTAACATTCGTCTTTGTTATTAAATATTTTTCTATAATGTTTCTCATTCTAAGGACATGTTAATGTGCTGTGAATTAAGAGTTGTTTTTTTTTAAAGATTTTATTTATTTGCTTGACAGACAGATCACAAGTAGGCAGAGAGGCAGGCAGAAGGGGGGGATGCTTACTGTTTTTTTAATCATTTTTCTTAATATTATGTTAGTCACCATACGTAAATCATTGGTTTTTGATGTAGTGTTCCAAGATTCATTGTTTGTGTATAATCCAGTGCTTTATGCAATCTGTGCCCTCCTTAATACCCATTGCCCTCTTTTTTTTTTTTTAAAGAGGAGGGAGAGAGACTGGGGTTAGGAGGAGGGGCAGAGGGAGAGAGAGAGAATGGAGCCCATTGTGGGGCTTGATCTCACAACACTGTGATCATGACCTGAGCCGAAATCAAGAGTCAAATGAATTAAGAGTTCTTAAATAGATTTTGGACTTTACAATACATGCTAGCATATTGGTAAAGAAATCTGGCTTTTTAAAAAATCCTGTGCCTAGGGGTGCCTGGGTGGCTCAGTGGGTTGGGCCTCTGCCTTCGGCTCAGGTCGGTCGGCTCAGGTCATGATCGCATCGGGCTCTCTGCTCAGCGGGGAGCTGCTTTCTCCTCTCTCTCTGCCTGCCTCTCTGCCTACTTGTGATCTCTCTGTCTAATAAATAAAAATCTTAAAAAAAAAAAAAATCCTGTGCCTATTAACTGCCATTAATGTAGAACATATTTTCCACCACCTTCCCCTGGCTCCATCCAGGTTTTGTGGAAATGCTACTGTAAAATATTTTTGAAATGGCTTTGTAAAATTTATTTAATGGGCTCTTTTTTAGCTGAAACATTGAAAGTTGTCCATTCTTCTCCACTATTAAAAGCTATTAAAATCAGTACACAAACTGCAAAATGTTACAGTTTTTGATACTCATTGCCTTTCTGAAAGTTTGTGCCAATTATAATCCCACCTTTTACATTAGAGAACTTATTTCTCTGGCTTACTATTAATACGTCAATTATTATCCTTTTACATTTTGTATTTCTATAATTACATGTAAGATCATTTTTAAACATTTTAATCTTTGGTGAATTGTTGGTTTGTGTCCTTTGTCTCCCCTGTTCCTTTTCCCCCAGTAAATATTTACCTGTTTCATACTGATTTGTAAGAGCTCTTTTTATATTAAGGTTATAAACATAGTTGAAGATAAATTGAAATATATGTGTATTCTTAGTATTCTGGAAATTGATCAGTCCAAGTATCTAAATGCTTTTATTTGAACTTCCTGGTAGGATTAGATTTCTTTGAATTCAGGATTTGATCACATGTGCATTTTTTTTTTTTTTTAAAGATTTTATTTATTTATTTGACAGAGAGAAATCACAAGTAGATGGAGAGGCAGGCAGAGAGAGAGAGAGAGGGAAGCAGGCTCTCTGCTGAGCAGAGAGCCCAATGCGGGACTCGATCCCAGGACTCCGAGATCATGACCTGAGCTGAAGGCAGCGGCCCAACCCACTGAGCCACCCAGGCGCCCCACATGTGCATTTTTTTCCATGGGGTTTATCTAGTGGAGTGTTTACTTATTTAGTCATTAAAAAACTTGGTGTCACCATGAGGAATATAGTCAATAATAGCGTAATGTGATACGGTAACAGAGTAATGTCTAAAATTGTTGAATTACTATGTTTTGGAAGTCAACTGTACCTCAATAAAAAAAAAAAACTCATTGTCAAAATGTCATCAAGTCAAGCTCAAATATGAATTTAGTTAGTAAATTAAAAGACAGTGTTTTGTAATGCATGATTCTGAGTTTGATGTGGCTTTGCCACCAAAAATTCCTAACTCATTCTCAAATTCATGCCTGAAATTTCACTGCCACTTTTTAGCTGAGACTCTGCATCCTTGCTGTTCCTTGGCTCCTGAAAAGCTTGTTAACCTAGGTGACTCAGTCACACTAGCAGAAAAGTCTGGGTAGTGTAAGGTTATACGAAGAGTACGCTGAGCCTCTGCCTTTGGCTCAGGTCATGGTCTCAGCGTCCTGGGATGGAGCCCCGTATTGGACTTTCTGCTCAGCAGGGAGCCTGCTTCCTCCTTTCTCTCTGCCTGCCTCTCTGCCTACTCGTGATTTCTCTCTCTGTGTCAAATAAATAAATAAAATCTTTAAAAAAAAAGAAAAAAGGGAAACCCCTGGTTTCCTGGGGTGGAGGGAAGAATAAGCTTTAAGATTAATGTTATTTCATTTATGCTTGTTTTTTTAATTTGTAGTCTGCCTGATGTGTGGGTGAATGAAAGTGAACGACATCAGTTAAAAACTAAAGTAGTTCATTTATCAAAGCTACCCAAAGATACTGCCTTGCTTTTGGATCCAAACATATACAGGTAATTTAATTCTTGATTTGATGTTTTACTTTTGAATTATAATATTAAATCTCTCTAAATTTTGGATATAAGGTTAAGACTTATTTTTAAGCACTAAATTTCAGTACCAAGCATAGTTTGCTTTCTGGAGCTTTGTATATGGAAATTCCATTATATAAACATTTATAAATTTTAGGATCCAGAAAGATAATATTTTGGTAAAGTTTATATGCCAGTTTAATTCCAGATTTATCTTACGTAGCTTAGATTGTAATATATATAGTATTTCAAAAATAAGTGCCTCTTATTTAAGTATGTAATTCTTTTTATGATACCAATCTTTTGTGGGTCTGGGAATATATTCCATGTGGCCTAAAATACCATAAATGGTTGAATTTTTAAACTTAAACTCCACCCAAACTTTTTAGGAGTACAGTTTAAATATTGTTGTGTTTGTTTTTAAGAGGTAGCTCAGTGTTCACATTGCTAATAATTTTCTGATCTGACCTTTGTTTTAGTGTGCTGTGCTTATGAAGGTATAGGGGGGGAAGGAGAAGAGACCAACATTTCTGACTATGTGCTGAGTCACTTTGCTAGGTGCTTTACATACACTTCATCCTCACAGCAGCCTGTGAAGTAGGTGTTACTATCTCTGTTTTACAGATTGGAAAACTGAGGCAAGAGTTTAAATAGCTTGCCCAAGGTTACACAGATAGTATGTGACTGAACTCTCCTTACTGCCTCCATCCAAATGACATATACTAGGGTAATTCAGAAAGTGGTGAAAATGCTTAAGAAGCACTCTTCATGAGCAAACTTGTGTGTTTTTAAAATCAGTTTTAATTTGATATGTATTTTGCATAGAAATAGGTTGAATAAATAGCATATAATAATTGATAATACCAAATGTGAATTTTAGTTATCATAAGGAGACTGTGTCCTATGCCAAATTCTGAAGCAATTAAACACTTTGAAGGTTCTGTTTATTCTATGACTCAATTTTTTGGAATGTAATTCAGTATAATAAGATTTCTTATAATTGGAGATACCTTTGGAGAATGAAATTCTAACATAATGGGCCTTGCCATGTGGAAACACTGAGACTCTAGAGTTTTCCCTACTCCCCCCCCAAATTTATTTTAAACATCTGATGAAGGTGCTAATAATAAGTACCATCAAAACTTGTTTTTTTGTGGGATGCCTGGGTGGCTCAGTTGGTTAAGCGGCTGCCTTCGGCTCAGGTCATGATCCCAGTGTCCTGGGATTGAGTCCCACATCGGGCTCCTAGCTTGGCAGGAAGCCTGCTTCTCCCTCTCTCTCTGCCTCTGCTGCCACTCTGTCTGCCTGTGTTCACTCTCTCTGACAAATAAATAAATAAAATCTTTAAAAAAAAGAAAACAAAACTTGTTTTTTTGTGATGAACTGTGTTAGAGATTAGCGTAATAAATAGTGAAATTACCTTAAAGGAGAAGACTGAAGGAAATCCACTACCAAAAATATGGGAAAGTCATGATTTACCTTTCTCTTGATAAGAAAAATAATTGAATATTCTTTATTTACTGGTACTTAATTTAGGGTTTATTTCTGCTTACTCTTTGAAGGGAGTAATTAAAATTAGCATTCTAAAAGAGTGATATTTTGGGAAAGCCACCCTGCTATTAGAACTGGTTGTAAACATCCCTTATGCAGAGGGTTGGCAAAGGGGCATGAATCTTAATTACAAGATTCAGACTAACTTCTGTGTTTCTGCCCTATGTTCTACTTGCCCCTCTCTAAGGGTCTTCCTTTTTCACAGACCAGCTTATTTTTGTAATTTTTGTGTATACTGTAAGCAAATTAGATATTTTAGTGAATATTTTTAGGGACTTAAAAAATTCAGGTGCAGAACTACTGTCCAAAAGAACATAGGAAGTGCATTTCATGTTTTCAAAAGTGTACATCTGCAGTTCTTACTGATTTCATTTTTGGGTAATGAACATGTTTTTAAGACCTATTAAATGCATCTGTGGAGTTATTTTTCTTTAACTGTATTTTACCCCCCACCCCCAACCCCTACCTGTTCTTAACATTTAATTTTGAGTCTAAACCTTTATGCTTCTCCTGTTCTGGAAGTTAGCATTAAGTCTTTCCTAAAGTGGTACAGATTAATAGAACTGGCTACATCTGCTGTGATGTAACATGTGAGCAAGGGCTGGATTTGGATTCGGAAAACTTGTGAAATTAAGTAAAAAAGCAATTGTTCTAACTTCTTTTAGGAGACTTATCTTGAGACACATCTCAAAATGAAAGCATGATAAACCTTCTAAAAATATACTCAAAATGAAAACTAGAAATAATATTTACTTAAGATTTAAGCATCAGTTTTAAAGTTCTCTTTGGTTAACATGCATGTGTTAAGCATGAGAATCTCTTTTAGAATCAGATTACTTAAAAAAAAAATTATTAAAAAGCTGTATTATGTAACCGAGTTTGCAATTATTAAAGTATGAAGGCTTTGGAAATAAATTTTAATGATCAATGATTATCACATTGCTTATATCTTATTTAATGTTTTTAATGTCTCTTTTGAAATACTTAATGTGTTTTTGATTCATTCGAATAAAATAATATTCTTTTTTCTCTTTTTCTAGAACAATGCCGCAGAAGAGGTTGAAGAGGTAAAAAATAAATAAATACATAAAAAGCAAACAAGCGGGGACACCTGCAGTCTTAGTCACTGACAATGGGTTTAGTAAAAGTTGCACATTAGAGTCAAACCCTTTCCTTTTTTTTTTTTTTCTTAAATCCAGTATTTAGAATAATATTTATGCTTAGTGTAAACATTCTGTGAATGAAGTAGGCTCTTCTGTGGAATATATTAATATATTACTGTATATCCACATTTTCATGGAATGGTACTGTGGGAGACTGAGCAAACACTCTTCTGGCAACTTAGTGGAACAGCTTCTTAAAGGCTTTGCATGCTTGCTGCTTTAAGCTGCTTTTTCCCCCCTTTTAGCGATTACAGTAGTTTATATTGGAAAGAAAACAATTACAACATGTGCCCTTAAAAATACCAAAAGCACTGTAAGGATGTTTGTCTTGACAGTGTCTATTGATTTGAAGTCATATTAGGAAATATTTTGACAATGAAAATTATCAAGAGATAATTTACCTTTCGATTATGATAAATAGATGTGATTGGTTGCCATTTGTGTTCTTTTGCAGAACTCTGATAAGAAAAGTGTTCAATTTGTATTTAAGCAAACAGTGAACGACATTTGCAATCAACTAAAAATTCGTCTATCGAATTAGGGCTGAAAATTTCTGTTAAAGAGTGTTGCAGTATGTCTGGTGGCTCCCTTTTCAGGACTAGGGTTTTCTCATGGAGTACAGTATGTTAATATTTACCTTATATAACTAATCTGTTAACGGTTTTTGAAAAACCTCTATTTCCAATTATTTGAATAATCCTCATATTTTCATTTTAACCTATATAAGCCTCTAATTTTTTTTTTTTCTGAGGAAAGCATTTGGTTTATGAGTTGTTTTTTCTTAACATAAGAAAAAAAAATTTTTTTTTTAAAGTATTTCAAACTGAATCCTTTATGCACCAAAGTTGGTTTTGAAAGGAAAATAAAATCACTTTCTTGCTTGGTAAGCAAGAAGCCATATGGATTTTTTTTAACTTACAGAAATGGAAATATGTGTAACTTGTTAGTATTGTATCAAACAAATGTTGCATAGAGATAATAGAACATTGCTTGTAAATAATTCAGCAGATTTGTAATATATTTTTATATTATGAAATGTACTGTAGATGTTTTTCTAGAGGCATGAAAGTTAAATGTATATATTATGGGTAGAAATAATATTGAAGGATATTGTAATTCACTAGTGCTGCCAGAGGAATTGTTAATAAAGCACCTTCTTTAACAATAAATGTCTTTGCAGACTTAAGGGACTATGTACTACTGTTAATATCTATAAGAACAAAACACATTGAACATCCTTCCAGAAAGTCTTTTGAGGGAGGACCTATACCCATAATAGAATTATGGCACTCATTTCTGACAGTGACCGTGAAATCAATTATTTCCTTACTGTTGGAAGGACATATTGTAAAGTATATGTGGTTATATGCAGTCAAACTGCAGAAAATACTCCTGATTGAGGAGTTTTCACTTTACTACAGTGATATAAAAACCAGCAGTTTTTACACTAAATTTTTTAAAGAAAAGAATAGACAAAAATATAGAATTAAGCCTTTGGTTCCAAAATGGGAAAGGTTCCATGATACATAAATCATTTCTCATTTACTTTAAAAAAATTTTAAAAATAGTAAAAATTATGGGAGACTTTATTCGTTAACAGTGGGGTAAAGAGCTATATACATGAAATGAGTCATATAAAATTAAATGAAGTGCAAATAAAAGCACTGCTACTATAAGACGTTCTGGAATGGTTGTTTAATAAGGGTATTATCTGTTTGATCTGTAGCAAATGTGATTTTATTTTTGAAGAGAAAAGCAGTGTGTTTTACTTTTTTTTTTGTTTTCTTTTGCTTAAGCACTTCATCATTTGCTTTATTCTGTATCTACGAAGTAATCTGCAATCTTCTTTGTTATTTTAAAATTTTGATTTGTTATAAAATTGCCAAATAGAAGTGTTTCAGATATATAGTTTGTACCTGTATTTTTTATTTTATTGCCTCATGTTCTTGTAAGTCATTCTTAATTGACCGATGATTGTAGACCTTGCCTGAGTATTTTTTCTAATAAAACAAAAGCAAATCACATTTAGCTTCAAAATTGTAACAATTCAATTAAATTTTAAAACGACATCTGAAATATACATCTCATATTTTCTTGAAGGGCACAACAAATAAGTTTTTTCATTGTTTGGAAATATTTAGATGTCAAAACCAAATTTCATGGTTATGGATTAGCTAGCCTCTGAGTACTTAATTACTCATGGTACTTTGCTGCTTATTTGACTTTGGTCCGATACTATCTATACTAAAACACCAAAAGGAATATGGAATTAAAATGAAATAGTTTTATAACTTGTATATATACATGTATACACATGCAATTAAGATTGGGAAATAAGTGTGAACATTTTAACCAAAAATAGTTTATTTAGTGATGTTTAACATTTATATTGTTTCTCCTAACCCCCATATCTGACATATTTGGAGTATGGCACCTGAAATTATCAGAATCCATTGTATGGTTCGGCAGCAGGCAAACTGGCACCCACAGGCGTGTATTCGTTCATGTATGTATTGTCTGTGACTGGTTTCTCCCTGTAGTGGCAGAGTCGAGGAGTGAGAACGTAAGGCCTGTAAACCCAAAATACTTAATCTCTGACCTTTTAAGGAAAAATTTGCCAGTTCCTGATATAGTCGATAAAATTTTGGAAAATAAACATAGGCCACACAAATTAATCTACATTTTAATCTAATAGTATTAATTTTGGTACCAAACCAGTACAGTAACTTTTCAGTAAATATTGTTATATATTAGGTACCTGCAACAAATGGTGTTTTTTAAAAAAAATTATACATTGAAATTCTTAATAGTTACCAACATTTCACCATTTGTGTTTTTGTTTCCTTAGGACTAAATGAGAATTGTAAATCAGATTATGTTTAAGCCATAAGGCATACCTGCTCTATATAAAAGAATTTTGGAAGTGGAAAATATTGTAAAATTTTAAATTCTTTATTTTTCTAATAAATTTTTTCCTATATAAATTTTCCCTAAAGTGGACACACATGAATTCTGAATTTCAGATTGAAGGAAATTAAGATGAAAAGTAATTAACCCTCAATACATATTTTAAGATTTGTTTTACTCTGATTGAAAGCATTGATAATTATGTCAGTAAATCTTTGACTGTAAAACTTCTTTCCCTTTCACACCTTAATAAAATGTTTTAAATACATAAGTATTCTTAAAAGGGTAGAATTTGCTAGTTATTTAAAAAATCTTTTATTGTTTGTTATTTGAATTCTTGTTTTAATAATATATGATTAACAGAAATGTTACTCACTCTGAAAAAATTTAAAATGGGAAAATATGATTGAAGTCTATAAAATAGTTGGTGGGGGCTTTCTATATACTTATTATTATTTTTAAGTCTTTTTAATATGTCTGGGTAGTTCTCTAAAAGGCAAACACAAATTCTTAGTTTAGGTATGATAAACTGTTATTTATCTGTCAAACAGGGCCTAGGGTTACAGACCTACAAGGAGATGCTAATAAACATAACAGTCTTTCTTAAGAAAGGTAGTTAAATCCTGTATGTCATTTGAATGTTTTGGAGTTTTAAGACTTAAGCAATCTCTATACCCTGGGGCTTGAACTCAACCCTGAGATCAAAGTTGCATGTTGCACTCATCGAGCTAGTGAGGCACCCTGAATGTTTTGGGTTTTTGGGGAACCGTAATGGTAAATTTTGAAAATGAAAAATACTCTTCTAGAAAATGTAGACTATTTTTTAGAAGGATAAAGTTTCTTAAAAATTTCATGCATACTTTTCTTTTTTTAATTTAATTCTTAGAGAATGTGACATCGTGGAGGACTTTATAATTCCAGCACTACAGCTTTATATATATTTTTTAAAAGATTTATTTATTTATTTATTTGTTGGGGGGGGGGGTTGGGGAGGGGTAGGGAGTAGGAGGGAGAGTCTGAAATAGACTCTGTGCTGAACGCAGAACCAGATGCGGGGCTCAATCTCCTGACCCTCATTACCACCCAGATCACATCTTGAGTTGAAACCGAGTCAGACGCCTAACCAACTGCACCAATCAGGTGCCCCAGTAGTTTTAATATAAATAAGGGTCTGCAGCATTCTTTTTTATCCTTTTAGGTTAGAGTATTTTGTCATTTCTAATGGTTATGAACCTCAAGAGCCTTAAAAATGTAATGAAATGCTGTATTTTTATTTTTAATTAAAAAAGACTTAAAATATTGACATAGTCCAATTTATTTTCTGAATCAGGTTTGGATGGTATATAATACATGGTTCTATTACTCTGAAAATTAAAAAGGAGTTGTACATGGCTACAGCAGGAGTTACAAAGCACATTTTTTTCCCCCCTCGGTCAGTATTATTTTCACTATACCAAACTGCTTTTTGCAATGTGTGAGAGGAAATAAATGTACATTGTAATACCACTGTAAAGTTGTTTTCACTGTTTCTGCCACAGCCAGTCCCTAGCATGATACATGGCATGAAATAGTCTGTAAGACAGTCTGTTGAAAGGGTGTTACAGGTGAGTACTTGTTGCAGGAACATGTTTTGGAGAATTATGTCCATAAAACACTAATAGGATAGAACAATCTGGCTTAAACCACACTGTGATAATATTTATGTACCTTTATTTATGACCCTATAAAGGGAGATACACTTCTGTTTGTCTGAACATTTTCAATATAAAGGATTATTGATGTTACTATATTTTTACATATTCAGTTGTAATGTAACCATTTGGGGTTTATTTTTATTAATAAGGGGCTCAATTTAGTTTTCCATTTTTTATAATACCTCAATTTATGATATGAATAACATTTTTTTTCATTTAAGCCAACATATAGTAGATACTTAGTTTCAGATGTTATGTTCAATAATTTATCAGTTGCGTAAAGCACTCACTGCTTTGATTTAAATTTTTAAGTAATAACACTACTTTGAAGGAGTTACCCAATATTTGATTTCTTTATTTAAATGTTTTGTCATGGTCCCAGAACATTGCCCCCCGAAGAACCTGTTTTCCTTTTCAGTATTTATATGCTTCTGCTAAAGAAAAATCTATGTGTTACAAATCTTAGGAATTGACTAAGAAATTGCCAAGGACTTACGTGTTCCTATTAAAACCATTTCAGGAATTTATTTATGCATAATGCACCTTGCGTAAGATTATTAAATTTGGGGCCTTTTTCTGTTTAGTAAAACAGTTTTCTTAGAGACTGTGTAGCAAGGGAATAATAATAGATTGTAAAATGTGGGCATTTACTCTTACACTGGGCCCAGTGTAAGTAGTTTAGTATAAACATTATCGAGCATTGCAGAAGAAAAGGTGTAGGTCAGAAGATTCCTAGGGTAGGTCTTTGAATTTCAAAAATTAAGGAAACCTAACTGGTTTCTTCTTAGTACTTGAATATTTTCTTAATACCTGCTTAATAGCTTTAAAAGTGTAGCAAATGTAATAAATGTCATTCTTTATAGAAGTTAAGAAAGCTTATTTAAGGGGCGCCTGGGTGGCCCAGTGGGTTAAAACCTCTGCCTTCGGCTCAGGTCACGATCCCAGATCCTGGGATCGAGCCCTGCATCCCGCATCGGGCTCTCTGCTCAGCCGGGAGCCTGCTTCCTCTCTCTCTCTTCTCTGCCTCTCTGCCTACTTGTGTCTGTCTAAATAAATAAAAAAGATCTTAAAAAAAAAAAAAACTTATTTAAGTTTCTGTGTATCTCCCTGTATGTTCTTCCCTAAATCAACCAAAATACCTAGTTTTCTATTTAAATGCCATTCGTTTTCTATTTAAATGCCATTTTCTATTTAAATGCCAATCAGCACTTCATTCAGACTTTGTCTTCAACATCGGTAGTATTTAAGAAATATTAATTTTAGTTTCTCTCATTAAAATTATTGCCTAAATGAAGAAATTAATATGTAGGAAATAGCGATAAAAGTGAAAATCCTCACTTTCAACTGACCACACATTTTTGGTCTCCAGATAAATCTTTTGTTGAGTCCTTCCCTGACTATTTCTGTGCTTGCTTCTTAAATTGTTAAACATTCAGTTCTAGGATTTGGCTTTTACTTAAGACCTCTGTTCTTTATTCTTTTTTATGGCCAGGTACGATGTGCCATAAATTATCTAGTCATTCCTACTGGTTGACATTGAAATTGTGTACAGATTTGGTGTCATATAATAAATATAGTAGCATCCTTGAAAATATATTTGGAGCGATTTCTGTAGTGTAGTCTCCTGGGAGAGATGATTAGCTGACTTAAAGAGTTAGTGAGTTGGGTCTTTTTTAAGTTTTGGTATTGCCAAAGTTTTGGTGTGCTGTAAACATAAAATATCAACTGAATGTGTTTTTCCCTGCACTGTACCAGTACTTAAATATCAACCTTTAAATTTTAATCAGTCGAAGTGGAAAGTGGGTTATGAGAATTGCCCGGGTTGATTCTCAGTTCAATTGAAAACTAGCTTTGTGGTTTGGGGAAGTTGAACTTTTGTCTTTTTTTTTTTTTTAAGATTATTTGACAGAGACAGCAAGAGAGGGAACACAGCAGGGGGAGTGGGAGAGGGAGAAGCAGGCTTCTCGCCAAGCAGGGAACCTCAGGTGGGACTCCATCCCAGGACCTTGGGATCATGACCCAAGCCAAAGGCAGAAGCTTACTGAGCCACCCAGGTGCCCCATGATTTTTCATTTTGTAAAATGGCATGCTATGGTTACTTAGTTGATACAATTTGTATAGTCCTTGTTTTGATCATGGTTTGAAAGAGTACAGTCTTAATCTTTGTTTTCTTACTCCTTTTTCAAAAAAAGATTTAATTATTTTAGAGCATGTGAGCGAGTGGGGGGAGGGTCAGAAAGTGTGGGTGGGGGGATATAAGCTGACTCCCTGCTGAGTGCAGAGTCCAACGTGGGTTTCCATCCCATGCCCCTGAGATCTTGACCTGAGCCAAAATCAAGTCAGAGGCTTAACTGACTCAGCCACCCAGGTACCCCTGGATCTTCTAATCCCTTTAAACTCCTTCTAGACTTGGTCTTTTATCATTGGAAGAAATCTCATGTAAGTTCCTTCATCTTCTGATTATTCTTGGGGAATAAGAAGCTCTCCAATCACATGTAATCACAAAAATAATCTCATTTTTTTTTTTTTTTAAATAATCTCATTTTCATCTTGACTTCAGTATTTTATTTCTGAGTCAGTTTTAATGGTACAATTAGATGAGTTTTGACAGATGCACATAACCATGAAATCAACAATTACACAACATTTCCGTTGGCCTCCCAAAGTTTCCTCATGCTTGTCTGTATTGTGTCCTCCGCAGCCCAGGCCAGCCAAACACTGAGCTATAGTCTCTTAATGTAGATGGGTTTCCATTTTCTAAAATGTAAATGAATCATATAGAGTGTACTCTATGGTGTTTGGCTTTCACGTAGCATGACGATTTTGAAATGGAACAACAAATATGCTAAATATTTACATTTCCTACTTATCTAGTGATCACATTTTATCTGTTTTCTATTTATATATTAAGTAGGTAGTGGGAGCACAAAATTACCTGAACTCTACTGACTTCAGGTTATTATTCCAGATCATCACTTCAGATTTATTAAGTATGAAAGACTTCTGGGATGTTATTAGGCAGTGTTTAAAGAAACCTTTAAGGCAGTTTTTTAAAAAGCAGTTATCTGTTTAATTTTAACTTATTATCAGTTTTTAAGATAGTTGTGTGGCCTAAGATGGAAGTCTTTGGGTGTTTATACTGAAGATGTTAGAGCAAGTATTTCTACCAAAGAAATTTGTTGTGCCATACTAGGGATGTCCTGAAGTTAACTGTTAGTGTTTGAATTTAATAAACTATTAATGAAACACAGAATCTTAGCGCCTCTGCGAAGTTCAAGGGTCTCTGCCCTGGATGCTAGGGGTTCGGTGATGAACAAAATAAATATTCTTGATCTCATGGAACTTAAAAGTGTGTGGATGGGGGATGACAGACAATATGTAAATGAGTAATATGTACAGAGGGTTGAGGTGGTATAAGTTCTATGAAGGAAAAGAAAATGGAGGGAAGGACAGAATTTGTCATGCACGTTAAGTATGGTAGCTCATAAGGCCTTACTGAAGGGTTATACTTGAGCAAAGCCTTGTTGGAGCTTTAGTGGGAAGTCATGTAATATCTGGGGAATAAGCATTCCTGGCACAGAGAACAGCAAGTATAAAAACCCTCGAGGCAAGATCATTTATTCAAATGTACATTTCGCTTACATTGTCTTAGCATGACTCCAGGCGTTGGTGATGTTGTGTTTAACAAGACATTAAAAAACATTAAAAAGTAATTTTATCTTTGCGGAGATGGGAAGCCGTTGGAAGGATTTGAGCAGAGAAAAGTGATGTTCTGAATTGTTTTTAAAGAGTCATTCTAATGACTGAAGAACTGACTATAAGGGAGCAAAGGCAGAGGCTGGATGAGCATTTAAAAGACTGTAAGTATAATCTGGAACCAGAATGTGTGGTGGTAACAAGTTGGAACTTGGAAATTCACTGGAGGTAGATTTGCTGAGAGTTCAGATGGGGTATGAGAGTTAAGAATGAGTCCAGGTTATTTTGGCATGATACTGGTTAAAATAGAGCTGCCAGCCTCAGTAGTTATGGGAACGACTGCAGGATGGACAGGAGGGAGCTGAATTAAGCTTTGAATGGTTTATATTGGGATGCTTATTAGACAGCCAAGGTGGAGGTATCATGAGTTAGGGGAATTTATTTTTTCCTTAAAAAAAAAAAAGGATTTTATTTATTTATGAGAGTGTGTGTGCAGGGGTAGGAGCAGAGGAAGAGGGACAAGGAGACTCAGTGCTGAGGGTCGAGCCCAACACAGGGCTTGATCTCGACCCTGGCATCATGATCCGAGCTGAAACCGAGTCCTAAGCTTGACCAACTGAGCCACCCAGGCGCCCCAATTTAGAGGAATTTATAGTAGAATTGATTTAAGGTAGAAGACCAGTGAATACAATTTACATACTTTCTTTGAAAATCTAGGTGAGGTTTAAATTTCACCTCCAGTGAAGAGTTTATAAATTCCTTGAGAGTTGGCTTGAGCAAGAGCAGGACCTGGGTACTTTCCAAACAAGCAGCAAGCTGCATAAATTCAACCTAAGACCTCGTTAGAAACAGATACTTGATATGCTTAACAGCTGCCAAATGATGGTAAACAATGATCAATGGTTCAAGTTGATTGTGATAAAAAATTTAGGTATAGTAAGAACTGCTTATCCTTACATCCCGTGTACCAAAGGGATGTACCAAAGGTAACCCAATTAAATCACTTATTTTTAACGAACATGGAAATACTTCATTTTATTTATTTCATTTCATTTCATTTTTTAAGATTTTATTTATTTGAGAGACCAGGAGAGAGAGCATGAGTGGGAGTGGGCAGAGGGAGAGGGAAAAGCAGACTACCCCCTGAGCAGGGAGCCCAACTCTGGGCTCCATTCCAGGACCCTGGGATCATACCTTAGTTGAAGGCAGACACTTTACTGACTGAGCCACCGAGGCGCCCCTATTTTATTTTAAAGATTGATTTATTTTAGAGAGAGAGAGAGAAGCAGTCTCCTTGCCACGTGTGGAGCTGGACTTGGGGCTGAATCTCACCGCCCTGAAATTGTGACCTGAGCTGAAATTGAGCTGAAGGCTCAGCTGGCAGAGCCATGCAAGCACCCTGGGAACATCTCAGGTTTTATTTTGTATTTCAGCCAGAAATTTTTTAGAATTGAAATTTAGTTGATAATACAATGTTACATTAGTTTCAGGTATACAACCTAATAATTCAACAGTTCTGTACATTATAAAATGCTCTATTGTCTAAGCTGTGCTTTTCATCCCTGTGACTTTTTCTTAGACATATTTCACTTAGTGGAATATTAAGTCGATCCATCTTGCAAAGGACAAGATTTCTTTTTTATGGCTGAGTAATATTCCATTATTATTACATATAGTGTGTGTATATATATATATATATATGAGATACATGTACGTATACACACCATAGCTTCATTGATCTACTGATGGACAATTAGGTTGCCTCCATATCTTAGTTATTATAAATAATTCTACAAGAATTATTTGAATTATTATTTGAATTAGTGGTTTTATTTTCCTTGGGTTAAATGCCTAGCGTGGGGATGTACTGGGTCATAGGGTAGTTCTTTTTTTTTTTTTTTTAAAGATTTTATTTATTTATTTGACAGAGAGAGATCACAAGTAGGCAGAGAGGCAAGCAGAGAGAGAGGAGGAAGCAGGCACCCTGCTGAGCAGAGAGCCCGATGTGGGACTCGATCCCAGGACTCTGAGATCATGACCTGAGCCTTCGGCTCAGGTCAT
>NC_081562.1:61840743-61861989 GCF_022355385.1 Mustela nigripes
AGCAGAGAGCCCGATGTGGGACTCGATCCCAGGACTCTGAGATCATGACCTGAGCCGAAGGCAGCGGCTTAACCCACTGAGCCACCCAGGCGCCCCATGGGGTAGTTCTTTTCTTAATTTTTTGAGGAACTTCCATGCCGTTTTCCACAGTGGCTGCACTGTCCCACCAGCAGTGCACAAGTGTTCCCCTTTCTCTACATCTTCACCAACGCTTGTTAATGTTTTGTCTTTTTGATATTAGCCATTGTGACTGATGTGAGCTGATAGCTCATTGTGGTTTTGATATGCGTTTCCCTGGTAATTAGTGATACATGAGCACCTTTTCACGGTCTGCTAGTCATCTGTGTATCTTTGGGAAAATTTCTATTCAGATCGTCTGCCATTTTTTTTTTTTTAAAGATTTTATTTATTTATTTATTTGACAGACAGAGATCACAAGTAGGCAGAGAGGCAGGCAGAGAGAGAGGAAAGGAAGCAGGCTCAAGAGAGCCCAATGCGGGGCTCGATCCCAGGACCCCGAGATCACAACCCGAGCCGAAGGCAGAGGCTTTAACCCACTGAGCCACCCAGGTGCCCCCATCTGCCATTTTTTAATTGGATAATTATTTTTTTAGTTTTGTGAGTTCTTTATATATTTTGGGTATTAATTCCTTACTGGATATATCATTTGCAATTAAGTGAATTCTCTAAATCTTTTCCTTAATATGGGTTAAGTGGGCATTAATACTACCATTTGGAATAATGGGAATATTGAACATTTATCAAACACCAAGTGCCAGACTCTCTTCTAAATATTTCAGATATATTGACTCATTTAATCCTTAAAATAACTCTGCGAAGTTGGTATCACTCCATTTTATGGTGCGGGAAACAAGTGCAGAGAGGTTAAATGGTATTTCCAAAATCACATAAATAGTATATATTTGGAGAAATTTCTTGAAGAATTTGTGAATGGTATCCCAGAGGAAGTGACTTTCAAACTGGACATAGGATTTTCCAGAGGAAATGGCGCGTTCAAAGAAGACAGAAAACTTAGTACAGTCGTGTAAATACTTAGTACCCAACACCTACTTAAAGTACTTTGAGCAGAAATGAATATTTTCTGTTTACACTTCAAGGACTGGAGAGTATGGAGAGGACGGCAGTAACAATTTCTGTGCGGTGTGAGGTGCCATGTTGGAGCTAGGCCTGGGGTACTGTGGAGGCCCAGCGAGCATTTGGCCAGTCCTGGAGCATGAGGACAGGCAGCAGTCAGGGTCGGGGCTGGTGGTAGTGGTGGGTGGGTGGGTGGGTGGGGTAGGGAGGACCCATGCTGAAGACCTTATCTCCATGCACCACAGGCTGGGCTCTCTGAAAGACTGATGGGAGCAATTTAAGGTTACAGAAAGGGAACTGTTGGTCAGATTTGTTTTGGCCACCATGCCTCCTAGTAGATAAGCTGGGCCTGGTGGAGTGGCGATGGGAAGACTTGGCCAGAGTTTATTACTGGGAAAGTTAATATCAGGTTTTAGTCAAATTCACTATCCAGTTCCAACTTGTTTTGGAGTGAGGTGAGGGAGTAGGACAAGTGTCCTTTTAAGGGTGCCTGGGTGACTCAGTCAGTTAAGCATCTGTCTTCAGTTCAGGTCATGATCTGGGACTGAGCCCCGTGTCGGGCTCCCTGCTGAATCTGCTTCTCTTTCCCCGCTGCCCCCTCTCTCTCATAAACTTGAGCTCTATCTCTCTTGCTGTCACTCACACTCTATCAAATCAATAAAATGTTAAAAAACAAAGCAAGTGTCCTTTTTGCTCTGTGATGATCTGTACCAATGCATGTTTTCTTTTGAAATGGGATGTAGAAATGTAATGGAGTAATACAAAATACAGTCCATTACTTATTTTATCTTTTTAAGAAATAAAACACCAAAAATGCCCTTAAAGTCCTTAGAAGTGGTCTTGCCTTATGGTGCCTGGGTGGCTCAGTCTGTTGGTGTTCAACTATTGATTTTTTTTTTTTAAGATTTTATTTATTTATTTATTTATTTAAGATTTTATTTATTTATTTGACAGACAGAGATCATAAGTAGGCAGAGAGGTAGGCAGAGAGGGAAGCAGGCTCCCTGCTGAGCAGAGAGACCGATGCGGGGCTCGATCCCAGGACCTTGGGATCATGACCTGAGCCAAAGGCAGAGGCTCCAACCCACTGAGCCACCCAGGTGCCCCAGATTTTATTTATTTATTTGACAGAGATCACAAGTAGGCAGAGAGGCAGGCAGAGAGAGAGAGAGGAGGAAGCAGGCTCCCCGCTGAGCAGAGAGCCCGATGTGGGGCTCGATCCCAGAACCCTGGGATCATGACCTGAGCCACCCAGGCGCCCCTCAACTATTTATTTTGGCTCAAGTCATGATCCTAGGGTTGTGAAATCAAGTCCCATGTCAGGATTTGCACTCAGTGGGGAGTCTGCTTGAGATTCTCTCCCTCTCTCCCTCTGCCCCACTCCTGCCCTAGTGCATGCTCTCACTCTCTCTCAAATAAATAAATCTTTTAAAAATAAGTGGCCTTGGGGCACCTGGGTGGCTCAGTGGGTTAAAGCCTCTGCCTTTGGCTCAGTTCATGATCCCAGGGTCCTGGAATCAAGCCCCGAATCAGGCTCTGCTCAGCAGGGTGCCTGCTTCCTCCTCTCTCTCTCTCTCAGATCTCTGCCTACTTGTGATCTCTGTCTGTCAAATAAATAAATAAAATCTTAAAAAAAAAAAGTGGTCTTGCCTTTATGATATGTCATATTTAAACCAGCAGACAAGTCCCATCTGGATATATTTCCAATAGGGAAAAATATAACCTCATTACCATGAAACTGAGCCAAAAATTATTTGTTTTTTGTGTTCAGCATTAAGGCTTATTTTGTGACATTGTGCAAATCCCTTAGGAATTTAGCAACATAGGGAATATTTCCTAAAATAGAGAATAATATTTAGTATGGAAAAGGTAGTTGACATTTATAGTTATAAGGAAATTTGAACGTGAAATGGAAATTCAAAGCAAATTTAGTTAATATAAGGTAGTTAAAATTTTATCCTTTTTGCTAGAAAAAAAAGGGAAAAAGAAAATGCAGAAGTGAATCATAGCAACAGAGATGTGTGTAGTGTGCATTTCCTGTGGGTGGGAATATGGGCCAGTGGGTCAGCCCAGGTGCCATACTATGAAGATTGAAGGTTGAAATACTTTTAAGATGCTCTTCTAGGATCATTTCATCCATTCCGTGGAGAAAACAGAAAATAGTTTGTTTTTTACATTTTTATTTCACTTCTTGTTTTTTTTTTTACTTTTTTTTTTTTTTTTTTTTTTTTTTGAGAGAGAGAGCGAGCACGTGTGGGTGTGTGCATACAAGCAGGGGAGCAGGCAGAGGGAGAGGGCGAAAGGAATATTAAGTGGTCTCCAGGCCCGTCTTGAGCCCGACTCAGAGCTCAATCTCATCACCTAGAGATCACGACCTGAGCTGAAATCAAGAGTCGGACGCCTAACTGACTGAGCCACCCAGGTGCCCCTTCCCCTCTTGTTTTAAAGGTTTCATACTATTATGATGAAGCAAGGTATTATTTAAAAAACTAATGGGGTGGCTCAGTCAGTTAAGCATCTGCCTTCGGCTCAGGTCATGATCCCAGGGCCCTGGGATGGAGCCCTGCACTGGGCTCCCTGCTCAGTGGGGAGACTGCTTCTTCCTCCACATCTGCTTCCCAGTCCCCCTGCTTTGCAACCTTTCTTCTCTCTCTGACAAATAAATACATAAAATCTTCAAAAAAAAAAAAAGATAATAAATGTAAGATACAGTGAATTTTTAAAAAAGATTTTATTTATTTATTTGTGAGAGAGCACAAGCAGGGGGAGTGGCAGGCAGAGGGAGAAGCAGGCTCCCCACCAAGCAAGAAGCCTGATGCAGGACTGACATGGGACTCGATCCCAGGAACGTGGGATCATGAGCTGAGCAGAAGGCAGATGCTTAATCGACTGAGTCACCCAGGCGCCCCAAGATATAGGGAAGTAAGGTACAGCTGGGGAGATGTCCACAAAATGCATGCTCTGGAATTGTATATATTTACTTAAGATTAGCTATAGGCTTTTAGCTTTAAGCTAATTTATGAAGCTAGTGTAAAGAGAAAGTTACAAGAGGCATAGTGTTTATACTCAGTCATTAAGCATTAGAATTGACTGGACAGAGAGTGAGACAAATTTGCATACCTTCATATTTAATACTGACAATTAACATATAAAATGCAGATTTCACTATTTTTGTTTTATAGATGAGTTACTAAGGTAACTTTCCCAGTACTACACAGCCAGCAAGTTGCTGAGCCTGATTCAAAACCCAGAGACCTTAGTACTATGTCTTTTTTAAAGGGTGTGTGGGGCAGAGGAAGAGAGAGGATCCTAAGCAGGCTCCACACCCAACACTGAGCGCCATCTCATGACCTTGAGGTCATGACCTGAGCCGAAATTGGGAGTCAGATACTTAAGTGACAGAGTCACTCTGGTGCCCAACTACTGTGCCTTTTTGATAAGAGATTAATAAGTTGAAAGTATTTGTCAAGGTTGTGTTAAAAGCTTTAGGTCAGCATCTCAGAAAGAAAACAATTAGTGTCAAGGATTTTTTTTTTTTTTTCTGATGGGCTCTCAGGTATTTTATGGAATTCCTTGTTACCTTCAGAAGATTTCTTTCTTTCTTATTTATTTGACAGAGTGTGCACAAGCAGGGGGAGCAGCAAAGGGAGCAGGAGAAGGAGGCTCCCTGCAGGGCTCTATGCGGGACTCCTTCCCAAGACCCGACCCAAGTCGAAGACAGATGGTTACCGACTGAGCCACCTAGCTGCCCCGGGTCAAGGAAGCCTTAACTAAGTTTTTTGGATCATTTCCTTGCCTGCTTCCAAACTATTTACACTTCTTAACACAAATCTGATTGCCTAGGGATTGAAATTACTTAGAAATATTTTTTTGAAATCACTTCTAATTTATGACACATAACAAAGTAAATATGACAAAAAAAAAAAAAAAAGAAAAGGGCAGCAGCGGAAGTATTTATCTTCACTTCTTTCTTCTCTAATGTTCTTCCTCTTTGCAGATCTGAGTTTCTGACCAATATTTCCTTCTCTCTGAAGAGCTTTTCTTTTTTAAATATTTTATTAATTTTTAAATAGTCTCCACACCTAACATGGGGCTTGAACTCATGACCCAGAGATCAAAAGTCAGATGCTCTATTGACTGAGCCAGCCAGGTGCCCATGAACAACTTCTTTTTTTTTTTTTTTTCTTTTTTTTTTTTAAAGATTTTATTTATTTATTTGACAGAGAGAGATCACAAGTAGGCAGAGAGGCAGGCAGAGAGAGAGAGAGGAGGAAGCAGGCTCCCTGCGGAGCAGAGAGCCCGATGCGGGACTCGATCCCAGGACCCTGAGATCATGACCTGAGCCGAAGGCAGCGGCTTAACCCACTGAGCCACCCAGGCGCCCAACAACTTCTTTTAATATTTCTTGCAAGACAGGTTACTGGCTACAAATTCCATTCTTGTTTGCCTGAGAAAGCATTTCTCCTTTACTTTTTTTTTTAAATTGAAGTGTCATTGACTACAATATCATATTAATATCAGGTATATAACACAGTGTTCAATACACACACACACACACACACACACACACACACACACATTATGAAGTGATCACTGTGATAAATCAAGCCACCATATGTCACCACACAAAATTGTTACCGTATTGTTAACCATGTTCTCTATGCTGGACATTGTACCCCTGTCACTTATTTTATAACTAGACGTTTGCAATTTTTAATCCCCTCCATTTTGCCCCTCTTCCCACCCCATCTCCCTTCTGGCAACCGGATTGTTCTCTGTATCTATGAGTCTGCTTCTGTTCATTTATTTTGTTTTTTAGATTTCACATATAAAGTGAAATCATATGGTATTTATCTCTCTTCTTCACTTTTGAAGGATAATTTCACAGGATACAGAATTTTAGCCTTTTTTTTTTCTCTCAACACTTTATAATTTTTTTTTCTTTCAACACTTTAAATATTTCATTCCACTTTCCTTAATTGTGTGGTTTCTGAGAAGATGTCTGATGTTATTCTTATCCATGCTGCTCTATAGAGATGGTATTTTTTTGCCTCTGGCTTCTTTCCACAATTTCTCTTTATCTTTGATTTTCTGTAATTTGAATATGACGTGCCTAGTTGTAGATTTTTTTGGCATTTTATCTTGCTAGTTCTTTGAGCTTCCTGTACCTGTGGTTTGCTGTGTGACATTAATTTTAGGAAATTCTCTGTCTCTATGCTTTAAATATTTCTTCTCTTCATTTCTCTCTCTCCTTGGCTTCCCATTGCACGTAGCTATCCCACTGTCCTTGGATATTCTGTTCCCTTTTTCTTTTCTTTTCTTCTTTCCCTTGCTTTTCTAGTTTTGGAAGTTGTTACCAATAGATCCCCAATCTCACAGATGCTTTCCGCAACTGTGTCCAGTCTACTCATGAGCCAATCAAAGTCATTCTGCCCTATCTTTCACAGTATTTTTGAAATCTAGCATTTCTTTTTGATTCTGTTAATTTCTGTCTCCACTTACCCATCTGTCCTTGAGTGTTGCCTACTTATTTTCATTAGTATTTTAGTACTTCTCTTACCATATTCATTTTTAAAATTTCTCAGTCTGATAATTCCAACAGGCTTGCTCATCTGAGGCTGGTTCTGATGCTTGCTTTGTCTCTTTACAATGTGCTTTTTGCCTTTTAGCCCCCACATAATTGCTGAAAGCTGGACGTGATGTGCCCGGTACAAAGAACTGTGTTATTTGGCATCAGCACAGTAGTGGTGAGGTAGGCAGAGAGGGAAGTGTGTTACAGTCCAGCCGTTGGTGGACTGTGACCTTCACCAGTGTCTCATGTTTCTCCCTCCTCGGATGGCTAGAGGAGACTAGAGTTGGATATTGACCTTATCCCACCTGGAAGACTTCTCCCAGATAAGTTAGTCTCTCATTAAACAGTGTACATTTAGGCTCTGGTAAAACAGTTTCCCTTGAAGAATGCGTTGGGTGTTTTTCAAAATGTCTACTTTTCCCCTCTTCTGGCAAAAGCAGGAGAGGACTTTTTTCTGTCTTCACTCTGAGAATCTTAGAAATCCTGGAGGTAAACGTTAGAAAACTGTAGGAGGACCTTCCCTAAGACTGGGTCCCCTTGAGTTTTTAACCTCTCAGACTTGTCCACACTGAGCCTTAGCTCATAATTTGCCAATTATGGTTTAGGTTTTTCTAACCCAGTGCTAGCTCCCATGGCAGTTTCTGCTCCAGTGAAGTTTTATCCACCCGTCTGTCTCTCCAGTTTTGGGAGCAGTGGCTTGCCCTGTGATCTCAATTCTCTGATGGACCTAAGAAGAGTTGCTGATTTATAATTCAGCTTTTCACTTGTTAGGACAGAGTGATGACTTCCAAACTCCTTCCATGCCTGAATAGAAACCAGCAGTTCACACTGCTAGAAATAAATAGTAACCTGTTGTTGATTTATGTCCATGGCTCTGGCGTCATTACTGTAAATGAGAATAAGTATATACAAGGGTCAGGGATGTGTTTTCAGATTGCATACTATGTAATTTATATCAACTTACATTAAGTATTCTCATGCAAAATTACAGTACAGTATTCTCATTTTTTTCTTCTACAATCTATTATTCAAAGCAGAGCAACTCAAGGAAAAAAGAAGGAATCACATGAGCAACAAGGATGGCTCAAATCAGGATTGAGAAAGTCCAGTTGTTCAGTACTTCCTGAATTCCTACTCTGTGCAGTGTTCTGGAGATGCAGGAGTGAATAGAACAAAAAGCCGGCCCTCGTGGAACTTAATGTTCTCTGGAGAAGTAAGGGGTCAGACAATATTTGAGGTCGATGATGAGGGCCATGAAGAGAAGTGAAGCAGCATGAGGAACTAAAAAGCTAGGTGCTGCTTTAGTGAGCAGAGTCAAGGAAGTTCTCTTTGTGGTGGTGATGTTTGAGCAGAGAGGCCTGGCTAACATGGGATGTGTGGGAGAAGCGTGTTCTGGGCAGAGGCTGTAGTTTCCCAGGCCTGAGGTAGGAGTGGGCTCAGCCTGCTGCATGAAGAGAAAGCCAGCCAGTGTGGCTGGAACACAGCAGGTGAAGGGAGACCAGAGGCATGTCAAACTTTGTTCTGTAAAAAGTGCCTGGGTGCTTTCAGGTGTCTGTCCTAGCTGCCAGTCTTTGACACTGTAGCAGGAAAGCCCCCAGAGGTGTTACATAGGCAAATAAATGGGCATGGCCGTGTTCCAGAAAAGCCTTTTTTTTTTTTTTTTTAAATAAATAAAAACATGCCATGGGCCAGATTTTACATGTTGGCCCTAGTTTGCTAACTGGTAATTAAAGGTCTTAGAGGCCATTAGAGAGAGTGCTCTGAGTTTTATTCTAAATATGACCAGAGTCACTGGAGGGTGTTGAGCAGGTGAATAAAGTGATAGGACTAACCTTAAAGGGATTACTAGTTACTTCTCAGAGAACAGAGTGTATTGTTCACACATGGAAGCAGGGAAAGCTGTTGGGGGTTCTATGTGAGTCAAGGAAAGAAATGGTGGCTTCACCTGAGGTAGAAGAGAGATTGGCAAGATGGGGTATGAGGTGAGTGTGTGTGTGTGTGTGTGTGTGTGTGTGTGTCTGTAGCGGGTGACTCTGAAGGGTATTTGAGCAGTTGAGTTAAGCTTTGGGGAAGAGTTAACAAGCATGAGATTTTGTAGAGAAATTGAGTTTGGTTAAATGTGAGATGCTATTAGACATGTCAGTGCCAGAAGTGAATAGGCAGTTGGGTGTATTCCATTCTTCTCTCTTCCAGGAGGATAAGTGAAGGTGTGAAAATTATCTGGAAGAGTGAATGGAATAAGGAAATGTGATAGAAATACTAGACAGCACTGAAATAACATGAGGTTTATTGTCCTAACTTTCAAGTGAGAACAGATATCACTACTGTGTATATTTTCCCCCAGCCCTGGTGAGCTCTGTGGGTGCAGGTGTAGAATTAGTGGAGGGTTGGTTTTAACTAGAGCTTGATTTTATTAGACAGGTAGAATGGAGGAAAAGATTCCTTGGAAAATATGTGGTCTATGGAATGCAATTTGGGTGGGGAGTGAAAAATCAAGGGATCATAGGTTCTGGTGGACTCATTGTCTCTAGTGGGAATGAACTAGAAAAGCAGGAGTTTAGTTGGAGTGGAATGCTTGAGATGAAGACTTTGCTCACAATACATTAATTGCTATGTTAAATATCCGGCAGATCGCTCTGAGAGTGGGTGATTAAGGTGGGAGTGAGGATGTGATCACTGGATATAAGGAAGTTGAGTCACTGAGAGGCTAGAGTGTGCCACTAATCCCTTACATGCATTTTGGAATCTGAATGATCATTGGAGCAGTAGTGGAGATCAAGACTATGCTTAGAGGAAAGTGCAGACTCTAGTGAAGATGATTGATGGGGAGTGAGCTGAGATAGTTGTAACTGCTAATTCCCATCAGCTTTGTAACTTTGCACCATCAAGTAGCCCCTTGATGTTTGTCTCTTTCTCTTTGTAGTGATGGGTCTGCGAACTGCAGGATTAAAGGCTGGGAAGGGAAAAATAGAAGTTTCTTCCTAGTATAGTGATTATCTCTGAGGATAACTCACTTCATGTCTGAGTTTAATGAATCCATCAATCCAGAATGTTTTTCAGTGACACAGTCACAAAGTTGTCAACCAAGTCAGACGGCCAAAATCATAAATGCTCATTATTAACTGACTTTTGTATCTTGTGTTACAGTTGTCTGTATTTTTCAGTTTCTACCATAATGTTTTATATTTTAAAAGATGTTCAATAAATTGTTATTAAATGAATGGAAAAGACTTCCTAAAATTAACTTTTTAAGAAACAATTTTTCACCCTTTATGTAGTTATAACATGATGAAAATAGAAAATGGTGGTTATAATTCTGCATATTTTGCTTAAAGTGTATGGCATTCACTAATTTTTAAAAAAGATTTTATTTATTTATTGGAAAGTGGGAGAGCAAGTACATGTGGTGGGAAGGGCAAAGAGAGAACCTTAAAGCAAACTCCTCTGCTAATTGTAGACCCTGAGGTGGGGCTCAAACTCACGACCCAAGGGATGATGAGTTTGACCTGAGCCAAACCAAGAGTTGGACACTTAACCAACTGGACACCCAGGTACCTGTTGTTGTTGTTGTTTTAACATGTGAATGACTCTAAAGGGTATACATTCTTTCTGTTAATATGAATTTTGTAATCTGTAGTACTGAATAGTCAGTGTATGTTATAGGTAACACACACGGTTTTTGTTTTTTAGAGAAAGAGACCATGAGTGGGGCAGAAGGGGTAGAGAGAGAGGGAGAGAAAATCTTAAGCAGGCTCCACTCTTGGCATGGAACCCAACTCAGGGCTCAATCTTGTAGCCTTCAGATCATGGCCTGAGCCAAAATCAAGAGTCAGATGCTTAACTGACTGAGCCACACAGGTGCCCCAGCTAAGGTATGTTTAAAATAAGAAATTATCAGGCTTATTCAAAACTCAATTGGGTCGGAAGGAAGCAGGAAAATGATTCATTTCTGATTAAGTTTGCAATCTGATCTTATCTCATATTTCATAATAGGTATTTTATTAACAAGGATTTCATAACAGGTATTTCTTGTTTTCCTTTAAGTAGCTCATAAAAAGTGATCTGTAAAGGAGTACTCTTAAATCGTAATGCTCACTTTTCATTAAAAATGTAGAGGTATCTCCTAGGAATAAATCTAACCAAAGAGGCAAAGAACCTATACTCAGAAAACTATAGAACACTCATGAAAGAAACTGAGGAAGACACAAAGAAATGGAAAAATGTTCCATGCCCATAATTGGGAAAATAAATATGTTAAAATATCTATACTAACTAGAGCAATCTACACATTTAATGCAATCCCTATCAAAATCCCATCCATTTTTTTTTTCAAAGAAATGGAACAAATAATCCTAAAATTTATATGGAACCAGAAAAGACCTCAAATAGCCAGAGGAATGTTGAAAAAAAAAACCAAAGCTGGTGGCATCACAATTCCAGACTTCAAGCTCTATTACAAAGACTTCAAGCTCTATACAAAGCTGTCATCATCAAGACAGTATGGTACTGGCACAAAAACAGACACATAGATCCATGGAACAGAATAGAGATCCCAGAAATAGACCTTCAACTCTATGGTCAACTAATCTTCGACAAAGCAGGAAAGAATGCCCAGTGGAACAAAGACAGTCTCTTCAACAAATCGTGTTGGGACAGTTGGACACCCACGTGCAGAAGAATGAAACTGGGCCATTTCCACACACCACACACAAAAATAGACTCAAAATGGTTGAAAGACCTAGATGTGAGGCATGAGTCAATCAAAGTTGTTGAGGAGAACCCAGGCAGCGACCTCCTTGACCTCAATCGCAGCAACTTCTTCCTAGACACATTGCCAAAGCAAGGGAAGCAAGGGCAAAAATGAACTATTGGGACTTCATTAAGATCAAAAGCTTTTGCACAGCAAAGGAAATAGTCAACAAAACCAAAAGACAACTGACAGAATGGGAGAAGATATTTACAAATGACATATCAGATAAAGGGCTAGTATCCAAAATCTATAAAGAAGTTATCAAACTCAACACCCAAAGAACAAACAATCCAATCAAGAAATGGGCAGAAGACATGAACAGACATTTTGGCAAAGGCATCCAAATGGCCAACAGACACGTGAAAAAGTGCTCCACATCACTCAGCATCAGGGAAATACAAGTCAAAACCACAGTGAGAGACCACCTCACACCAGTCAGAATGGCTGAAATTAACAAGTTAGAAAATGACACGTGTTAGGGAGGATGCAGAGAAAGGGGAACTCTCCTACACTGTTGGTAGGAATGCAAGCTGGTGTAGCCACTCTGGAAAACAGCATGGAGGTTCCTCAGAAAGTTGAAAATAGAGCTACCCTACAACCGAGCAATTGCACTACTGGGTATTTACCCTACCTAAAGATACAAACATGGTGATCCAAAGGGGCACATGCACCCCAATGGTTATAGCAGCAATGTCCACAATAGACAAACTATGGAAACAACCTAGACGTCCATCAACAGATGAATGGATAAAGAAGATATGGTGTATGTATACAATGGAATATATTTGTAGCCATCAAAACAAATGAAATCTTGCCATTTGTAACAATATGGATGAAATTAGAGGGTATTACGCTAAGTGAAATAAGTCAACCAGAGAAACATAATTAGCATATGATCTCCCTGATATGAGAAATTTGAGAGGCAAAGTGGGGGGTTGGATGTAGGGAAGGAAAAAATGAAACACGATGGGATGAGGAGGGAGACAAACCATAAGAGACTCATCTCACAAAACAAACTGAGGGTTGCCAGGGGGATTGGGGTATGGAGAGAGTGGTGAGGTTATGGACATTGGAGGAGGGTATGTGCTATGGTTAAAGCTGTGAAGTGAGTAAGCCGGATGATCCACAGACCTGTACCCCTGGGGCAAATAATACATTGTATGTTAATTTAAAAAAATAACTATAAAGCTCATTAGGACATCTAGGGGAAATAGAACGCAATTAGATAATAGTGTTGCATTAATATTAAATGATTTTCAGATGTCTGAAATCTGCTTCAACATGTGTCAAGATGGTCTGGAGGCAGACACAGATGGAATAAGTTTGGTCACATATTGATATATCCTAAAACTGAGGGTTGGGTGTCACACATTCACTATCCTTCTCTCTATACTCTTAAGAATGCTTGAAATTTTACACAATTTTTAAAAAATGAAACCCAAAAAAGAACTCGAAGAAACAAATTACTCTGATATTGGATGGGAAAGGACATTGTACACATTAACAAGAAAAAGTCCCTAATTAAAAAAAAAATTGAGATTTGATAAAATATCTGTATAAAAATAACGAAAGTTAGACAAACACTGCCTGCAACATACAAGAGAAAAGGATGACTATTCTTACATGAATGAATAATAAATGGGGTGTCTGGGTGGCTCATTTGGTTAAGCATCTGCTTTCAGCTCAGATCATGATTCTGGGGATCCTGGGATCAAGTCCCATACTGGGTTCTGTGCTCAGCGGGGAGCCTCCTTCTCCCTTTCCCTCTGACCCTACTTCCTACCCGCACTCCCAACCCCTGTAAAATCTTTTTTAAAAATAAAAGGAATGAATAATAAACTAATAAATAAATAAACTAATAAGCTAATAAATAATAAAACCAATAAAACCAACCAAATAATAATAAAACCAATCAACAAGCACAATAATATACCAGGCTTTATTGGAGTAAAATAAATATAAATTAAAACAATGAGCTGCCCTTTATACTTAATTATTTTTATTTTAATGATACTATTCAGGATTAGAAGGGCACTTTAAAAGCAATGCCACATACCATTTCTAGAATACAAATAACAAAAGACACCAGAACAAAAAAAAAAATGTGTCTACTCTTTGAGAAAATAATTCCCATTGTAGGATTTAATTTAGGGAATAACCAAATACACACTCAAATTTTTCAGTTCAAGAATGTTTATGAGGGGCGCCTGGGTGGCTCAGTGGGTTAAGCCGCTGCCTTCGGCTCAGGTCACAATCTCAGGGTCCTGGGATCGAGTCCCGCATCGGGCTCTCTGCTCAGCAGGGAGCCTGCTTCCTTCTCTCTCTCTCTGCCTGCCTCTCAGTGTACTTGTAATTTCTCTCTGTCAAATAAATAAATAAAATCTTTTAAAAAAAAAAAAGAATGTTTATGAAAGCATTATTTATACTGGTGAGACACTGAAAACTAGAACACTCAACAACAGGTGACCTGCTAACTGAACTACAGGATGCATTTCCAATGGGGTATTGCATCAATACTAGGAGTCCAGTGATGTGAAGATGCTCAACATAGCCAGGATCATTTGTTAACCTAATATGAAAAAAAAAAAAAAATCTTTTTACACAGGAACATCCCGAGTGGCTCATTCAGTTAAGCGCCTGCCTTCAGTTCAGGTATTGATGAAAACATCCTCCTATATTGATACCTAATATATTAACAAAACATTATTAGGGGGATCCTAGTTGGCTCAGTCTGAGTCGGGATTTTGGCTGTCATGATCTCAGGATTCTTAGATCAAGCCCTGTGTTGGACTCCACGCTGAGCATGAAGCCTGATTAAGATTCTCTCTCCCTCTCTCTGTCCCTCCCCCCACTTACATTCATACTCTCTTAAAAATTTTTAATTTAATTTTAAAGACGTTATTAGATTATAAATTTTTGCCTACTTATCTGTAATTTATGTTATTTTCATATTGAGAAAATTTTCAAGGAAATTATTTCATACTTTGGAAAATGTCCTTTTTGGCTAGGAATTACTTTAAAAATAAATAGAAGTGAATGCTACTGAAAGTGAAGTCACCATTTTTCCTTGTATGTTATCCAGTTGCTACTTTAAGTAAAAATTTAACTATTTGTAGTGTTAGAGTTTTTTGAAATGCAGATCTGTTATCTCTCCCCAAAACAAGGCCTACACAATCTAAATCCAGATTCGATACATATTTCTTCTTTATGAATTAGGTAAGCATGTAAACCAAAATGGGAATCTTCCTTCACACATGATATACTGTTTCCTGCGGGATCCAACAGTCCGGCTGAGTCTTGTCCCTGAAACAATAATTGATTTAGGACCAAAACCTTCCTCTTTGATATTCTGTATATATGACTGCAAACAATTTCTTCAATTTTCCAAATATTATCCCAAGTTTTCTTCTTACTTCTCTCTGGCTGTACATGGGTGGAAAACACAAGCTATTCCTACGTCTCCTCTTAATCATGGCAATGGAACATTTCTCAGCTAGTTGTATGGCACTTAGTAAAAATTAGTTCAGATAGTTTTCATTAGAAAAAGAGTGAAAATCTTCAACCACCAAATCAAAGTAGTTTGCACAAACTGTGACTGTAAATGAAAGTTGTTTAAGCCAAGTAGGCAAGTAAAATTTGTCAAAAACATTAGCTTTACCAAAGCCAGCTGCAGTCCAGTGTTAATTTCACAGATAAATTGTTTCCACACTTGATCACTAATGCCCTTAATGGATTCTTAGGAGATTTATAAATTTTAAAAGAACTCTAGCAACTAGAAACAAAGTCTAACATTATCACAGCACCAGAATTCACTTAACAAATATTTCTTGAGCATTTGCTATGGGTCACACTATCAGGAGAAAGAGTACTTGTAGATAAAGGATTTTTTTTTCCTAGCTGCCTTCTAAATATAAACTCAATATACCTCTATATACTCTAGGCCTTCACCTCTTTCTGGATTCATATTTTTATGGGAATAAATAGAAACCTCTACATTTTTTATTTATCTGTATTACTAACATAATGTATTATTTGCTTCAGGGGTACAAGTCTGAGATTCATCAGTCTTACACAATTCACAGCACTCATACCCTCCCCATAGCACATACCCTCCCCAATGTCCATCACCCAGCCACCCCGTCCCTCACACCCCTCCCCTCCAGCAACCCTCAGTTTGTTTCCTGAAATTAAGAGTCTCTTAGGGTTTGTCTCCCTCTCGGGTTTCATCTTGTTTCATTTTTCCTCTCTTCCCCTATGATCCTCTGTCTTGTTTCTCAAATTCCACATATCAGTGAAATCTTATGATAATTGTCTTTCTCTGATTGACTTATTTCACTTAGCTTAATACCCTCTAGTTCCATCCATGTCATTGCAAATGGTAATATTTCATTTTTATGGCTGCATAATATTCCATTACATGTATATACACACCACATCTTCTTTATCCATTCATCTATTGATGGACATCTAAGTTCTGTCCATAGTTAGCTATTGTGGACATTGCTGCTCTAAACATTGGAGTGCATGTGCCCCTTCAGATCAATACATTTGTATCTTTAGGGTAAATACCTAGTAGTGCAATTGCTGGGTCATAGGGTAGCTGTTTTCAACTTTCTGAAAAGCCTCCATACTGTTTTCCAGAGTGGCTGCACCAGCTTGCATTCCCACCAACAGTGTGAAAGTGTTCCCCTTTCTCTGCATCCTCCTCAACACATGTCATTTCCTGACTTGTTAATTTTAGCCATTCTGACTGGTGTGAAGTGGTATCTCACTGTGGTTTTGTTTTGTATTTCCCTGATGCTGAGTGATGTGGAGCACTTTTTCACATGTATGTTGCTATTTGGATGTCTTCCTTGCAGAAATGTCTGTTCATGTCTTCTGCCCATTTCTTGATTGGATTCCTTGTGTGTTGAGTTTAATAAGTTCTTTATAGATTTTGGATACTAGCCCTTTATCTGATATGTCATTTGCAAATATCTTCTCCCATTCTGTCAGTTGTCTTTTTCCTTTGCTGTGCAAAAGCTTTTGATCTTAATGAAGTCCCAATAGTTCATTTTTGCCCTTGCTTCCCTTGCTTTGGCAATGTGTCTAGGAAGAAGTTGCTGCGATTGAGGTCAAGGAGGTCACTGCCTGGGTTCTCCTCAACAACTTTGATGGACTCATGCCTCACATCTAGGTCTTTCAACCATTTTAAGTCTATTTTTGTGTGTGGTGTGTGGAAATGGTCCAGTTTCATTCTTCTGCACGTGGGTGTCCAATTGTCCCAACACGATTTGTTGAAGAGACTGTCTTTGTTCCACTGGGCATTCTTTCCTGCTTTGTCGAAGATTAGTTGACCATAGAGTTGAAGGTCTATTTCTGGGATCTCTATTCTGTTCCATGGATCTATGTGTCTGTTTTTGTGCCAGTACCATACTGTCTTGATGATGACAGCTTTGTAATCGAGCTTGAAGTCTGGAATTGGGATGCCACCAACTTTGGCTTTCCTTTTCAACATTCCTCTGGCTATTTGAGATCCCCATATAAATTTTAGGATTATTTGTTCCATTTCTTTGAAAAAAAAAAAAAAGGATGGGATTTTGATAGGGATTGCATTAAATGTGTAGATTGCTTTAGGTAGCATAGACATTTTTATAATATTTGTTTGCCAATCCAAGAGCATGGAACATTTTTCCATTTCTTTGTGTCTTCCTCAATTTCTTTCATGATTACTTTATAGTTTTCTGAGTACAGATTCTTTGCCTCTTTGGTTAGGTTTATTCCTAGGCGTCTTATCGTTTTGGGTGCAATTGTAAATGGGATTGACTCCTTAATTTCTCTTTCTTCTGTCTTGTTTTTGATATATAGAAATGCAACTGATTTCTGTGCATTGATTTTATATCCTGACACTTTACTGAATTCCTTTACAAGTTCTAGCAAATTTGGAGTGGAGTCTTTTAGGTTTTCCACATAAAGTATCATATCTGCAAAGAGTGATAGTTTGACTTCTTTTTTGCCGATTTGGATGCCTTTAATTTCTTTTTGTTGTCTGATTGCTGAGGCTAGAACTTCTAGTACTATGTTGAATAGCAGTGGTGATAGTAGACAGCCCTGCCATGTTCCTGACCTTCACGAAAAAGCTCTCAATTTTTCTCCATTGAGAATTATACTCGCTGTGGCTTTTCATAGATGGCTTTGATGATATTGTGGTATATTCTCTCTATCCCTACACTTTGAAGAGTTTTGATCAAGAAAGGATGCTGTACTTTGTCAAATGCTTTTCAGCATCTATTGAGAGTATCATATGGTTCTTGTTCTTTCTTTTATTAATGTATTGTATCACATTGATTGATTTGTGGATGTTGAACCAATCTTGCAGCCCTCGAAATAAGTTCCACTTGGTCGTGGTGAATAATCCTTTTAATGTACTGTTGCATCCTACTGGCTAGTATTTTGGTGAGAATTTTTGCATCTGTGTTCATCAAGGATATTGGTCTGTAATTTTTTTTTTTGATGGGGTCTTTGACTGTTTTTTGGATCAAGGTAATGCTGGCCTCATAAAATGAGTTTGGAAGTTTTGATTCTATTTCTCTTTTTTGGAACAGTTTCAGGAGAATAGGAATTCCTCTTTAAATGCTTGATAGAATTCCCCTGGGAAGCTGTCTGGCCCTGGGCTTTTGTTTTGGGAGGTTTTTGATGACTGCTTCAATCTCCTTCCTGGTTATGGGTCTGTCCAGGTTTTCTATTTCTTCCAGTTCAGTTGTGGTAGTTTATATGTCTCTAGGAATATATCCATTTCTTCCAGATTGTCCAACTTGCTGGCGTATAGTTGCTCATAATATGTTCTTATAATTGTTTGTATTTCTTTGGTGTTGGTTGTAATCGCTCCTCTTTCATTCATGATTTTATTTCTTTGGGTCCTTTCTCTTTTCTTTTTTATAAGTCTGGCCAGGGGCTTATCAATATTATTAATTCTTTCAAAGCTCCTAGTTTCATTGATTTGTTCTATTGTTTTTTTAGTTTCTATTTCATTGATTTCTGCTCTGATCTTTATTATTTCTCTTCTCCTGCTGGGTTTAGGCTTTCTTTGTTGTTCTTTTCCCAGCTCCTTTAGGTGTAGGGTTAGGTTGTGTGCTTGAGACCTTTCTTGTTTCTTGAGAAAGGCTTGGCTCACTATATATTTTCCTCTCAGGACTGTCTTTGCTGTGTCCCACAGATTTTGAACCATTGTGTTTTCATTATCATTTGTTTCCATGAATTTTTTCAATTCTTTTTCAATTTCCTGGTTGACCGATTCATTCTTTAGAAGGATGCTCTTTGATCTCCATGTATTTGGGTTCGTTCCAAATTTCCTCTTGTGTTGAGTTCTTGCTTCAGAGCATTGTGGTCTGAAAATATGCAGGGAATGATCCCAATCTGTTGATACTGGTTGAGACCTGATTTATGATCCAGGATGTGATGTATTCTAGAGAATATTCTGTGTGCACTAGAGAAGAATGTGTATTCTGTGGCTTTGGGATGGAAAGTTCTGAATATATCTGTGATGTCCTTCTGGTCCAGTGTGTCATTTAAGGCCTTTATTTCCTTGCTGATCTTTTGCTTGGATGATCTGTCCATTTCAGTGAGGGGATGTTAAAGTCCCCTACTATTATTGTATTATCATTGATGTGTTTCTTTGATTTTGTTATTAATTGGTTTTATATAGTTGGCTGCTCACATGTTAGGGGCATAAATATTTAAAATTGTTAGATCTTCTTGTTGGAAAGACCCTTTGAGTATGATATAGTGTCCTTCTTCATCTCTTATTACAGTCTTTGGCTTAAAATCTAATTGATCTGATAGAAGGATTGCCATCCCAGTTTTCTTTTGATGGCCATTAGCAAGGTAAATTGTTTTCTACCCCCTCACTTTTTTTTTTAAAGAGTTTATTTATGGGACGCCTGGGTGGCTCAGTTGGTTAAGCGGCTGCCTTCGGCTCAGGTCATGATCCCAGCGTCCTGGGATCGAGTCCCACATCGGGCTCCTTGCTTGGCAGGGAGCCTGCTTTTCCCTCTGCCTCTAGCCTGCCACTCTGTCTGCCTGTGCTTGCGCTCTGTATCTCTCTCTCTCTCTCTAACAAATAAATAAAAAATCTTAAAAAAAAAAAAAGAGTTTATTTATTTATTTGACTTACAGAGATCACAAGTAGGCAGAGAGGCAGACAAAGAGAGAGGAAAGGAAGCAGGCTTCCTGCTGAGCAGAGAGCCTGACACAGGGCTCGATGCCAGGACCCTGAGATCATGACCTGAGCCAGGGGCAGAGGCCTTAACCCACTGAGCCACCCAGGTGCCCCCACTCCCTCACTTTAAATCTGGAGATGTCTTTGGGTCTAAAATGAGTTTCTTGTAGACAGCATATTGATGGTTTTTTTTTTTTTTAATCCATTCTGATACCTTGTATCTTTTGATTGGGGCATTTAGCCCATTTACATTCAGGGTAACTATCGAAAGATATGAATTTGGGGCCATTGTTATGCCTGTATGGTGACTATTAATGTATATTGTCTCTGTTCCTTTCTGGTCTACTACTTTTAGGCTCTCTTTGCTTAAAGGACCCCTTTCAATATTTCCTATAGGGCTGGTTTGGTGTTTGCAAATTCTTTCAGTTTTTGTTTGTCCCAGAAGCTTTTTATCTCTTCTTCTATTTTTAATGATAGCCTAGTTGGATATAGTACTCTTGGCTGCATGTTTTTCTCATTTAGTGCTCTGAATATATCATGCCGGTTATTTCTGGCCTGCCAGGTCTCTGTGGATATGTCTGCCAATCCAATATTTTTACCATTTTGTGTTACTTCTTTGCCGAGCTGCTTTCAGATTTTCTCTTTGTCACTAAGACTTGTAAGTTTTACTATTAGATGATGGAGTGTGGACCTATTTTTTATTAATTTTGAGGGGGATTCTCTGTGCCTCCTGGATTTTGATGCTTATTCCCTTGGCCATATTAGGAAAATTCTGTACTCTAATTCACTCCAATATACCTTCTGCCCCCCTCTCTCTTTCTTCTCCTGCTGGAATCCCAATTATTCTAATATTGTTTCATCTTATGGTATCACTTATGTCTCGAATTCTCCCCTTGTGGTCCAGTAGTTGTTTGTCTCTCTTTTGCTCCCCTTCTTTATTCTCCATCATTTGGTCTTCTATATCACTAATTCTCTCTTCTGCCTCATTTATCCTAGCAGTAAGAGCCTTCATTTTTTATTGCACCTCATTAATAGATTTTTTGATTTCAGCGTGGTTAGATTTTAGTTCTTTTGTTTCTCCAGAAAGGGCTTTTATATCTCCCAAAAAGGCTTTTATTTCTCAGACAGAATTTCTCTAATATCTTCCATGTCTTTTTCAAGCCCAGCTAGCATCTTGAGAAATGTCATTCTGAAGCCAAATGTGATATATTACCAATGTCTGTGTTGATTAGGTTCCCTAGCCCTCTGTATTGCCTCTTGTTCTTTTTTTTTTTTTTTTTGTGGTGGGTTTTTCCACCTTGTCATTTTATCCAGATAAGAATATAAGAATATATGAACAAGAGAATAAAATACTAAAAGGGTGGTAAAGACTACACAAAAATGTAAGCTAACCAAATCAGAAGAGACCCCAAATCAGGGGGAGAAGAAAAGAGGTAAAAAAATTAAAGAAAAAAAAAATAAAAAAAAAAAAATATATATGTATATATATATATATATATTAGACTAGTGAATACAACAGAACCACCCACTTGATCACTTGATTTAGGGTGTATTTTCTTCTCTTAGAAGAAACTATCTCCCAAAATTTTAAAGAAAGAAAAACTTATATATATATATATATATATATATATA
>NC_081562.1:61862089-61900325 GCF_022355385.1 Mustela nigripes
ATATATATATATATATATATATATATACACACAAAAATAAGGGTAAACACAATGAAATGATGGAATATGACTGTAAAGATGAAAATTAAAACAAATTCTAAAATGGAATTGGTAAGATAAGTTGGTTGGAAAAGAAAGAAAAAAAAGTGAAGAGAATTTGCTCAAGCTGGAGGCTAAAACAAAGCCTTGTGCTAGATATAGGGTATATTTTTATCTTTAAGAAGAAATTGTACCCCCAAATTTTTTAGAAGTAAAAAAACCTATGTATACACAAAAAAATAAAGTTAGATACAATGAAGGATAAAATATGACTATAATAATGAAAAAGATTTTTTAAAAGAAAGGTATTATTAAAATAAACTAGTTTACAAACATCAAAAGGGGAAAGAGGGAAATTAGAAAAAAATCAGAATAAGAAAAAAAAAATAAAAAAAATTAACTAACTTTGCAAGACTAAAGAATCATGGGGAGGAAGCCATGAAATCCATGGTTGCTTTGCTTTCCCCTCCTCTGGAATCCTCTGCTCTCCTTGATCAGTGACCTTGGTCTTGACCGGATGTTCTTGCTGATTTTCTAGGGGAAGGGCCTGTTGCAGTGATTTTCAATTGTCTTTGCCTAAGGTGGAATTGGACCACCATTGCCAGGGGCCAGGATAAGTAATCTGCTCGAGTTCACTCTAGGGAGGTTTTGTTCCCTGAACGCTTTCTGTAGAGCTCTGGAGGATGGAAAGGAAAATAGCGGCCTCCCAGTCTCCAACCTGGAGAAGCTGAGAGCTTGTGGCCCCACTCCTCAGTGTCCTCTTGGAGAAAAGCAGTTAATCCCTCCGTCTCCCTGGTTTCTGGCCATGCTCTGAGCTTACCTGGCCTGTGACCGAGCATTTCTGTCTCTGGAGCACAGCCCTGATTGGAGTCTCCAAACCCAGCAGATTCCTGCTGCATTGCTCTTCTGGCAGAGGAAGGTGAGTCTCCCCAGATCTGCCACATGTGGGGTCCCTGCTCAAAGAGCAGTGGTATGACTGTGCCGTGGATACAATTTAAGGTAAAAGAGTGAGGCTCTATCTCCTTGGGTCTGTTTCTGTAGTCAGCTTCCCTGCTCCAATACCTGAGAGCTCTGCCACACTCAGACACCTCCAATCTTTCAGTGACCCCATGGGACCTGCGACCACACTGTCCCCATGAGGGCTCCACCCTTCCTTAGCCTTTGGAGCGATGTCCCTCAGTGAAGCAGACTTCTAAAAGTTCAGTTTGTGCTCTGTTGCTCCACCACTTGCTAGGAGCCAGTCCCTCCCTTCATGGTCTATCTTCCCGTTGCTTCAGATTCACTTCTCTGCCTGTCCTACCTTTCAGAAAGTCGTTAATTTTCTGTTTCTAGAATTGCTGCTCTTCTTCTGTTCAATCTCCTGCTGGGTTTGTAGGTGTTTGGAATGGTTTGATAACTATATAGCTGACGTCCTGTGACCTGATGTCCTCTCAGTCTGCTACTCCTCCACCATCTTGACTCTTCCCCCTTTATAGCTGTTTTTAAAACAAGGACTCAACCGAGGAGCAAGCAGTGCATTTACTGGTTATGTCTCCTTGTTTTTATTTATATTTATTTATTTATTTATTTTTAAAAGATTTTATTTTTATTTATTTGACAAAGAGAGAAAATCACAAGTAGGCAGAGAGGCAGGCAGAGAGAGGGGGAAGCAGGCTCCCTGCTGATCAGAGAGCTGGATGCGGGGCTCGATTCCAGGACCCTGAGATCATGACCTGATATGAAGACAGAGGCTTAACCCACTGAGCCACCCAGGTGCCCCTATTTATTTATTTTTGAAGATTTATTTATTTATTTGAGAGAGAGCGAGTGCACACAAACAGAGGGAGTAACAGAGGGAGAGGGAGTGAATATCCCAAATAGACTCTGCCCCAGCACAGAACCTGACTCTGGGCTTGATCCCGAGACACATAAATTATGATCTAAGCTGAAATGAAGAGTTAGGTGCATATCTGCCACCCTTTGTTATATCTCTTTAAATCTCCTTTAGGCTAGCCAGTATAGTTTAGCTTAATTATTATTATTTTGTCCTTCAACACTGACAGTTTTTGAAGTGTCCAGGTCACTTATTTTACAGAATGTCCCTCAATTTAGATTTGTTCAACAGCTTTCTTGAGATTCAGCTGGAACGTTTGCCTACAGCGATATATGCAGTAATACTTTCATGATGTTTTGGCCATTCAGTGTGATACACAAAAGGGCACATGATAGTGGTTTGTCCAGTTATTACTGAAGTTTAATCATCTGGCAATCTGTTGTCTGCTGTGTCTCAGTAAATTCTGTTTTCCACTAGTCTTTCATCCAGAGGTTTTAATATCCATTCATAATTATGGCCCGAGTCAGTTCTGACTGTGGTAGTTATAAAATGATAGTACTCAATATCCATCATCTTTATATATTTATTTGTTGACATTCTTCTGTCCTCTCTCTTCCCTTTCTTGTTTGACATGTCCCCATTTAGTGAGCACTTCATTTTTGGCACAAGGAGTTGTTCAAAATTCAGCTTACACTTTCTTTATTCACTTCATACTTTCCCTGAACATTTTCCCAGGGAGTCCTAATTCCTTTTAAGGGACAGAGTATTTAGAAACCAAGATCTAGGCCTGGGTGTAGAATATTTCCATCATCCTGAGAAGTTTTCTTGTGTCTCATTCAAGTCTAGTCCCTTACCCTCACCTCAGTCCCAAGCAAATTCTTCTTACCTTTCTGTCACCATAGATTAGGTCGAATTTTTCCCCAAGGTTTCATATAATTGAAATCATGTTGTATGTTCTCTTTTGTGTCCACCTTCTTTTGCTCAGTCTGTTACTATTTTGCCCTTGTGTATTGTTTATAGTGTTCCATTGCATGGATATACCAGTGGTATAACCCTTGGATTGCTTCCATTTTTTGGCTGCTATGAATAAAACTGCCGTGGACATTAGTGTCAAAGTCCTGTGAGGACATAGCTTTTCATTTCTCTAGGGTAAATACAACGTGTGGAATTACTGGGTCATATGGTAAGTGTAAGTATGTTCAATTTTGTAAAAAGAAGAAATAGCCAAACTGTTCTCCAAAGTGGTTGCACCATGTCTACCATAAGTGAAAGAAAGTTTGGATGTTCCATATCTTCATCAACACTTGTTATTGTTGGCATTTTTTTTTTTTTTACAGATTTTATTTATTTACTTGAGAGAAAGACAGTGAGAGAGAGCATGAACGAGGAGAAGGTCAGAGAGAGAAGCAGATTCCCCACGGAGCTGGGAGCCCGATGCGGGACTCGATCCTGGGACTCCAGGATCATGACCTGAGCTGAAGGCAGTTGTCCAACCAACTGAGCCACCCAGGCGTCCCTATTGTTGGCATTTTTAATTTAACTATTCTAAATGGTGTCTGGTGTGTAGTGTTGTGTGAAATATGCTTTTATTTTGTATTTCTCTGATGACTAATGATGTGGAGCATCTTTTCATATATGTATTGGCATTTGTATATTTCTTTGAAGTTTGTGTACATATCTTTTGCTTATTTTTAAATTAACTTTTTTGGCTCTTTCTTAATTATTGTATTGTAAGAGTTTACTATATAACCTGGATATACTTTCTTTTTGATGTATATATACATAATACAGTTTGCTTTATTTTTCTATTTTTTTTTCTTAAAGATTTTATTTATTTATTTGACAGACAGAGATCACAAGCAGGCAGGGAGGCAGGCAGAGAGAGAGAGAGGAGGAAGCAGGCTCCCTGCTGAGCAGAGAGCCCAATGCGGGACTCGATCCCAGGACCCTGAGATCACAACCCGAGCCGAAGGCAGCGGCCCAACCCACTGAGCCACCCAGGCGCCCTACAGTTTGCTTTTTAACTTTAAATAATATCTCTTGAAAAATAGAAGTTTTTCATTTTTTGAAGTCCAAAGTATTCGGATTGGTTTTTGCTTTTGTTTTGTTTTGATGGTTTGTGTTTTGTGTCCTAGGCAAAACTACTTTTGCCTACCTCAGGTTAATAAAGATTTTCTCATATATTTTTATAGTTTTAGCTTTACATTTAGTTCTATGTGCCACTTCAAGTTAAATTTTGTTTATGGCATGAAGTCAGTACATTTATTCTATTTAATACCCGGTTGTTCCAGCACCATTTGTTGCAAACACTATTTCCCCCCATTGGATTACATACCCTTTGTCAAATATCAGTTGATCATGTGTGAGTGAATCTATTACTGTACTCTTTATTCTATTCCATTGATCTCCATGTTTATCCCTATCTCAATACCTCATATTCTTGATCACAGTAATCTTATTTTTTTTAAGGATTTCACTTATTTATTTTTGTGAAAAAAAGAGAGTGAGAGAGAGTATGGGGGGAGGGGCAGAGAGAGAAGCAGGCTCCCGCTGATCAGGGGGACCAAGGCAGGACTTGATCCAAGAACCTTGGGATCATGACCTAAGCTGAAGGCAGACACTTAACTGACTGAGCCATCTAGGTGCTCTGATCATCGTAACTTTAAATTAAATTCTGAAATCAGGTGGTGGAAGTCTTCCAACTTTGTTCCTCTTTTTCAAGATTGTTTTTGGCTGGTTTTCTTTTTTCTTTTTTCCTTTGTGTGTGTGTGTGTGTGTGGAGTTTTGTTTGTTTGTTTGTTTGTTTTTGCTTTTCCATCTACATTTTAGAATCAGCTTGTTAGTTTCTACAAATAGACTTGCTAATATTTTGATTGGTTTGATTGGGATTGTCTTGAAAGTATAGATCAGTTTGAGGAAAATGACAGTTAACAATATTAGCTTCCAACTGGTGCATATAAGGAACTCTCCTTTTTGTTTTAGGTGTTTTTAAAATTTGTTTTGTTTCTATTTTATGGTTTTCTTTGGCTAAGTTATGTAAATATTTAAATTTATCATTAAGTATTTCATATTTTTGGTACTAATGTAAATGATGTTTTTAAAAGATTACTATTTCCAGTTGTTTTTTTTTTACCTTCTCATTTTTTTATTATTTTGCATTTATTATTTTCAATATATAAATATATATTTATATTATATTTAAAGTATATGTTATATGTTACATATAATATATATAAGATATAAATAAGTATATATTATTTTGAATATATTGAGAAAAACACCATTCAAAGGTTAAAAACTAGGTATTAAAAAGGTGTGCTTAGCAGTCCTGTTCTATCTCCTGCCCTTCCTGCTCTTTCTCATCCACTGCCTATATGCAAAAATTTTATTAGTTTTTGTTTCACTCTTTGAAGGTAGAATTGCTCTAAAAATCCAAACACTCTAGAAACTATGATCTGGCATAGCTCATTTGGTTTCGGAGGGGGCCACATTTTAGACTCAACATAGAGCTTTTTAGAAAATGGGGAGGGGTTCTGACACCTTTCATTTTTCCTTGGAGGTAGAGGTGATGACCCACGGTAACCAGTTCAAAGAACAGGCTTTTCCTGAAACATATATTACATAATTGGTGAACTTAATTTCTGGCAAGAGAGTTGTCCTATAGGACTTTTGGAATTATTTTATATTTTCATGCTTGTTGCAAAATGTAAATACGGTAGTCCCTTCTTATCCATGGTTTTATTTTCCAAGGGTTCAGTTAGCAATGGTCAACCGGTATCTGGAAGCAGATGATCCTGCTTCTGATGTAAGGTTGGAAGGTCAGCGGGAGTTTAACGCTACGTCACAGGGCCTATGTCATTTACCTCATTTCCTCTCATCATGTAGGCATTTTATCATCTAACATCATCCCAAGAAAGGTAAGTACAGTTCGGTAATAAATCTGGAAGGAGACCACATTCACAGAACATTTATTATTGAATATTATAATTGTTCTACTTTATAATTACTGTTTTTAATCTCTTACTGTGCCTCGCTTGTAATTAAACTAGATCATAGGTACTTATGTATAGGACAAAACATAGTTATGTATAAGGTTTGCTACTATATATGATTTCAGCCATTCACTGGAGGTCTTGGAAGGTATTCCCTGTGAGTATAATGTATATATAATGTCTTTTAGGAAAATAATAAAAATTGGATAAGGTCAAAAGACAAGAGCAATAGTTTATTCATCCTGTTTGTTAGCCACAAGGAGATGTAGTAGACATGAGAGGGACTCATCATTTCTGATTTTATAGACATATGGGCTACTTGGCACTGTTTCTCCTGTCCTCCTGAGTGCATAGTGGATTACATCTCATCTCCTTGAATTGCAGCCGTGTGAAATATGAGTGGAAATAACATACTTTCAAGTAAACATTTAAGGAGATGTTTCAAGGAAACATTTAAGGGCTGGAGCAAATTGTTCCTTTTTATCTCCTTCCCCCTGCTGCTCTGAATAATGTGTTTCAGATGGTGGAGTCTCTGTGTCAGCCTGGGTCCCTGATCGAGGGAGCTTGGAGCAGCCACCTCTCTGACATGCAACAGGTGTATAATTTGAGTAAGAAATAAACCTCAGTCATTTTAAGCTACTGACAGGAGGGGTTATTTTATGCTGCAGTGTAACCTACTTTTCCCTAATACAGGAGAAATTTATTAATTTTATGGTGGATATTGGAGGCTGGGGGCTTTAGAGAAACTGAACCAAGAGTCTCCAAAAACAGGTAGATGTGGAGATCATGAGTTCAGTTTGGATCCAGACCTAGTAATTAGCAACAATCCATCTAAAAAGTGAAAAAGGCATTATAATATGGATTTACTGCTGTGGAAATGTAAATGAATTAAAAGTTTAGTTTCTTGTGATGGGAAGGTACCTATGGAGAGGACATAGTTAAAGATACAGAAATGAGGGAAAATAATTGCTAATATGTCCTGTAGAAGGCTGGAAAGATGGGATCTCCAGAGCATAAGGGGCTTAGATAGGAGGAGGAACGTTACCTTTCTTGGAGCAGGAGGAGGAAAGATAGGTGCAGATATAGGTGGGTTTATAGATCTGCTGGGGGGAGCTTGAGGGATAATAACTGCTTCAGTGGGAACACAAGGCTTCCCACCCCGGCTGCTGATCTAAGTGCTTCGCAAATTATAACTCGTTCAGTCCTCCTCACAACACTGTTATGTGATAATCTTTTATTTTTATTTATTTATTTTTTAATGATTTTTATTTATTTATTTGAGAGAGAGAGGGTGAGAAAGAGATCATGAGCAGTGGGGAGGGATAGAAGGAGAAGCAGACTCCCCCCTGAGCAGGGAGCCTGATACAGGACTTGATTCCAGGACCCTGGGATCATGACCTGAGCTGGACAGATGCTTGATGACTGAGCCACCCAGACGCCCTGTGAGAGATATTCTTATCCCCATTTTACAGTTGAGGAAACTAAAGAAGTTCTTGATAGGTGAATTCACTTTGTCTTAAAAGCTCAAGGTCATCTGCTGAGGTTGAAGGTAGAGGTACAACAGGAACAGCTTTTTCAAGAATCCATTCACCCTCACCCCTAAAACTACTTCACATTAAAAAAAAAAAACACATATTTGACTAGGATGATGAATATATTTTGTAACTTATGTATATTATAAATTAAAATACCTTTAAATAGCTTTGTCACTTTAGTCGACATGTAACCTACAACCTAAGTATGAATTGTGAGATTCTATGCAAATTCAAGCTCCAAATCGTTCTTTTAGATTCTTTACCCATCACATTGCTGCTCCTAAATCTCTCCTACAACTCCTGAGCTGCTACTGATGGTGGAAGTGTGGAACATTGGAGAGATTGAGCGTGAGAGCGAGCCAGGAAAAACCAGTGTTCTCTCACACTGGCCAGGACCACCCAGTCCCTGTCTTTAAAGCCGTCTGCTCCGTCTGAAGCTTTTGTAAAACTGCCCATCTGTGTCAGAGAGGCCACTCTCTTCTCAGAAATCTTTTTATTCCTGTTTAGTTAAAGCTCCCCTCTCTTGACATCAAACTTTTTAATGGTTTTTAAGTGCCCGTGCTTTCTTCTTTTATTTCTTCTCCTTTCACAATCATAAGGATTTCATCAGAATTTTGGGTTTTGATCTCCTGCCTGAGTGGTGATTTTTTAAGAAATATGGGCAGTCCCACTCTCCTCCCACTAAATGGGTCTCATGTATCCGTTAAGGGAGTAAACAGAGAAAGTGAATATTGGTTCCAGAATTATAACAATTTAGACTGATCTGAATATTCTTCTTAGCATAAGTTGATACTGTTCTGGAGGGAGATTGTAGTGGTGGTTTCTGTTGTACATAGGCGTAGGGATGGATGTGAATCACTCTTGCTGATGTAGACAAGACACTTGAGTTCTTCTATCCATGGAGGGTTTGTGAGATGAAGCCTAGCCTAGGTGAGTCAGGGAGTTAGAAATGAGATCCCTGGGACGCCTGGGTGGCTCAGTTGGTTAAGCAGCTGCCTTCGGCTCAGGTCATGATCCCAGCGTCCTGGGATCGAGTCCCACATCGGGCTCCTTGCTTGGCAGGGAGCCTGCTTCTCCCTCTGCCTCTGCCTGCCACTCTGTCTGCCTGTGCTTGCTCTCGCTTCTCTCTCTATGACAAATAAATAAAATTAAAAAAAAAAAAAAAAAATAATCTTTAAAAAAAAAAAAAAAAAAGAAATGAGATCCCTGCACAAAAGCAGGACTCCTGGAGGCAACTGGAGGGAAGTCTCAAAGGATTAATGAAATCTGCCCAAATGAGACGTCAATGGGAAGAATTGAGTACAACAGCCATGGTAGTTGAGATAGAGAGGGAATGAAAACGAGTTACTGTTTCTGTTGAAGTAACATGTGACTGTACACTTCTGGAAATAGATTTTGGCTTGTAGAGAAATTATTTGGTGGAATTTTGTAAATGCTTCTATCACAGTTGTGAATTATTAAGGAAAAAGTAACTGATGCCCTGGGTTTTAATTTTGCTGCCAGAAGCATAAAGTATCTTTGATGACCACTCCTACTCAGAAGACGAGCTTAGCATTGTTCCTTAAAGGTCTGAGTGGTTCTGCAATTTGCTTTTACCTTGCAACCCTGTAGGGAAAGTGTTGGGTTTATATATATATATTTTAAAGGTTATTTATTCGAGAGACAGAGAGAGAGAGAGAGAGCATGGGCACGCAGGGGAGGTGGGAGGGAGGGGTGGGGGGAAAGGGATGGAGAATCTCAAGCAGACTCCCCACTGAGTGTAGGCCTGGCCTCGGGGCTCAATCTCATGACCCTGAGATCACATCCTGAGGCCAAACCAAGAGTGGGGCACTCAACCGACTGTGCTGCCCAGGCACCTCAGGTTTTTGTATTTCAGGGTCGTTGACAGTGAACAAACTGGATGGCTCAGAGGATAAGAGGAGTGTGGCAGGGCTGGTTGAAGGCTGATTCAGGAAGAAACGCCCTTGACTCTGGGAAGAGTCAGCCTGCAGCACCCGAGACTGTGTGTGGAGACTGGACAGTGAGGCTCTGGGTTTTGAGAATGTCACTGAGTATCTCTCCAGGTGAGCCTGAGGTCAGCGCAAAGGGCAGCTGGGACTGCATCTCAGAGCTTCCTGGAGGTGATGGTGACCTGTCTGTCAGCCTGGCAGCATTTTCACTGCAGAAGGAACCTGGTTATCACCACAACCACTAAAACCCCTCCTCTCATTTTCCAAGCCCCGTATCATCTCCAGGAATTCTTGTATGATCTTAGGGAAATAGATGGGAAGACTTTCCCCTGAATACCCACCATCCTTCTAAACCATGTACACTGAATTTTCCATTAATCTTACTAGGTAAAGGTAGGTTGGGACTAAGACTGAAATTAATTTGATTTCTAAAAATTAAAAAAAAAAGAAACTTTAAGTCTTATTACTGAGCCTCATGAAGCAAATTCATACCTACTCACTTCTTTATAATTAAAACCTGTGGGAGTCAAATGAAAAGCTACATGGCAAACAATGTTTTACAAAGCACTTTGCTTTTGAAGTATTGTTTTTCAATGATTAATTACTTTCTCTTACTCTCTGTAAGAAAAAAAAAATCCCAATCCCAAATATATAGTGTATTCATTCAGTAATTTCCAGCCTTATAGTGAAACCAGATTATTCTGTTCTCTTTATTTTTTCCCTCTATCTTTAGACAGAGCGGTCTCTCTGTCATGTTCATTTGTTAGGTGATCTCAAGTGTCCCAGCCAAGTGAGAGCCTACCAGCAATGCATTCATATGTTTAGGTATTCATTTATTTGCACTTTCATAGCACTTATTATAGGCCATATAAAGCTAGTAAGCACTTACAAATAACAGCTTATTAAACAGCTGGACAGGTCTTGGCATATGGGTTATGTGGACACCTTGGCTTCTCTTCACTTTCATCCTCCCTGTGTGAATATTTAGCTGGTGGAGAGAAGCCATCAGTTTGGGTCTGATGTCTATTCGTCCAGGATTCCCTGACCTCCTGTGCTTTGGTGTCCCTTCGAACTGGAGCACCGTCCACACCTTTCTTCTTGAATACCCAGCTTTGATCATTCATCCTTCTGATTTTGGCTTGAGCAACAGCCTTTCTTGGGTGCCTCTCCATCTCACTTAGGATTCCCTGTTTTAGCTGAGGGTCCTGGGGCATCAAAAGACTGATTGTATTTGTGTCCATCTGTGTCATTGTGTCTTTTCCCTTAGACTGTTGGCTCCATGGAACCAGGAACCTTATTTCTTATATCTCTCATCCTCGCCTTCCCATGTTCTGGAGTTTATGTTGCCTGGCACGTAATGGACACAAAACAAAATGATGTGGAATTACAAATCCATGTATTCTTGGATTTGTTATGGAGACATCCAAAACTCAGTTTCTGGTTACCATGAAAAATAGCAGATGTTTTCTGACTTCTAAAACAAAGCTGGGGGGTAGGTGTGACCCAACTCTTATTAAGAAGGATGGGCTGCAATTTGTTTCTTAGCTCATCGCATGTGGTAAGTTCATAGACGAGAGAACGGGCATTGAACTCCTTGATCACTTGAGCCAAGATAATAATACTGTTGAGAATCCATCCTTAGTTGCCCTGGTGGGGAAAAAACAATTGTGTCTAACTGGTGTTGAGTTTTTCTTCGGATAGAATGTATTTTGGTGTCACGTGAGTATTTAAAGAACTGGTTGGTCTGTTCCTCGATAATGAAATTACCTAGGAATTTAAAAGTCAAAGTGTTGGGGCGCCTGGGTGGCTCAGTGGGTTAAGCCTCTGCCTTCGGCTCAGGTCATGATCCCAGGGTCCTGGGATCAAGCCCTGAGTTGGGCTCTCTGCTCAGCAGGGAGCCTGCTTCCCTTCCTCTCTCTGCCTGCCTCTCTGCCTGCTTGTGATCTCTGTCAAATAAATAAATAAAATATTTTTTAAAAAGATATTTATTGATTGATTGATTTGCTTGCTCTCTGCTTATGAAATAACCATTTGTAAATATTCATTTATTCACTCATCCACAAGACATATATTTTAAGCACATAATTTTTGTTAGGCATTAGTAGCTTGGGCAGTAATGACAAGAATTATGTCATAGGTACTTTACATAATGCATTATCTCTAATTCTCGCAATGACCTTGAACGGAAGGTTGCATCAGATACATCTTACAGACAAGACAAGTTGCTGGAGTTTGGGTTGCTTTTGAGTTTTTGGTTAGCTCAGCAAGTCTGTGAGTGAGCCCTGATTTGATTCCCGCCCCATCTGACAAATCCCCTATTTTTCCATCTCTTTTGTCCTAAAAACAGAGGGCACAAGATCTTCTATGTTGAAGTCCTTGATAAGCTTACAGCTCATTTTGGATGGACATAATGAAAAGTGAAACATGATCTGGTTACTTGGGTACTTGATTTGCTAAGCCTTTTGCTGGAAAAAGCATGTAGAGAGGAGAAAGCAGAAGTTCCTAAATAAAAATGTTCCACTTTTCTGTCCATACCAGATACAATAAATGGTATAACATACCCATTTGCCTCACAGTCTTTTGTGGAGGAGTGAAGCTAATTTCAAGCCACCAAGTCTGAAAAATCCCTGGAGAGCTGCATTGCTCATATTCTGTGTCAAATCTTCAGTTTGTCCTCAAAAGCCCACTGACGATTTCAGGTCAACAAACAAACAAACAAACAAACAAAAAAACAGGAAAGGGATGGGTCTGTGTGGCTGTGAGCTGACTGCTGATTTCCCTGGATCTCAGGGCACATCATTAAGTAGGTGAGTAGACAGGGAACTTGGCCTGTGGTGTGGGGGCAAGATAGTGATTTTTGTTCCCACTCACAAATCAACCCGCTTTGCTTCAACAGAATGCTGCCCGAGGGCCTGCTCTGCGTCTCCACCTTCTTGTTTGCCTGGAGAGAGACTCCAGCTGCAGGCAGCGGATGCCATGAAGTGCCTTTGATTTCTTCTCCAGAGTACTGGGGCGCATGTATTTGCTGGGGAGTCAACAGAGTTCTTAGTGTTGTAGTCATATTTTCCTACGCAGTAAGATAGCCCATGTATGATTTTAGCACCAAGAAACAAAGAAAAGTGTTTCCTTTTTTGCCACAAAGAAGAGGGAGGAGGAGGAAGAGGAGAGAGAGGAAAAGGAGGAGAAGGAGAAGAAGAGGAAGAGGAAGAGGAAGAAGGAAAAAGTACCATTACAAAATCCTGACGGGTTCAGGCCGAGCAAGGAAGATACAGTTCAGGCCATGTGGTAGGTACACTGCAGGCTTTCCTCAGGCTCAGGGACTGGAATACTGAAATGTAGCTTTGTTTAGGACTGCGAAAGGTTCCATGAGCTTGCTCTCTGCTTGTGAAAGGAAAACTTGCCTTTTGAAGGAATGTGGTGCACAGGCTCTTAACATAACATGAAAGGAAAGGTTCTTCGAGCCAAGAAATCACTCTCATGAGATGAAATCCTTTTAAACAAATCTGGCGGCAAGCTTTTCCTGGAAGCTTGAAAGAAGAATGAAGTGGCTTAAACTTGTATTCGTGGCAGTCCCCGTCAACCTTTGGTAAGGGGTTCGCAAAGCCTGGGTGAAAACGCAACCCCAGCCCTCGCGGCTCTTGTGTCCTGCAGCCAGATCGGTGTGCCAAACCCTCTCCGGCTAATTCGGAAAGTTTTCCGGTGGTGGTGATGATTTTGAGATTTATGGCAAATTCTACATCTGACCAGAGACACAGCACATTTGGAAAAACAAGATGTGGGTCCTCCTGGGCTGGAAGCAACCCACCTATGCCTCCCAGTCATGATGTTGGAGTTCAGAACTACAGGGGCGGGCAGTGCAGCATTGAGGGAAACAGGACCCTTTGGAGGGTTTTGTTCTCTCTGCAACCAAGGACTGAATCTCTTTTCTTCATGACATTTAGCTCCCACCTTTTTCTTTGCCAGTGGCCCCATTCACAAGTCATGTTTTGCTGAGGACATCTCGATACTTCTGGAAGCGCCTGAACTTGCAGCCTTCCATTCCCAAGCTTTGGTACAAGTCTACTGTCTTCTTATTTTCAAGCTTTTCCCATCCCGTGAACATTCTTCTTTAACATGGAAACACACTGTTTCCATCTCAGCCCTGCTCGCTTGACCTTCTGTATCACTGATGATTTGTGGACACCAAGAAGGCACCACTGCCTGGGCCTTCTTTTTCCCAGTGTGGGTCTTTTCTTCTTCTTATGGAGAGATGGCGGCCTGTTGTTTGGGAGGCCCCTCTGACCGCAGCCTTTGGAGAGAATTCGAGCAAGGCCAAGAACTCAGCCAAGAAGTTAAACTGAATCAAACTTCTGAAAAGTGTACAAAACACAACAGGGAGGCCTCCATCTTCCAGAATAAGGACCCAAATAACCCCTAAAAGTTACTTCCCTCAGCAGCACAAGCATGATAGGCAATATGGGGATGTTATTACTTTTTTACTTTTCTCTTTCATCAGGAATCTCCTAGGACGGAAAAGAAGTAATTGTTCACATTGGGAGTGGTAGCTGTCTTAGGTCCCACTTTCGCTTGTTCTTTTTTCTTTCTCTGACTCAACAGAACACAATTGTTTGAAGTTTGTTTGCTTCTGCCATCAGAAAGGGCAGCATTCAGCCCTCTACCCAAACGCAGGAGAACTGTTTGTAGATTTATGACAAACGCTAGACCTGCCTATGGTAAAGAATGTGTATTTATTTCAATATGAAAGGCAATCCCCTGAGAGCACTGTGTGGGAACCGTGCTGTTTAAATATTTTTGTGCTGGAAAGACTGTCTTTTTCAAATCATTCTTGGCTTCCAGCCCTGGAGAGTGAAGCCTCATCCCAAGGGGCAGGAGAAAATTCCTGGGTTAGAAATCAAGAGATGTAGAAGCCCTGGCTGGTTCTCTGCTGCGAATTTGCTTTGTCGCCTTGAGCATCCCATTTCCCTCCCTCTAGACCTTGGTGGACTGATGAGTGGAATGAGGTGGTTGAACTGAGGCACTGAAATTGGACTTTCTTCTTTTAGTTTATGTTTTTCACAACAGTGTCCTCTTTTTAAATGTCATCTTGCGTAAACTCTAGTACATGACATAGATAAAAGCTATATTTAGTTAGATCATTTGTGAATTCTAAATTACAACCTTTATTAAAGAGTCAGGCAACAAGGATGCCATTTGGGTGTTCCTAGACAACTGAAATGGGAGTTGTAGGAGTTTCCTGGGGCTGCTGTCACAAACTACCACAAACCAGTGGCTTCGACCAACAGAAATTTATTCTCACTCAGTTCTGGCGCCTAGACATCCAGAAATCAAGGTGCTGGCAGGGCAGTGCTCCCAGTGAAGCCTCCAGGGCAAGACCCTTCCTAGCTTCTTGCGGTGTCTGGCAGCCCCTTGACCCTGCTTGGCTTGAGGTAAGCTAACTCCTGCCTGCCTCATCTTCCCATGACTGCCTTCCCTCTGCGTGAGGCTCTATCTTCACGTGGTAATCTCCTTTCTTGTATCTGTTTTCTCCTTATAAGGACACCAATATTTGGGTTAAGAGAGTAGAACCTTAACTTGATTACATCTGCAAAACCATATATATTTTTTATTTTTGAAGATTTTATTTATTTATTTAAGAGAGAGTGACCGATCGAGAGAGAGAGCATGAGCAGGGGGGAGGGGCGGGGGAGAGAGAGAAACAGACACTCCCCTGCTCAGGGAGCCCAATGTGGGGCTCGATCCCAAGACCCTGGGATCATGACCTGAGTTGAAGGCACACGCTTAACTGATAGAGCCACCCAGGTGCCCATGCAAAACCATATATATATTTTTTAAGTCAGGTCACATTCACAGGTACTAGGGGTTAGAATTCCAACATATCATTTTGGGGAAGAATTATAGAATATAGTATATAGTTATATTAACAAGTATTTATTTTGTTTAGTAGTACAGTATTGAGAAAGATACGTGTCCACCTTAATTGTAATTTTTTTAACATGTCATTTTGCAATCCCAATCTCCCTCTCTTAAACTGATCCAGAGATCTCAAAGAGCCATATTAGGAAATTTACATATCAACATTAAATTACTGACAATATCCTAAAAAGGTTTAACCTTCCTTAACTAACAAGTGTTCACTTTTTAAAAGGAATTGATGATTAGATTCCTGAGATCACCTAAATCATCACTGCATTTGGCTGACACTTTGTTTTCAAATGTCATAAAACCCTGAGTTACTCAGTGATGCCATTTCAAAAACATCTCGTTAGTGGCATATTCTGTCTGACATTCTCTTAAAATTGCAAAAGAGTAAAAATAGCATTACTTTGTATTGAGTCTAAACTTGGTTTCAGTTTTGTTGCTGACACTTTTTCTGCTGTTGTGAGCACAAACACAGGGAGCAGGGGAGGTGACTACAAGAATGAACCCATTTAGCTGGTGAAGATTAGCATTTAGATACTCCAGCTGGTTACAACTAAATCACACTTAAGACATTTTTAATTGACAAAGTTTTTTTTTAAAAGCACAGAAGTTATTTACATTTTAATTTGAAATATCTGTAGCAAAGCCTTATCTTGGAACTCCTAACAACTTTAATGTAAAACCATGCATTCTGGAATTTACGACCCTTATCATTAAAATAACTGAAAAGTCCCCAGTTTAAAGTCTAACGCCTTAATAAATTTGACAGTTTTTACGGCTTATTCAACTTCTTTCACAATGCTGAGCAGACATTTCTTCGGCACAATTCTTTGGTACAATAACCACAAGCATATTTCAGCCACTGCTTTTATCTGAGCAACCCTTTTTATATCATCAGAGTAGAAATGATGTGTTTTTTGACAAGTTATTCAATGATATAATCAAATCTAAAAACCTAATTTTTTCTCCAGTTGTGTATTATCTAGAAAGCCTTCCTTGTGTTCATTTTTTTAAAAAAAGTAATCTCTCCTTCCAACATGGGGCCCGAACTCACAACCCCAAGATCAAGAGTTACATTTGGGCTCCACTGACTGAGCCAGCCAGGTGCCCCCTGTTTTTGTTGTAGTTGTTGTTTTAATTTTATTTATTTACTTCTTTGAGAGAGTGACAGAGAGAGATCACTAGCAGGGGGAAGTGGGAGAGGGAAAAGAAGACTCCCCGCTGAGCAGGGAGCCTATGCAGGGCTCAATCCCAATACCCCAGGATCAGGACCTAAGCTGAAGCAGATGCTTAACTGACTGAGCCACCCGGGTGCCCCCGTGTTTTTAGAGTATTCCTTGTGTTCATTTGTGTGACTCTGTATAAAAACAAGCAAAATATAGACAACTGAAAATCCATGTTTTCATTTATCTGAATCTTAAAACCTGAACTTTGAAAGAATCCATCAGATATGTACTTTGAATGTGCATTTGGGGGTTAGATCAGTGATGGGAACCAGCATGGGTATAGGCTCTCAAAGGTATTTGGAAATATGTGGGGGCAGATTTGGTTCTCAATACCTAAGGCCACACCTGACCCTTGGTTTCCTTGAGCCAAAGAAGCTAAGTGACTCACACTTGTTTCAATAGAAATGTCAGCAGAAAAGAAGAGGGATTATATTTTTGTAAGTATCTGCTTATTTAATATAACTCGGACTTTAACAGGCTCTTTTTGGTACAGTTTGGCTTTTCCTCACTTGTAACTTTGAATGGGTCTGTTGAGGATCTTTCATTGTCAGATTTCAATTTTGTTCATATAAAATTTTAGTTGATGACACTAAGTAGGTCCAGTAGGCAGGAATATTGGAGTTGCTTATTTTTTCAGAACTTTTGTGTTTTGTTGCAAAATCATATAACTTAGCTGGACTAAAGATCGGAAAATTTCACTGCATGAATTTTAAGAAGTTAAGCAATTTTTGTCTCACTGAAATGAGACTGGGTGACCACTCTCATTGAACTTCCTTGCCTTCACAAGATTTCACGTGAAACATATATAGGCATTTGGTTTCATTTCACTGACCGTTAGTTAAATATCACTTAGTGTCAAATTGGCCCTTCTCACAATGAGATGCAATCTTATTTATTTATCATATTTTCTCATTAAACTTAAGCTTTTAACTAATGACTCATTTCTATTTTTAAAGGTAGTTGATCTCACTAGAAATTTTTAAAAAGAATTTAAACAAAAAGTAGCTAAAATAATTATCATGACATGTGTTACTTGTTTGCTGCACAGCTTTCTGCGGCTTTCTGGCAAGAGCAAACACAGGGCATAAGCATCTGAGCCTTGCCAGGCATTTTATGAATTTGATTAATGTGTGCTGAGGTAAGTCTACACCCCTGTGTAATTGTATGGGAGAGACTATGTGCAAGTATGAATTAAAAAAAAAAAAAAAAAGACTGTTGCAGAATTACTAGCTATTCAGGGCATTATATGTGTCCCAAAGATAGCTTAAAGAAAAAGGTATAGTTCAAGGTCTGCATAAAGATGAGGAAACCTGAGTAAAAGTTAATATGATGGTGGTCTCCAGTGTTTTCAAAGACACTTTAAAAATAGTTTCAATGTAAAAAATAGTTACAATATGTAATAACTGATTTATACCAGCTGGCCTAATGATCTTGCTTGGTCTAGTCCAAGCTAGTTCCATGCTTTTCTTTTTCCTCAGTCTGATCTCATCACGTCTATGTCAGCTTCAGTTTAAATAATTCTGGAGAAAACAGGGACCCTTCTCAAGATCTCCTTTCCCCTCTTCCAGTTCCTGATTCTAAATTCCCAGGGGCTGACATAATCACTGTTTGACTTCATGGAGGAGGGAACCCTTCATTTCTTGGTCTTTCCTTGGCTTGTTTTACTGGGGAGTGAATGGCAAGTTTGCCTGTATTTATTTAATTTGTACCAAACAACTTGTCAAAAGTGATAGCTCTCAAATTTAGCTACATTCTCTTTTACTTATGTCAGGAGGTCCATGCCCTACTTTTTTTTTTTTTTTTTAAGTTTTATTTATTTAAGTAATTTCGACATGTAACATGGGGCTTGAAGTCATGAGCCCAAGATCAAGAGTTGCAAGCTCATACAACTGAGCCAGCCAGGTGCCCCGTGTCTTACCTTTGTCATGTGTGGACCTTTGCCTTGCAGACGGCCTCCAGGCAGGTGGCCATGTCTACCCACATGGGACCCATGGAAACGTCTGGATTTCCTCCATTCCCTTAGGAGCTGTAGGAAAACCCAAGGGTTTGTTTCTATCTCCTCTTTGATATAGATATGCCTTGTTGTCCTCTCTACCCTCTTGCTCCCTTAGAACCCACAGTGCTCTATATGCTGTGACTTTCAAAATACTCCATACTTGGAGCTGAATACATGTTCTGTTTACTTTGGGATTTCCCAATTCAATGTTGGAGGATCAGAGGGAAAAGACTACCTGCTGAGAAGGGAGCCCGATGTGGGACTTGATCCTGGGACTCCAGGATCATAACCTGAGCCAAAGGCAGTTGCTTAAACAACAGAGCCACTCAGATGCCCTGAGATTTTTTTTTTTTTTTTTTTTAATCTGTGGCAAAAGGTGGAGGGTGTGGTGAAAAATCCATTCTCCCACTTTGAATCTACTTCTTGTAATATTTTGTGGTCTTATCTGGGCAAAGGTAAGGGAGGCAATTTCCTTGTGACCTTAGAGATGAAAAATGTGGTATCTTTTTTCTCTCCCTGTTTTATAGCAAAAGATTCTGCTGTGGGAGGATCAGCTATTTTACTGGGCAGCTGGGAAAGAGTGCACCACTAATGCTTTGAAATCTCACCATGCCACACAAATTAAACACAATGACCTGAAAATTAGCACCTTAAGAATCAACCATTTCTTCTTCCCTGAAATTTATTTGAAAGCAGTTTAGTTAGAAGATGTGTAAAGTTCCTTCAAAGATTCTTCAGTTTTCTGACTGCTGAGTGATGATGACAATTATACTTTGATTTCTCAAGGATTAACACAAGCAGGATGGAGGCACTCGTCATCTGCTTAAACACTGTTAACAGTGGGAAGATATCCTTTGTAAAGAAAATGTGAATTGGTGGTCTGAAGGTTGGAAGGAAAGAGAAGAGAAGGGATACATAGGGGAAAGTCTAGAAGGGTCCTGAGCATGAGGGAATTTTTCCCCCTTGGAGATGGGGGATTTACCACCTTCCTGGCACACAAATGTATTCATTAACTCAGAAGTTCTCTGAGCCCTGTAGTTTTGGGATTTTTTTTTTTTTAAAGTAGGTTCCATGCCTAATGTGGAACACAATGTGGGGCCCAAACTTATGACCCTGAGATCAAGATCTGAGCTAAGATCAAGAGTCAGACACTTAGCCGATTGAGCCACCCAGGCATCCCTGCAGTTTTGGGGATTTTTATGGATGTTTCGTCATGTAGGCATGATCAATTATTAACTCAATCTCCAGCTCCTCTCCCCTCTCCAGAGGATGGGAGTGGACCTGAAATCCAAGTCTGCTAATCATGGCCTGCTCTTTCTGTGCTTGATCTTAGCCAAAAGGCTGAGAAATGATGGCCTGCTCTTTCTGGCAACCAGCTCCCATCCTGAATTTATCCATGAGCCCACGAGTCCACCAAACATTACCTCAATAAGACAAAAGACACTCCTATTACTCAATAAATTCCAAAGTTTTAGGAGCTCTGAGTCAAGAACTGGCAACAGAGATCAAATGTATGTTTTTCACTATATCTGTTTAGGTGAGATGAACTTGACCTGATGGCTATAACATTCAATATAACTTAGAGGGTAAAGGCCATGGCCAGTAGGATCTAGGGAAGTTTAAGGAAATATCTACATAGCCTTTTTCTTAAATAGGCAACAAGGAAAAGCCACTCTGGCTAATGATTCGGATAAAAAGTTTGCTACATAGGTTAGTCTCAATCTCTGACTCAAAGAAAAATTGGGGTATCTGTAAAAAGGAAAAAGGTCCTGATAGGAGAAGATGTTCTACAGTAAAAATATCTATCTATATCAGGATGCCTGTGGCTCAGTTATGCATCTGTTTTCAGCTCAGGTCATGCATGATACCTGGGTCTTGGGATGGAGTCTTGCATCAGACTCCTTGCTCAGCAGGGAGCCTGCTTCTCCTTCTGCCTTCTGCTCCCCCTGCTTGTGCTCTCTCTCTCTAACAAATAAATAAAATCAAAGCAAACAAAACAAAACAAAACAAAATAAAACTTCTATGTCCATTTGTGCTGTTTTTGAAGACCCAGAGCCAGGTTCACATTCAGATGGGTTTGGATACTCTTCTTCCATTCTCAGAAGTGAGGAAATGTCTCATGATACCATCAATTTCAACTAGTTGAAGTTTCAAATAAGAGAGAAATATTCTTGGGGAACCCCCTGAGGAACTCCTTCCTCTTCCTACCTTTGTTCAAATTAACCAGCTAACCTCCATCTGTGCCCACACTCTCTGACTTTGCTTGCTTTTTAATGTCCCTGCTTCTGTCACAGCCAAATACTCCACCCGTTTTCTTCATGCCCATCCCTCTCATCTTCTCGTGGACTCTCCTGCGTCATCATGTCCCTGTCCTTCCAGGACCATTTTTTTTTTTTTTTTTTTGTGAATGAGTGGGGACAGGGGAGGGGTGGAGGGAGAGGGAGAGAGAAAATCTTAAGCAGGCTCCATACTTAGTGTGGATCCCAATTCAGGGCTCCATCTCATAACCTTGAGATCATGACCTGAGGTGAAATCAAGAGTCAGCGGCTTAACTGACTGAGCCAACCCAGGTGCCTTATGTTTCTTATCTTTATAAAAGTTTAGTTACCCATGTACTGAGCTCTTTTATACTCTTCATGGCCAATGTTCATAAAATAGTTGAGTTAACTTCATTCATTGTTTGCACATACTCTTTCACCTCTTCCCCAGATTCTAGTTTAACTTTAGCCAACCAATGCACTAAATCCGTTCTACCAGTGAACTCCCTGTTCTAAATCCAAAAATGTATCAATCTTTATTGGTAGACTCTTCGTCGGTATTTGACACCATTAACTACGTTCTTCTTCAAATGCTTCCTTCTATTGTTTTTATGACCCTCTCCTCTTGAAGGTTTCCTCCTGTCTTTCTGGCCCACCTATCTTAGCTTTGTGGGCTTGTCTTTCTTTATCCTTTGACTATTGGTAAATTTTAGGACTATTTTTGGACTAATTTTTAGGACTATTATCAATTAATTGGTAATTACCAAGTAATTACCAATTACTACTGGTAATTGGTAATTCTATCTGGGGCTTTCTCTTGACACACTTCACGTGTTTCCCCTCAGTAATTTCATCCATTTGCATAGTTTCAAGTATTATCCTTATGTCGACAATTTCATCCCTTTTTCTCCTGACATTTAGGCTGATATATCCACCAAATCTCTTAATATTTCCATTTGGTTATCCAGTACAGATGTAAACCCAGTGTCTTCCCCACTACATCTTCATTTTCCTCTGGGTTCCCATCTTCATGAATAAGTATTTTGTCCATCCAAAGCCAAGCTTGAATTCTAGGTAAGTTTTATTTCCTAATATCTTGAAGAATACCAAGATTTACTAATACCCATACTGTGTTTTAGCCATGCACATTTTCTCCAATCAAGTGAGGAAGACTAGAGGAACATGTCTACTAATTTATAATTACAATCTCAAGTTAAATATTTTAAGACTCAGATGTTAACCTAACATGGATAAAGGAAGATCAGCAGGACTATTTTACCAAAAATTGAGTTAATGTATTATTTATGGCCAGAATTCTATTGTCTATAGATTGTTCAGAAAATTGTTAATCCATCTTTCAATAGATTTCAAGAGATGTGGTCTAAAGATTAATTGTGGTGATTTCTGGGAAGATTTTGAATCTAAACCCAAGGTACCCATGCTATAGTTAGGTCCACTAAAATTCCAGTGAAATATTCTCTAAGAAAGAAGAGTTTTTGTGCTAGAGTAAATTGATGTTAAATGGCACTTTTTCTTTTGTCTTTGGTTTTGGCTGATGTTCCAGAGCTGGGTATTATGGCTATTAAAATCCCACATTAAAGAGATATGCTGGATTCGTTTATCAAGATTTGTTGGAGAGAGAAAGGTTATTCAAAGGATTTTGTAGTAGACTTTTGTGGGATTTTATTTCCCTGGCCCTTAAAGAAGAAGAGTCTTTATTGATAGGTCTCTTAAGTCATGTGATGGGAGATTTGGAACCACTGCCACAGGGACTGAACCAAAATGCAAACACACCACACTGGCATGATTTCCCTAGAGTCCTCCTCCCTGGAGGAGAGAGACTGGTATGTGAAATTGGGAAGTTGGGTTGGATGAATACATTTTAAATTGGATATATAGAGAGTTATAAATAATAAACGTTTTATTTTAGAATAGTTTTAGATTTAGCAAAATAATTGTGAAAGGCATTCAGAGAGTTCCCATATATCCCACACTCAATTTCCTCTTATCAACACCTTATATTAGTATGGTAGAGTTGTCACAAACAATGAACCAGTTTTTTCAGTTTTTCCCTGAACTATTCAGAAATATGTATAGGAAGAAATAAAAGATAAGAAAAATGTATGTAATAGAACAAAAGATACATAAGAAATCCAGTAAGCATATAACATGAGTATTCTCTTTTTCTTTTCTATCCCACTATTAAACAGTTTGTCCTGGAACTTATATAAATTCCAGGACACAAATATTGTAGAATACTTCTCTAACATAGTTGACAGAGTTGTTGGTGAGAACAATTTGTTACATGTATGTTAAATCATTGTTTAATAGGTCACCTATTAATTAGAGTGCTAACTTAAGAAAATTCATAAAAAATTACAAATGGTGTATTTACCTAAATATGAGATTCTTTTTCTTTTTAAGGATACAAATAAAACTTTTATACAATGAAAGTAAAAGAAACAAAATAGCAAATATGTATGGTAAATGATTGATTGAAGCTTAATATAAAAATATTTTTATATTTTAAAGATTTTGTTTATTTGGGGAAAGAGAGAGAGTGCGTGCACATGCACATGTGTGAATGGGGGAAGGGTTGAGGGAGAGAGAGAGAGAGTCTCAAGAAGAATCCATGCTGAGCGTGGAGCCTGATGTGGGGCTCAAACCCACAACCTCAAGATCATGACTGGACCTGAAATCAAGAGTCAGATGCTCAATGAACTGATCCACCCAGGTGCCCCTAAAAAAAAATATTTTTAAAGAAATTGTTAAGTTCACCATGGAAAAATGGATGATGGCTATGATAGAGAAAACTGCATAAAGTGATATATAAATATTAATTTAACATTTACAAATTGTTGAGAGGAAAGCAAGCTAAGAATAATATAAACAAAAGGTAGAAAAGTATTGCTAATACCTTGGAGAGAGTGACAAATCATCATTTCTGTGGAGCACTATTAATTGATTCACCAGTCTCAAAGAGCAATTTGGCAATCATGAGCCACAGATATTTTAGGCTTTTTCCCCCAGTAATTGTAATTCTGAGAATTTATTCTATAGAAATAATCCTGAAGAATAAATGAACTATGCTTAGAGAGATTACCTTGGTCTCTCTATTTATAACAGAAATAGAAATAGTTAGAGGTGCCTGACTCAGTTGGTAGAGCATACAACTCTGGCTCTCAGGAGCTTGAGTTCTGACCTCATGTTGTGTGTAGCAATTACTTAAAAATAAATCTTTTTAGAGAAAGGAAATAAAATTTAAACAAAATTTTTAAAAGTTAAAAATTAAAAAATCAAAAAATCAAAAAATTAAAAATTAAAAAAATATTTTTTTAAAAAAGGAAATTAAACAATTTACATTCTGATAACTTAGTGAGCTATTTTGTAATCATTAGAAATAATAGTTTTAACCACTGAGCCACCCAGGCGCCCCATCATTAGAAATAATAGTTTTGAAGACTATGTATGTGTATGTTTGTCATTTTAAAGATTTTATTTTATTTTATTTTTTAAATTTGTATTTATTTGTTAGAGAGAGAGAGAGACAGAGCACAAGCACAGGCAGATAGAGTGGCAGGCTAGAGGCAGAGGAAGAAGCAGGCTCCTGGCTGAGCAAGAAGCCTGATGTGGGACTCGATCCCAGGACGCTGGGATCATGACCCGAGCTGAAGGCAGCTGCTCAACCAACTGAGCCACCCAGGCGTCCCTAAAGATTTTATTTTTAAGTAATCTCTACACGCAATGGAAAGCTCAAAACTTACAACACTGAAATCAACAGTCACATGCTCCACTGACTGAACCAGCCAGGTACCCCTGTATATGTTTTATGTACAAAGAACAAAAGACTTGTATGTATGTAGCAAACAAATTTTAATTAAAAAAAATTTAAAAGAATTTTTTCTCAATAAAGATTAAGTTTATGTAAAAATAATACATTTCAAAAGGGTCAGTCATAGAAATGTAATCAGTATGGCTTACATAAATTGGTTATCAGTACAATTTTTTAGAAGAAATTTTATTTATTTATTATTTTTAAAAAATGTGTTTTTTTTTTTAAAGATTTTATTTATTTTATTTGACAGCGATCACAAGTGGGCAGAGGCAGGCAGAGAGAGAGGAAGGGAAGCAGGCTCCCTGCCTAGCAGATAGCCCGACACGGGCTCGATCCCAGCACCCTGGGATCACGACCTGAGCCGAAGGCAGAGGCTTTAACCCCCTGAGCTACCCAGGCACCCTGAAAAAAAAGTTTTATTTATTTATTTGACAGAGAGAGAGAGCACAAAAGTATGTAGAGTGGCAGGCAGAGGAAGAGGGAAAAGACCTGATCAAGACCTGAGCTGAGATCAAGAGTTGGACGTTTAACCAACTGAAACACCCACGTACCCCAATTACATACTCATTTTAAAAGACAATTCAGTTTTAATAGACTGGTTTATGCTTCCAAAGAATAAGATAGTTGCCACAGAAATCGTGATGAGCAGATGATGGCATGTTTGCCCATTTCCTTGAGAATTAATCATCAGAAATCTTTGAGAAAAGGAGTGCCTTCTTCAGGGTCCTTCCAAGGGCAAAGGGATGTTTTCCTAGATTCCCTCCACGTGGGGTGGCTTTAGTTTGGATTGCCATTCAGAGTGTAGCTGTGTTAAGGCTTCACTTTCCATGAGCATTCTCCTCACCTTGAAAAAACATATGGTCTCCAGACCTCTTTTCCACCTGAAAAATAACTCTGAACAACAACTAGATCCTTCCTGTTCTTTTTTTTTTTTTTTTTTTAAAGATTTTATTTATTTATTTGAAAGACAGAGATCACAAGTAGGCAGAGAGGCAGGCAGAGAGAGAGAGAGAGGGAAGCAGGCTTCCCGCGGAGCAGGGAGCCCGATGCGGGGCTCGATCCCAGGACTCTGAGATCATGACCCGAGCCGAATGCAGCAGCCCAAACCACTGAGCCACCCAGGCGCCCCCTTCCTGTTCTTTATAGAAGTTTTTTACATGAACATTTCTTTCTCCTCCACCAGCCCTTTCTCTTGTGAAGTTTTATACGAAGAGAGACATTTTCTCAATCATTTGTCTGAGTCACTTTTATCAAAAATTGCTTCATACATACCACATAGTCATAGGAATGTCTTCTCAGAAACTCTTTATTAACATCTAAGAAATTACTGCCTCCACTCTTTTTCAAAAGAACAAAGCAGGAGGGCGCCTGGGTGGCTCAGTGGGTTGAGCCACTGCCTTCGGCTCAGGTCACGATCTCAGGGTCCTGGGATCAAGTCCCGCATCGGGCTCTCTGCTCAGCGGGGAGCCTGCTTCCTCCTCTCTCTCTGCCTACTTGTGATCTCTCCCTGTCAAATAAATAAATAAAATCTTTTTTTAAAAAAAGAACAAAGCAGGATTTTATATCATGTTCAAGAGTAATTCTGAAATGTAACTGTGATTGGGAAAATATAGGTCTGTTCATCCATTCTGTTGGAAGGTCTCATCAGATTAGGACGGCAGGAGAGATTGGTTTTAGAATGATCTCTTGATGAACTCCCTGTGTGGCCTACATTTTCTCCCCTGGAGTCCTGATCAGGTCCTTTTTTTTTTTTTTTTTTTTTTTTAAAGATTTTATTTATTTATTTGAAAGAGAGAGATCACAAGTAGGCAGAGAGGTAGGTAGAGAGAGAGAGGGGGAAGCAGGTTCCCAGCTGAGCAGAGAGCCCGATGCAGGGCTCAATCCCAGGACCCTGAGATCATGACCTGGGCTGAGGGCAGGGGGTAACCCACTGAGCCACCCAGACGCCCACTGATCTGGTCAGGCATCCCTCAAATGTTTCATCTTAACACAGCGTTGGCTCAGATTTCAGTGTTTCTTTATTTGATTAGGTTCAAATATGCTATGGACTGAATGTGTGTCCTCCGAATTCCTATGTTTGAAATTTAGTCCTCAATGGGATGGGATTTTGAGGTGGGGCATTTGGGAGGTAATTAAGTCATGAGGGTGGAGCCCACGTGAATTGGATTAGTGTTTCCATAAGAGGAGGCCAGGGCACTAGCTTGCCCTCATTCTGCCAGGAGAGGATGCAGTGAGAAGCCAGGTATCTGAAACCCAGAAGAGTGTGCTCACCAGGACCTGATGGTGCGGGCATCCTGTTAGTGGGCTTCTAGTCTCTGGAGCTGTATGAAATAAATTTCTGTTGTTGTTAAGCCACCTAGTTTATAGTGCTTTGCAGCCTGAGCTAAGGCGAAGTGTGCCTGGGATTCCTTGGTATAGTTCCTTAGAAGGAAAGCCATGTTAAAAAACCCAAAAAACAAAAACAGAAAAAAAAAAACCAAGTTGCCTGACACTCATGTATCCAGCGTGTAATAATGACAGAGGGATAGGATAACCACGGAGACAACCCTGTTGAAAAAGGGGGAGAAAGGAGGCTGGTAGCAATTTTGGAACCAAGCTGGGCACATGTCACCATTTCTGCAGACTCCGGGAACAGGAAATACTCTTTAATTAAGATTCATTTCTGCTCCTGGGAAGTTGTGTTCTGTGGCTTTTGGTTCTGCCTTCTGGGTTTTGGGTCAACCCTCTAAGTCACACTTCTTTCCCACAAGAAAGGGCGTAAGCTTTCATCTGAGGAGCACGCTCAGCTTGATTTCTGCTCAGAAGCCTCTTCTTATTTTGAGCTGTTTTCGACCCATTTAGCCCAAGCTTTCAAGGACTTTGTATCTTCACAGCTTGTGTTACCAAGTGAGGATGTGCTCCTTTAGACAAAAGCCACACTTGCCAAAGCCCTCTAACTTGTGCTGGAACACAGGGTGCTGTGGGAGGAATGCTTTTAAGATTCTTAGTTATCTGGGGCACCTGGGTGGCTCAGTGGGCTAAGCCTCTGCCTTTGGCTCAGGTCATGATCTCAGAGTCCTGGGATCGAGCCCCTTGTCGGGTTCTCTGCTCAGCAGGGAGCCTGCTCCCGCACCCCGCCATCCTGCTTGCCTTTCTGCCTACTTGTGATTTCTGTCTGTCAAATAAATAAATAAAATCTTTAAAAAAAAAAAAAAAAAGATTCTTAGTAATCCTGTGGTCTTTCTGAGAGGAGCTATGAGGCAACAACTTAATATTTCTGAGGTTTAACAAAGGGCTGATCTTGGCTATGTTCACTCCTGTGTCTCCAGTGTCTCCAGTCCCTTGGGAGAGTTGGCTGTCTAGCTGAGGTGACTGGGTCACGTGGCTTTTATCCTTCAGCAAAATAGTCCAGGTTTGTTCTCATGGTAGCAGAGTTCTAAGAGCAGCAGATAACAAACTCCAAAGTGAAAGTAGTTTTTAAGCTGGTGCTTGCATCACATTGGCCAAAGCAAATCATATAACCCACACAGATTCAAGAGGGAAGGTAATAGACTCTACCTTTTGGTTGGAGGAAAAACATTTGAGGTCATTTAGCAATTTACTGCGCCTTTTATCTTGCCTACGAACAAGGCCTTCTGAAGTCTCAGTTGAACTACCTGTGTTGAATAGTCGTAGAGCTAAGTAAATCCTGTCAAGTCTTAGGAGAGCTGCATATAGTTATGAATCTTATGTTAAGCCTATCCTCACATTCCTTTTCACATGTCATTAATGTTGCAAATACTTGATCTTATTTTCTTGTTTGTTCAGGAGCTGGTAGGAAGACCTTGAATCAACTTCTGAAGAAAAATTCATTGTTTATTGGTTGTTAATCATGGGAATTAAATGCTAGTTTCACCAGTAAAATATTAATAGAATCATGAACATTCAGAGACTCCTAGAGCAGATACATTGTCCAGTTTAATGGACAATAGAGAATGTTCTTTTGACTTTCTTTATTAAGAAGAAAATCAGCTGGTTCTTTTGGCTTCAGGCATTTCAGTATAATACCATAGAGTTCCAGAATGCCATCTTCTCCTGTATTCTGTGGGTGGAGGGTGTGAATGGAATCTCTATCAGGAAATAAGTTCAGTTCCAAGTATCCTACCAATTCTGGAGTGACCAAGGCCTCTCTGGTTATTTGTGAGGCTGACCTGCACTTTAGGGGATTTTAAGATCTAGGTAGATTGATTCCAAGTCTGATACCTTCTCTGACTGTGGGTAACAGTCTAAATGTGGTCATAGGGTCACTATACTTGCTGGAATCATTGTATTTTGGATTATATAGTATGTGAGAGAAATTTCTTGATGCAAATAGCTTGTGAGCCTTTTTAAAAATTTTCTTCTAAAGCTTTATTTCTGCATTGCTTGGGAGAGGGCTCCAGGGTGGTTAGAATGCTGCCTAGTCCTAAACTAACAAATCAGGAAATGATAGATGTTGGCGAGGATGTGGAGAAAAAGGAACCCTCCTACACTGTTGGTGGGAATGCAATTTGGTGCAGCCACTCTGGAAAACAGTATGGAGGTTCCTCAGAAAGTTGAAAATAGAGCCACCCTATGACCCAGCAATCACACTGCTGGGTATTTACCCTAAAGATATAAATGTAGTGATCCAAAGGGGCATGCACACCCAAATGTTTATAGCAGCAATGTCCACAATAGCCAAATTATGGAAAGAACCTAGATGTCCATCAACAGATGAATGGATAAAGATATGCTATATATCTACAGTGGAATATTATGCAGCCATCACAAACCCGAAGAAATCTCACCATTTGCAACAACATGGATGGACTTAGAGGGTGTTATGCTAAACAAAGTAAGTCAATCAGAGAAAGACAATTATTGTATGATTTTCCTGATAGGAGGAATTTGAGAAGTAAGACAGAGGACCACAAGGGAAGGGAGGGAAAGATGAAACAAGAAGAAGCCAGAGAGGGCGACAAACAGTAAGAGACTCACATTTCAGGAAACAAACTGAGGGTTTCTGGAGGGGAGCGTGGGTGGGTGATGGATATTGGGAAGGCCATGTGCTATGGTGAGTGCCGTGCATTGTGTAAACCTGATGAATCAGACCTGTACCCCTGAAACAAATAATACATTCATTATATGTTAAAAAAATAAAAAGAAGTGCTGCCTAGTGGCTGCATGCAGGGAGGGGCTCAGCCCTGAGCCCTGGCACAGAGGGATGCCCACGGAGTCCTTCAGAGGCGGCTGGGCTCCGGAGGCTTTCCAAGAGGAAGCGATAGCCGCTCAGCCCGGGCCTGGTGGTGGCCTGCGGAGGGAGGGCAGGTGGTCGCCACCTTGTTGATGGGTTTCCCCTCCTCTCCCAGGAAGTGGTTCTCTGGGAAGTGGCCGAGATCTGCATCTGCGCAGACAGAAGCCCTGTCGCGGAACAGGACGGCCGGCCTCGGGGGGCTTCGCCAGGACCCTGGCAGGTTCCGTGGAGCTCAGGGCTTTACCCCCCGTCCACTTGGGGCCGCTTCTCCACTTGCTGGGAGAAGCCGTGGCCCCTTCTGCGCTGGTTTGGCATCTTCTAGAGAAGGGGGTGCCCTCGACCGTGTCTGCTAATTCGCAGAAGCGGCCTGCGCCCTCTGGAGCCTCACGGTCTCCGTGCACCTGGCCTCGTGGAGAGAGGTAAATTCGGGGGGGGGGGGGGGGGGGGGGGGCGTCCGAAGGTGCCGCTAGGTGGTGGCCCTCTCCAGTGGAGTAACTCGGACAACGTGGACAGCCCAAGGTGGATTGGTGGTGAGGAGCTAATGGTCGGCCCTGGGGCAGAGGATGGCAGAGAAGGTGGGCCTGGAGGTTGGGACTAAAAACGAGGTCGCAGGGTGGTCAAAGGCTGCAAGAAGGGGTGACGCTGAATCTCTCTTGTCCACTGTTGAAGTGAGGGGACAGATCTGTGATGCTGGGGGTGGCGGTCCGAGAGCTGAAATCACTCTTGGGAAACTTGTTCAAGAGAGATCTTACTGAAAGAGCTCAGGAAGGATGTATCTATTACATACACAGATCGTCTGAGCCACCTGGGTGCCCCTAAATTTTTTTTCTTTCTCCAAATGCAGTTTTGAGAGTCAAAAAGAGAGGACCTGAGAGGAGCTGGACACAGAATTTATGCTGTTGTACAATTAGCAGGAAACTTGAGGAGTCACGAGATGGCCTCATCTGTATCTCTGAGGAGACCAGTGGAGGACACCTGGGCTGGGAGGGGTGGGGTCTTACTTGTAGGAGATCAGAGTTGGAGGATAAGAGTCTTCATTGGGGGCTCAGCTTTAGGAACCTGATGAATTTCACTCATGCATGAGTTGAGGAAGCCAATAGGAACCAAGCTGATTCTTGTAGATCATTTATCCCTGTTCCTACGCGCCAGGTGTGAGTTATATGCCAGAAGGGCAGCCCTGCCAGTTTGGAGACTTTGATAAGCTTTGTTGAAATTGTCCAGTCTGTACATTTCAAAGGTACAGTGCACCTCTTTCCCTATTTTTCCCTCTTCTCTCCAATGACATGAGGGAGAGGAATCTTAAGAGCCAGAAAAATGATTTGGTTTTTGGTCATACAGTGAATGATTTTCTCATCTGTATCCATTAATCTATTCTTTTTCTCATTAAAAAGTTGATATCACATATAAAATTTACATATATAAATGGGCCTGCCTCTGGCAGCTTACCGTCTAAAATAATAGGCCTCTAACTTCCTTGCATTTTCCATGGCAGCTGAAGGATAGAAGGAAAGGAATTAACTGTGCATACCTACACTCTGTCACTGGCCTGAGGTGAGGCAAGCGGGCTGGGAACTGCAAAACTCATCAGCTGAGCCTACACAGGTTTTTAATATATGGTGGGTTGCATAAATGGAACTTTGTAACTTTGAGTGGAAAAGCTTGGAGAATTTGGCAAAGCAGGGTTATATTCATGCTACTCAGTTAAAAAAAGAAAAATAAGCTGGGCAAGAATGGGAAGAGATCAGATAGGTTACATAGAAACTTCTGGAATATTCTGAGAACATAATAGATTAAGTAGGATTTTATGAACTGGCCTGAGAAGATGATGATTGTTTCTATGAGAAAATGCATTCCACTTTTTAACTCAGGATATCTGGAACACATCTCCCTTTGTCACAACTCCAGAAAGATTCCCAGGAATTTCACTTTCTCTCTTTTCTGATCTCAGAGATGGGAACTGTACTCTTGTTAAGCTGAAACTCCACGGATAGAAGCAGGAACAAGTGGGTGGGACTGTTGATTTTTATCTCCATGGAGAAAGGGAATTTTATAGCAACAAGAGTAGGGTCTCTGATGCCCGCGTCCTATCCATGCATATCTTTATGAAACATAAAACAGCTTGGAGAAATGTGGGAACAGAGCCCAGAACCCAGGACTTGGTGGGAAAGCAGGCCAGAGCTCCATTTCTGCATGTGAACCCTTGACTTCTTCACGTGCTGCTTAGGGCGCAAATGGTTGATAATGTCATTAAAGCCTAGGCTATCTTTAAAGCCTGCCTGTCATGCAATGTGATACTAATGGGTATCTCCTTTCCTTTTCATTCTGGGGACAAGTGGGATGGACTTGATGCTGGGGCATACTCTGTGAACTCATAACACAAGTTGGATGGAGCTAAAGCTTGGCCAGCACTTGAACTGGTCTGTCTGCAGAGTTAGGGAATCGGTTTTCCCTGATTAAATTAATTGGTTAAAACACGAGACAAAGATAGCATTTGATCTGTCTTCAACAGATTTGATTTTTTTAACAAATCTTAAAAATATACTGAAAGTAGCTAAAAATTTTCTGTCTTTGCCTAGATATAATAATTTGTGCTGGAAATACATACTGACATCGAAGCATAAAGAAATGGAGATATTAAATGTCACAGAAAACCAGATGAATAACTTCTTTCTCTCCTTTTCCTCTACCACTTTCTCTTCCCCATTTTCTCCTTTTTAAAAGTTAATTTAATACATAAAGGACATCTTCATATGTCTATAAAAATAAAGATGATGTTTAGACAGTTTTCCCAGCTGGAATGCTCTGTTTAAAACACTCTGTTTTCATGGCCTCCACTGTTTATTTTACATTCAGAGATGTGGGCACATGGGAACTGTTTGCAGAATATAGCTCTGTTTGCTTCTGCAATTGATATAATACAGAAGCAGAGGGTAGAGGTTCAACCAGCTGTCTTTCTAAAGCCAGATGTACAACCTTTTCTTTTATTCTTTTATTACTATTGGCAAGTACTTTTAGAAGGGGAACAAAAAAAAAAAAAAAAAAAAAAAAAAAAAGAAGAAGTCCTGGAACATAATGAAGAGATAAATCCATTTTGACTCTGAAAGTGTAACACCCAAGATTTACAGAAGTAAAGTTCTCAGTGATCGTTTGAGGTCTAATTCTCATGGAAACCCTCAGGACGGTTCCCCTGCTTGCATTGAACAATAACAGTGATTAGGTAAACATGATGCCTTGAATATCAGCACATCTGTCAGTGATCGATTACAAGGGCCTTCAAACTTATCTCTGTATGTTTTCCAACTTCTCACTCTCCCAATCAGTCCATTCTGGATTCTGCCACCAGGGTCATCTTTAAACCTGGGGCTCTGACCATGGCTCCACCCTGTCTTCAAGTTTTACAGTGGTGGTTTTCTCTTGCTTCTAAGAGGTAAAAACTTGTGGTCTGTTGGCTGAAACTGGCTTTCAAGTATATATACATATAATATGCATATATATAGTACTTCTTGACCACAAACTATGAGCCTGAAAAAAAAAAACAAAAACATGTACTAGTTGCCAACAGTTTAAAATGGGAGAATTTGACAGAAAATTTGGATATTCTGCTTTTATTAAAACACTGGAAGCTCTGGCAACACTGACCTCATATTTTGAGTAAAAATAATTAAACTGAGCCATTGGGAAGGGCACAGTTTCCTTAGTTTCCCACAGGATTGTACACTTCCTGTCTTTTTTTCTCATTTACATGATTTCATTTTGCTCATTTACACGATCTGTTTGGCATTTATAGACATTTAAATTTTCAGCTCCTGGACTCTGGGCTCAAGGCCAGCTCCTTAGCCTCACATATAAGGACCATCTGACTCTTATTAACTTTTTAAGGCTCATTTCTCACATTTTCTCCTCTTGAACTTTATACTGCAAAAATACAGGTTCCCCTAAGACACTGTGTGATTTTTACCATTTCCAGTCCTTTCCATTTGTCTGAAGAGCCTTCCCCACTTACGAAACTATTTTTACCTTCAGGAAAGTGTTTTCTTGATTTCCTTAGAGTTAACCATTCTTCTTAGAGTTTTTCCCTGAGCTTTGAATGTACTTCCATGATTGATTATACTATATATTTTACTAATTAGTGTTAAATAAGGAGAAAATTTCCTTTATAAGCAGCAGGTAACAGATTCCTTGTGGGGAGATCCAAACTTTTGAAGAGGGGTAGCTTTGGTCTTTTTCAGGACCAGCAGCTGAGCCCCTGGGACTGAGACCTAGACGAGTCTCTGCACTTTTTCCTCTTGGGGGAAGAGAAGCAGGTAAAATTGAGAAGACAGAGGAAGGAGGATAGACATTTCAATTGGAGGACTTTCAAGTAAAATCCACCAGAAGAACTAAATACAGAATTTGTTGAAAAGAATGAAAAGAGTTTGGCCTTCTAGAATGGACTGGAAATGGAAAGCAGGTAGGGTGAGGCAGTTGTTTTTACCACAAGCCTGTAGTGCTTGAACTTTAAAAATAAAATTCATGCAATAGTTTGATACATCTTTAAAAAAATGATATTTAGGAAAACTTCAGGTAACAATTGATTTTTTGGTGATATGATCCTTTTCCATGACCCTAAAAAATGTCCATAAAGGTTTCAAATAATCACCAAATGTGGAGTGATTTTTTTTTTTAAAGATTTTTATTTATTTATTTGATAGAGAGAGATCACAAGTAGGCAGAGAGTTAGGCAGAGAGAGAGGGGGAAGCAGGCTCTGCCGAGCAGAGAGCCTGATGTGGGGCTCGATCCCAGGACCCTGAGATCATGACCTGAGCTGAAGGCAGAGGCTTAAACCACTGAGCCACCCAGGCGCCCCTGTGGAGTGATTTTTAAAACATTTTTTAAAATTTAATTTTTTTTTTTAATGGAAACCAGTGAAGGCGCTGTGTTCTAAGTGCTGGCTGGTGTGAGCAGAAGTGGCACCTTGTAAAGGTCAGAGAACTGTTCATATTTTAACTACATATGTATTTTTTTAAATACAATTTTTAAAAAAGATTTTTAAATTTTGTTTGTTTATTTATTTTTTATTTTTTATTTTTATTTTTTTTTTTAAAGATTTTATTTATCTATTTGACAGAGAGAGATCACAGGTAGGTAGAGAGGCTGGCAGAGAGAGAGAGAGAGGGAAGCAAGCTCCCTGCTGAGCAGAGAGCCCGATGTGGGACGCGATCCCAGGACTCCGAGATCATGACCCGAGCCGAAGGCAGCGGCCTAACCCACTGAGCCACCCAGGCGCCCCTGTTTATTTATTTTTTAAAAAGATTTTATTTACTTATTTGTCAGAGAGAGAGAGGAGCGAGAGTGAGCACAAGCAGACAGAGTGGTAGGCAGAGGCAGAGGGAGAAGCAGGCTCCCCGCTGAGCAGGGAGCCCGATGTGGGACTTGATCCCAGGACGCTGGGATCATGACCTGAGCCGAAGGCAGCCACTTAACCAGCTGAGCCACCCAGGTGTCCCAAGATTTTTTTATTTTTTGAAGTGATTTCTACACCCAACATGGGGCTCAAACTCACAACTTCTGAGATCAGGAATTGCATGCTCTACCAGCTGAGCCATCAGGGGGCCCCTCTGCAATGTTAAAAGAATTTATCAAACTAATAACATGCATTTGATTAAAAAGTATTAGAGAAGATGTAAAGTAAAAGTCATGGTCCCCATCCTACTGTTGATCAGCCCCAGTTCCATCCTCCAGGGTTGATCTCTTTCACTTCTTTTAAACTGGTTCTCTGTTTAGCTCTTTTGGTGGTTATCTTAATATCTCCAAATAATACACTATGGTCACTGTAGCAGATCACATTTTTTAAAGAGAGTGTCTCCTATCCACATACTTTGTTTTAAAAAAATTTATTTTATTATGAAAAGAGCACTTAACCTGAAGTTTCACCTTTTCCATTTTCAAGTGCACAGTATACTATTGTTGACCTTTGGGTACACATCTCTGGAGCTTGCTTATTCATCTTGCTTGACTGAAACTATATGCCCTTTGATTAACAACTCCTCATGTCCTCCTCTCACGCCCTGGCAAAGACACCATTCCAAAGTCTTTGATTCTACAGATTTGACTATCTTCGGTACTTCCTATAGGTGGAATTGTGTAGTAGTTGTCTTTCTGTGCCTGGCACATTTGCCTGAGCATTTCCTCAAGTCGTGTAACTTTCTGTAAACTTGCTGTTCTCCTATCAAGAGATAGAGTTTCTGTCTCCTTGAAGTTTGAAGGGCTTTTTTCCTCCAAATCAGAATGTTTTTACTTCTTTACGTTTATAACTGAAATTTCCATCTGGGTATAGGCAAGACTGTTGTGCAAACTGGTGTTCTTAAAATTTAATTATGCGAATAAGTCCTTTTCAAGTACTAATAGGTTGTGTTACCATTCTTACAGCTTTATAGCTGAGAAAATGAGTAATATTGGGCTTGCAACCAGAGCACCGTTCTCTGCAAGTTCAGACTTGGCTCTGCCTCCCACCCACCCAGCGCTGGGGAGATGCAACACGCTCTTCCTGCCTCCTTCCAGATGGCAGTTAGATAACTGCCACTCAATGAGTCAATGAGTGTCAATGAGAGTCACTCAAGCTTTGGAACAGGGGTATCCTGGCCCTGAGCAGTGCAGTTATCTCTAGAAATTCAAATATGACACAGAAGAGTTCTCACGAACTGGGAGGTACTAACGTGTCTTCTGCCAATCAAAGTGATTGAACCTCTGGTCTAAGCCTGACTGGACTCTCCTTGCCTCTCAGAATGGACCTGCAGAGCCTGACCACACTCATTGGCAGTCCTGTCCCTGGAGCTAGTTAGTAAGAATGGGCTCCTTCCAGTGGGGGGCTGCCAACAACGTAGGTAAAAGAAGAGAGAACACAGAGTCCCATAATCTTTAGGTGCTTAACAAATACTTGCTTGTTGATCTACATGTAAAAAAGTACACAGTAAACTCAGTAAATCACCCCAGAGCAACTACATCTTTGTAGCCACAATTCAGACCAAGAGAACATTATCAGTAACCCAGAGGCCTCCCCAGAGCTCCCTGTAGTCAATACCCGCTCTTCTCCCCAAAGGTAAACACTATCCTAATTTCTAACACCAGAGTTTATTCTGTTTTATAGTCAGGGCACCTTACACCCAGGAAACAATAAAATACAGTCATCTAGAGCTCCCTGGTTTTGAACTTGACAGAAATGCAGTTGTACAGTGTGTATGTTTGTGAGATTGACGCAGGTGGATGCATATAGTTGCATCTGACTTATTTTTTACTTCTTTTTTTTTCCTAAAACATTAAAAAAAATTTTATTTACTTATTTGACAGAGATCACAAGTAAGCAGAGTGGCAGTCAGAGAGAGAGAGAGAGAGCAGAGAGCCTGACACGGAACTTGATCCCAGGACCCTGAGATCATGACCCAAGCCGAAGGCAGAGGCTTAACCCACTGAGCCACCCAGGCGCCCCTCATTTTTTACTTCTGTATTTGATCGGCTTCATCTCTCAGGATACATACATGCACCTTTTCTAATGTTAATGAATAGCTGGATGGTTTCCAGCTTTGGACTATTACAAATAATGCAGCAGTGAGCATTCTTCGGCATGTCTTTGGGGCCGTATGCATGCATTTCTGTTGGGTATATATCTGGGAGCGAATTGCTAGGTCTTAGGGTATAGATAAGACTTTTTCTCTTTTCCAGTTTTACTGTGCAAAACATAGCATTGGATACGTTTAAGGTGTACAGGGTGGTGATTTGATACACGTAGATATTGCAAAATGATCACCACAGTAGGATTAGCTACCACCTCCCTCATATCACATAATTACCTTTTTTTTTTTTGTAGAAAAAACACTTAAAATCTGTTCTCTTGGCAACTTTCTAGTATATAGACAGTATTAACCCATTAGTCACCATGTTGTATATTAGATCCACAGAACATATTCATCTTAAAACTGAAGCTTGGTGGCCTTTGACCAGCATCTCCCCATTTCTCCACTCCTGGTTCCCTGGCAACTGTTCTTCTACTTTCGGTTTCTATGAGTTAAAAAATTTTTTTAGATTCCACATATAACTGAGAACATACTGTATTCTGTTTTTCTCTGTCTTACTTACTTCACTTAGCATAATGCCCTCACAGTCCATCCATGCTGTTGCAAATGGCAAGGTTTCATTCTCGTGGCTGAATAAATTCCAGTGTGTGTGTGTGTGTGTATGTGAGTGTGTGTGTGTGTATGTGAGTGTGTGTGTGTGTGTGTGTAATCTCCATTCATCTGTTAACAGCCACTTAAGTTGTTTCCATATCTTGAATATTGTGAATAATGCAGCAATAAACATGGGAGTGCAGCTATCTCTTCAAGATTCTGATTTCATTTCTTTTGGATCTATACCCAGAAGTGGGATTGCTACTATAATGTAGTTCTGTTTCCAGTTTTTTTTTTTT
>NC_081562.1:61900725-61933167 GCF_022355385.1 Mustela nigripes
GATCATGACCTGAGCCGAAGGCAGCGGCTTAACCCACTGAGCCACCCAGGCGCCCCTCCAGTTTTTTGAGGAACTTCCATACTGTTGTCCATGGCGGCTGTACCAATTTCTGTTCCCACCAGCAGTGTACAACGGGTCCCTCTTCTTCACATCCTTGAGTACTTGTTATCTCTTGTCTTTATCATAATCATACTAACAGGTGTGAGTTGACTTCTCCCTGATGACTGGTGATGATGAGCACTTTTTCATATACCTGCTGGTTATCTGTATGTCTTCTTTGGGGAGGGCCATTTTGACGGCCTTGGCCAGCAGAATATTGTGGAAGTGATACAATGTGATTTATAAGGGTATGTCATAAAATGTCATGAAGTTCTGCTTTGTTCGTTCACATGTGATGGAAGCAGAAGGAAACAGTCAGGAGACACTGCCCACATGCTTTGAAGATGGGGGAAGGGCAAGGAGCCAAGGAATGGTAGGAATGCAGCTTCAGAAGCTGGATAAGGCAAAGAAAGGATTATCTGCCAAAGCCTCCCAATGGAGCACCGCTCTGCTGAATATGAATTGTGGCTCAGTTATTACTGATTTTGGACTTCTGGCCTCCAGAACCAAGAGAGAATAAAATTCTCTTGTTTTATGTTACCAAGTTTGTGGTTGTGCACAACAGCAGCCTTAAGAGACAGAAACAAATGGCCAAAAGTAGGATGCTCCCCATCACTAGACATGAGAGAAGTGAAACTTAATTCCAGAATGAAATATCACTACATACTTATTGGAATAGCTAATATTGAAAAAAATAACCGACTAGTATGTATTGTATATTAATTTTAATGAGAAATGTAATATACAAATATATTTTCTTGTGTTTAGGTGAAGACCCTAGGAGGATATCCAAGAAATTAATCAGAGAGGTTATCTTCGGAGTGGCAGTAGGTAAGACTGAGGTGGGTGGGGAAAAGTGGGAATATTTAAACTGTATTCTTTTTATGTATTATTTGATTCTTGATTCTGAACATGTGACTATTTTCTATTTTTTTAAAATGAAGACTTATGCAATAAAAAATTTGATTTCAGTGGATGTGAGTGAGGCCTCTTTACCGACAGGCTTCATCTTAGGAACCGTGTTCTTAAACTGGGATCACTAAGTTCTGGAAGAACTTGTGGGGCAACAGCATTACCACTGGTTATTCTGGTTCATCCCAGGTGATTAGTCTTATTTCATTGGAGATAAATCATTTTTATATTCCTAGAGGTGGGGGCTGGGGTTTGACTGGCTGCTGAGCATGGAGAGGAAGCCCATCTTTAGGCACATTTAATTCAGCCTGGTCCCTGAGTTTTGCCCTCCCTGTGGAGGGGTGTATCTGGTTTCTATCCCTTCTGGGGCTCTGCTGGGTGGACTATCTGGGTCCGTATTCACAGCCCTTTCTATGTGTATTTCAGGCTGTGGTTTTCTCGGCTCTCCTTCATCACTTAAAAGTCTTTTTACCTCCTAACTTTGGGATGAAGAAGAAAGAAAGATGGGCTGTCCCCCATCTTGAAAAGAAATCGCTACATTTATTGGTTGATTTCATTTCTGAACTGGTGTGTGAGCTCCTGGAAGGGAGGAACGTTTATGATTTTAATATACCCCAAGTAGGTTAGTCACTGTTCAGTCAGAGAATAGAGATCATACTAAAGATTTCAACAGAGAGAATTCAGTATAGGGAATTGTTTCCACAGGTGTTGGAGGATAGAAGAAACAAAACGGGGCACTGAACTAACATGGAGATAATTACCAAAGAAGCTGCTACCAATCCTGGTCTTGGGGAAAAGACAAGGACGAGGTTGGGATTGTTGAAAGCTAGAACTTTCAGAGCAGGGGACCTGCAATGCTGGGGCTCAGGCCTCTGAGGAGTGGTTATGACCAGGTTGCAGCTAGTAACTCTAATGGCTTGAGAGAGGTTGGTTATGGGTGCCAGCAGTACTTCTGGTGGGAACTGGGTGTTGCTGCTGGGACTAAGTGCCGTGACAGGAACACTGACAAAAGAGAAGGAGAAAGTTGTTTGCTTGATCTGCCTTTCAGTTTCTCTCCAGTGCAAGACTTAACAGGAAGCCAGCTGGCAAAGGAGTCTGGGAAATGTATTTCGCAGAATCTTTGTTCCAGCATCACAAAACACAGTACAGAGTTCGATTTAGAGTTGGAGGATAATAGCTAAAAAAATGGGTCAAAGGTACATATAATTTAAAAAAAGTTTTGTATAAGTAAAATATTAAAAAATATCTTTATAGCCCAGATTATTTCTTGAGAGTTCCAGACTTGTACTTCTGTTTATCATCCATCCCCTTTTGGGTGTCTCTTTGGATATCAAAGCAAACACAGAAAATTAACTGCTAAGCATAAATTCCTTTCCCCCATACTCACTGTATCTAAAAAGTACTACATGTCAATTTTGAATCGAATGGAAACAGAAGCAAAACACTGTTTTTCAGATGAAGAATATTTCCCAAAACTGAATGAATCATGTTTTCATCAAAACTTGCCCTTCTGAGGCACCTTGGTGGCTTAGTGGGTTGAGCATTTGCTTTCAGCTCAGGTCATGATCTCAGGGTCCTAGGATCAAGTCCCACACTGGGCTCATTGCTCAGTGGGGAACCTGCTTCTTGCTCTCTCTCAGCTGCTCTCCCACAAATAAATAAAAATTTTAAAAAACAAACAAACCTGAAACTTGCCCTTCTTCCTGTAATCTTTCCTCATAAAGGACAACATTGCCCAGCTACTGAAGCCCAACTCTCACAAGTCATTCTCTGTGTCTTCCCACAATCTCCACATCCCAGGCAGAGTCTGGTCAGCTCTGCCTTGAAGGGTCTCTCGACTCCATGTTCTCTATGTTGCTTCAGTCCCTGCCCTGACTAGTCCTGATGATATTTTCTGTGGACTAGTGCAATTACTCCTAATTTGGTCTCCAACTACTATCTTATCTTTCTTTACCCATTCATCTGTTGAGGACCACAGTGATTTAAAAAAACCAAACACAAATCTCAAGTAAGTATTAGGGATGGAATGGATAGCATGATGAGTCTAGTTATCACTGCTGTGTGATATGTATATATAGAGAGAGTGAGAATGTGAGTGAGTGTGATATGTATATATAGAGGGAGTGAGTCCTAGGAGTTCTTATTGCGAGAAGTTTTTTTTCCCCTCTCCTTTCTTTTTATCATATCTGTATATATATACACATATATATATGTATAGACATATATATATATATATATATATATATATATATATATCTGTCAAACTTCTTTGCTATACAGCTGAAACTCATACAGTGATATGCGTCAATTATATCTCAAACTGGAAAAAAAAATGAATCTCACCAGATCAATGTCCAGGTTATATCATTTAGTGGAAAAGTTGTTAGTAATGTATAATACTTAAAGACCATTCTAAACTGGGAAGGGGAGAGCAGTGCTCACCAAATGTCACTGACAGAGGGTAGACAGAAGAGAGAGCTGTGCGTGCTCATGACCCTGTTTGAAATTACTGTATTTCTGTTTTGTGCAAGGGTTACAGGGTGGTATGGAGAAACAGAAGAAAAAGATTGATTTTGAGGTTTAGAAATTGAAAAGGTAAGATAAAAGGAACATGAGGTAAAGATTAGAAAGAGAAGAGAGAAAAATAAAATTAGAGTCATAACTTTTGTTTCTGTTGAGTTGGGAAGTAACAGAATTTTTGCATTAATGTGAAGGAAATTATTTTATAGATCCCAGAAGTGTCTCTAACAGTTCCCTAAAAAGATGTAAGGAAAGAAACCCCAATTGATATTGTAAGGGAGAGGAAAAAAACCAGGGAATGATGTGGTTCTTTTTTGAAGTTCAGGGGAAGACCAAAGAAAGTTATAAAAAATTTTTCAGAGTTTTTTTTTTTTTTTTTTTGGTTGGTTTACTATCAAGAGAGCCACCATCATTTTCCTGAGTCTGGAAAGGCCTTTTCTGACATCTGCTAAATGATCCTGGAACAAGAGCAGTGCAGGCCTGATGTGGTACAATGTGTGGTTTGTGGACAAGGTTTGCTTTCTAAATGATTAAGTCTGGTATTGTCTCTGTTTGAAAATAGGAGAATTAAAGATATCATAAGAAAAACAATGGAAAATTGACAGCTGATGAAAGACCGTGTACTCACATCTGTGTTCGAGCTCTGGATCAACTTGTTAAAAGACAACAGAGGCAAAGCAGGGAAATCTACCTTTTCAAGTGAAAGGAAGGGAAGACTTAGGGGAAGGAGGCTGTAAGTCTCCTCAGAGTTGTCTTCCACAGTGCTATAAGCATTTGAAGATCATGGTGATAGGAAGGATGAGAAAGTAGCTAATATAAAATCGCTATTATTGGGGTATGGGTAAAAATATTGCTGCCAGGGTGCCTGGGTGGCTCAGTGGGTTAAGCCGCTGCCTTCGGCTCAGGTCATGATCTCAGGGTCCTGGGATCGAGTCCTGCATCGGGCTCTCTGCTCAGCAGGGAGCCTGCTTCCCTCTCTCTCTCTGCCTGCCTCTCCATCTACTTGTGATTTCTCTCTGTCAAATAAATAAATAAAATCTTTAAAAAAAAATATTGCTGCCATCAGAAGCTTCCTCAGTAATGCTGTGAGTTTAAATAGGTTATAAAAGGTTAAAAACAAAGCCAAGAAAAGCATTTTTACAGTATAAATATGTAGTAGAGTTAATAAAAAAGGCCTGTGTGATTTTAGGAAAAATCTAAAGGAATCACTGAACTTCATTTTTTTAGATGGCTTATACCAAATTGCGTTGTACGTTTACCTATGTTTGGTTAGGGGAGGGGGGACATGCTTCACACAGAATCACCTGACCTGGTCACCTCAGAAGAAAACGTTTTTGTAATTCGTCCACCGAGAGGGGGTGCTTTTCCCTAATTTATTCAAAGTCCTGTGCAGAGTTAGCATAAAGGAAGACCAGGAGTCATCCTTGGATAGCTGTGATAGAACATGGGTCTAGAAACACATAGAGCCAAGTTTAAGTACTTCCTGCATTACTAACAGTGAGTGTGACCTGCCTTCTCTGCCCTGATTTCCTCATCCACAGAAGCCGCAAGACTACTTCACAGTATTGCTGGGAATACTAAAGATAATAACATGTGAAAGTGTTTTGCAAACTGTAAAAGAGAATTCAGTCTTCATTTGGAGAACACATATTGAGCACTGTGGTATGCAAGGTACTTTGTTAAGTTTTGCAGATACAGAGCTGAAAGACCTTTCCCTTGGGGAGCTAACAACCTATGGGCATAGCAGATGGACCTATACTTATAATGCATTGTGATCTGGAAGGTAAAAATTGCTATGGACTTAGAGGACTGAGGGACCCTCCTAGTGTAAGATCGCTGGACCCCTTGTGCTCCTCATTACAAGTTTACATAATTAGATAACTTCAGCTCTGGACTACTATGTATACCTGAATAGGAAAATGGTTACACAGGTGGAGGACCAACTCCAGCACAAGTTACCTTGTGCAAATTAGAAAGAAAACTCCTCTTGACAGATAACATTGCAAAATGTGCCTCTCCACTCTTCTGCCAAGACCAGTCAGAAAATAAGAGGGCAGGGTTGGAGCAATCTGTCACAGTGGGCCCCACCCTGGGACTCTGTGGAGCACAGCCGGAATCATTAAACATGGTGGCCTGCTAGGGGTAGGTTTTTGTAAGTCTTGCTTTTGAAGACTACAGTTAAAAAACAAAACAGGATAGAGCACATGCAACCATATGTGCATGCAATTTAGGGGACGGATTTAATTTTGTGAACTTGGCTTCCATAGACAGACAGAAGTGTATCCTGTGAGGGATGGGAGCACTTTGTAGTAACTGGGGTGGCTACTTGCCAGCTTTCCCATGTGAGCTTGAACAGATTTTAAAGAGATGGGTCAGACCTTAGCCAGGAAGACAGAAACCTCTCTGAGTAGTTACAGAAGTTGAATGTAGGACATGGTTACATAGGTAATGGAATTACCAAGAAGTCAAATGGGGTGGTGAGCCAATCCTGATATTAGCAATAGTAGCAAGCTAATGTCACTTTTGGGCAGGGTGACAGAGGAAAGCGTTAGTGTTATTGGAGCCTGGAGACCAGGCACGCTATGGAAAAATGCAGCCATGGTAGCCTGGCTAGTCTAAGCTGACACTGTGGAGGGAGAAACTGAGCTCTTGTTGGACATACTGCTGAAGATGGATAAGGAGGGGAAATACCCTATGTTCTCTTTTCCTCTAGGTCTCCAAACTCCCTCCTGTACCCTTTCTGGCTGATTGCAGATCTTCTAACTACAGGGGCATCTTGGAAAGGTAGCCTTGGGAGTGTAGCCTGTGGGCTCAGGCCCCTTGCTGTACAGAGCAGGCTAGGGAACAGGAGAGGAATGGCCTCTCAGAGCTCACAGGTTCCAGCTTGGTATAATGAAGGCAAGTAAATATGGGACTGAACTGAATAACCAAGAACTATACAAAGTTCTTTTTTAAAAAGTTTTTTAGAAAGGAGCATAGAGGAAGAGGGTATAGATTTTCAATTAAAGTATACCGATGAATACACAGTGACCAGTTAAACATCAAAATGTGGAGATTGGCAAGTAAAAGGAATATAAACATGGAAAACATGGAAATTTTAATTTTATATTATTTAGACCTGGGGCTATATTATATTATTGAATAATACTTCTCAGAGGAGAACATTCTTCCCTTCATTTTGTAACAGGTGTCAGCTATATGAGGAACAGCTGGGGTGACAGACTCTGATGGTCCCATTCCATCACAGCCTAGGTCAACCTCTGAAGAGCTGTGACAATAGCACCTGCCCGAGACTCTTCCTCTAGTTCAAGGGAAGGAGAGGTCCCTGGCATCCCTCAAAAACTGCCTGTCACCCCTGGTACGAGCCCTTCTGGCTTTTAGTTGTCCTGGATGTTCAGGTGAAACGAGATTATTCTAGTTTGTGAATCTGGATACCTGATGCTGACATCAACAATTCTGCTCTTTGGGGATACTCTTTGGAGTATCCTCTTCAGCTCTCTCTTATGTAAGCAGCCTCTAGGCCATGCTGTCCAATCTAATTTTCTGTGAGGGTGGCGGCCATGTTCTATGTCTGTGTTGTGCAATAGGTAGCCCCTAGCCTACCCGAGTACTTGAAATATGGCTAGTATAACTGTGGAACTGAATTGTGAATTGTTTAATTTTAATTATTCATAATTTAAATGTAATTTAAATGAGGCTAGTGGCTACCATGTTGGCAGTGTATGTTTATGGAATTGAGACTGAGCTTTTGGATAATCTCATTAGCTTATTCCACAAGAGGGAACAGTCTTTCCTTTGCTTTCCAGGTAGTTGGAAGAATTAAGCTAATTAACCCAGACCATCAAGATAGACTGAAATTTCTCTGCAGCCCAAGATGTTGTTTGTAGTTCTGTTGTTTGTGTGCCCAGTGTCCCATGCATCCAAAGAGATTCCAAATCTGTCTTCCTGATAAGTCAGGAGAGACAAAAACTTGTGGAAAAGTTTCTTGGCCAATGTGAATCTAGGAAGAGAGGGCCTAAGGCAGCAATTCAGTTGTTCATGGCCACAGAGCGCATGAGGGCACTCTGGAGGGCATCTGAGAGCTGCCCCCCACTCCTCCCAAGGAGGCATCTATGACATCTCCCAGAGGATGCCACCAGAGAACATTGCCAAAACCAAAACTGTGACAAAAAGAACAAAATCAGGATGAACTCTGCCCCAGAGAATGCCAGTGGAAGACAGAGGGTGACCGGACTAGGAGCCTTCTTGCCATACAAAATTATGACTCCTCATCATGGTGCATGGACTAATACCCCCCCTTTTAAAAAAGATTTTATTTATTTATTTGATAGACAGAGATCACAAGTAGGCAGAGAGCCAGGCAGAGGAAGAGGGAGGAAGCAGGCTCCCTGCTGAGCAGAGAGCCCAATGCGGGGTTCGATCTCAGGTCAGATCATGACCTGAGCCAAAGGCAGAGGCTTAACCCACTGAGCCACCCAGGCACCCTTAAACTTTACCCCTTTAATGAAGAATTCAAGGACAAAAATCCTGAATTGACTGAGTCTAAATCTACTTTGAGAAAACACAAAGTGGCTGAAGTTACTCCCCAGAAAATAATAGAATTCTATCATATGTGTATCTCAGGTGTAGTCCACATGACATAAAAAGCGTTAAAACAACAACAAGGTGAACTCCCATCAGTGCACCATCGCCACAGTGTAGTCTGCAGTGTAGGCTGGTGCCCAGGAAGGAGGTACTCCTCTGTGAGCCAGTGTGGAAGAATTTCCAGACTAGTGCACAGAGGAAGCAAGTCACAGAAGGACATATACAAACATTATGTATGATAATAGACTGGCAAAATGGGGTAGTACTTGTCTTAGGGATACATGTGTAAGTGGTAGGAACTGTGTAACACAAGTAGAAGAATACGAAAGTCAAGATAGGAATTACCGGGACGCCTGGGTGGCTCAGTTGGTTAAGCGGCTGCCTTCGGCTCAGGTCATGATCCCAGCGTCCTGGGATTGAGTCCCACATCAGGCTCCTTGCTCAGCAGGGAGCCTGCTTCTCCCTCTGCCTCTGCCTGCCGTTCTGTCTGCCTGTGCTCGCTCTCTCCCCCTCTCTCTCTCTGATAAATAAATAAAATCTTTAAAAAAAAATAAATAAAAGATGATAGGAATTACTTCCGGGAGTTGAGGAGGAGGATGGATTCAAGGGGGCGCCTTTGGTAATGGAAATGTTCTTTTCCTCAAGCTGTGTGGGAGGCACAAAGTTGTTTACTTTTGTTATTATTGTTATTATTAAAATCTATAAGGCTAATGGAAAAGTTTATGTACAATAGGATGTTATTTCTATATAGTTTAACATTAGACTGAAGGAGGAAAAAAATCATATAGAACCAGCTATTGTTTCTAGATTCATATCAAAGTTATAAACTGTATCCCAAGGGGCACTTTGCTGACTCAGTCTGTGGAGCATGTGACTCTTGATCTCAAGGTGGTGAGTTCGAGCCCTACACTGGGTGTGGAGCCTACTTCAAAAAAGGTACCCCAAATTCAGGATAGCGGTTAACTCAGGGAAGAGAAGGAAAAGCATGAAGCAGGGCTCTTGGGTGCTTGAGTTTCGGCAGTCGTTTTCATTTTTTACTTCTGTAGCCGAGTGGTGTCTGTTACATTTTTATATGCCTAAGATGTTTCACTAAAACTATAAAAAGCAGAAGCCAGTGTGGCTTCATTAGCCTGCAGGGAATGCAGGCTCCAAAGAACAGACGGACTGGAGAAGAAAGCACATGAGGGGAGACTGAGGCCAGGTTCTCTCTAGGCTCTTTACAGCGATTGCTAGAGATGGAAAGAAGTCGGTAGAAAACCTGTGTGCAGAGCAAAGTACAAGATAGGGAAGCATTAGGCCTGTTGGGCGAGGATACTCTTAACAGCGGTCTGTGAGAAAGCGGCGGGTCCCAGGATTTCATTCAGTCATTCACTCAGCCCAACTTTATTGACTGTTTCCATTGGAAGGCTTCATTCTGCTCATCTCCTGTTTTGTGCACCTTCTTCAACAAGTGGAGAATGAACTGGAAGGGATTGGAAAATTCCCAAAATAATCAGTGTCAAGTAGGTAAGGGGTTAAGAGACTACTTAGCATCTTGCATTTTTGTTTGTTTGCTTATTTTTGAGAGGTAACTTAGGACAGGAGTTAATGTGTTCTGGAACCAAATTACTTCCATTCAGATTCCAGCTCCGTCGATTGTTGGCTGTGTGTTCTAAGCCAACTGCTTGACCTCTCTCTGTCTTAATTCCTTGGTCTGCAAAACATGATTCGCAGTATCTACCTCATGGAGGTATGAGGATTAAATGAATTAATGTATGTAAAGACCTCAGAACACATGCCTAAAAGGGTTTCCTAATAATTCTATCCTCATTAAGTTTTTTTTCCCCAAGTTTCTAGGGCTAAATTAATTACCATCTTAGAAAGTGTCAGAAACTGTCATACTAATTATTTACTCAGAAATGGGTCAAGTGTGGTGGGACTGGGACAGGGCAAGATAATCAGGTGTCCAGGTAGAGGGTTAGACTACAGATAAAAATTTAAGAGGCGTTAGTATGCAGATTTCAGCAGCTGATCTTAAACTAGGTCTTAAAATCTGCCAGATGATGCTGGATGTCCCTCATTATGAATAAAAACTGTCCCCACTGCTATTCAAGTGAGAAGTTTTATCCTTGCTTTACTGCTTGCATTTGCTTTCCTCTTAGAATGGCATTAGTCTGGGGTTCTGTCTTTTTTTGGTGTAGTCCATTTTCATGATGACTTGAATGGACTGTGCTAGACATCAAGAAGGGAGGAGATAATAGTTTGTCATCTAAGAGAACAATAATAGTTTTTAGTAGCACACATGAGAACAAATAACACACTTTGGAAAGGCATGTAAGCTCATTTTGAAAAAGAAAAATAAACACAAAATCCTGTGGGATTTAATTCTGACTCATAACAAAAAATTTTATGGGCCTTCAGCCATTTAGTTCTCTGCTTTATTTGCCAACAAAACCCAGAAAGCTTATACTTCTGTTACTTTATATATATGTCTTCAGGTTGCCTCTTTTAGTAACTAGGGAGCTGAAAATAGTATTTTTTTTTTTTTTTAAAGATTTTATTTACTTATTTGACAGAGAGAAATCACAAGTAGATGGAGAGGCAGGCAGAGAGAGAGAGAGAGGGAAGCAGGCTCCCCGCTGAGCAGAGAGCCCGATGCGGGACTCGATCCCAGGACCCTGAGATCATGACCTGAGCCGAAGGCAGCGGCTTAACCCACTGAGCCACCCAGGCGCCCCTGAAAATAGTATTTTTGAGGTGCTTCTACACAGCATTTCTTATATCTGGGATATTTTTTTTTCTTTTTTTTTTAATATTTTATTTGTTTATTTGACAGCTAGAGAGAGAGCACAAGTAAGCAGAGTGGCAGGGAGATGGGGAGAGAGAGAAGCAGGCTCTCCACTGAGAGCCCGATGCGGGGCTCGATCCCAGGACCCTGGAATCATGACCCGAGCCGAAGGCAGCTGCCCAACCAACTGAGCCACCCGGGCGCCCCTATCTGGGATATTTTAATGTCATTGAAATGTATTTAAATTCTAGATGCATGTGTTACTATGTGGAGAGTCATTTAAAAGTTTATGTTTTGCTTGAGGCCTTGCCAGTTATGGTCTGTGTCAGAGGCCTGGACTTTGTTATTCATGCTCTTTAGGAATATGACCAGCTTTTTTCTAGGCCTTAACACTAAGGATTGAAAATTAAATTTCTAGAGAAAAATTATCCTTGGATAACTTTAGAGAATGGCTAAACTTTTCATCCTATGTATTTGATTATTATCAAGTGTCTAATTTGTGCCAGTCATATTGATTCTGAAGATGCTAGATCTCCCGACAGACTTTTTTTCAGAACACTTCATTAAGGTTCTAATTTGGCCGGTTTCCTGTGTCACAGTGTTCATTGTCATTGACTTTCTCTTTATGCCTATTGATCCCTTGGACTACATATGCTTTTCCCCATAGTTGTCATTCTGAAGTGGTTTTCTTCTCATAAGGAATGTCAGGTCACTGTCTCTGGAGTGTTAAATAACTTTGGGGATGGTTCATCCTATTTTGCTTGGCTTATTTATCATGTGTCTTAATCTTGAAAGCAAGAAATCTCAATATCCATCTTAGTGTGTGGTCTCAAGTTTGGAAGGAATTGCTTGCCAGGACTTTTAGAAATATTAGGAGCTCCTTGGATCATTTAGCTACTTAACATAATGGAAAAATAACCCCAAACTCTCTCTGAAATTGCAGTTAATTTATATGACAAATGAAGGATCTACTGAGAGCGCATTTTACTACGTGGTGATAATTCAGCTTTTTAAAATTGTGTTAAAAGAGAAATCACTAACCACAGGAATAGCGGCAATGTTTCTGCCATAACAGACATTTCTAATGAAATTTTTGGGCATTGACCCTTCGGGCCAGTCTGCATGAGCAATAAAAAGGCAGAGGGAGAATGATGGAGAAAGTCTTTCTTTCTCGACTGTCAGTTTTTACCAGTCATATTTTTTCATTTTTCTGAGGTGCAAATTAGGAGCTGCAGATATTAAATAGCTATTAAAATAAAAATTCCACCTACATGTTATAGAATTAAGTGGTTCCGAGGATTGTATTGCGCTTAGTATTCCTTCAGTAGTTCTTTTCTTACAGTAACTTCCCACAGGGAAGACTTAGTGACAGAGCTTGTCTAGAAAGAAGCAGCAGACTCTGATTTTCTTCCCAGTAGATGATGATTTTGGAACAGGAAGATTTAGTTTCCTTTTGAATTGTGTACACAGTTCTCCAAGAATGCCAAAGTGAACATTTTTCATCTCTGTTTTCCTTCTGATTTCAGGGCACGCAATAATTTGCCTTCCATAGCTACATATGGTTAAAGGCTCTCTCCTTTCCCTTAGCATCTTTCTTAAATTCTTTGTTTGGGTTCATTTTAAGCCAAATTTGAATAGGGATTTACTGTTTTGCAACTGGTGGCTAGGGAAGCTGCAGGCTCTGTTGCTTTTGTGTTAAACAGTGTCTAAATTTGGGTATGCCTGGGTGGTTCATGACTTTGGCTCAGGTCATGACCCCAGAGTCCCACATTGCTCAGTGGGGATTCCACTTCTCTCTCTGCCCCTCATCCTGCTCGTACTCTTTCTCTCTCAAATAAATAAATAAAATCTTAAAGAAATAAAACTATAGCTTCTGGAGCCCTCCTAGTCTCATCTTTGTCCCCCAAACCACATTAACTCTATGCCGCATTGCCCCCATGCTGTAATGGGGTTTTCAGATACCCAGAAAGATGCAGTTGTAGCATAAATTGACAGTAGGTTTGGGAATCAGAAGACAGGTGGTGAAGGTGCAACTCTACTTCCAAGTGACGTTGGATCTTTTAGTCAAGTGATTCTGCTTATCTCCACGGGGAGTGTTCTCCCTAAAAAGAACCCCAAGCTGTTATAGTCCAGAGTTTCACAAGCATCTCTTTGACTTGTGGGTTAGAAAATCTGATTTGTCTTTACTATTCTCTGGTGAAGAACTTGATAGAAATTACTGGCCATTGTTATTTGTCAAGAAAATCACGAGTTCAGTCCTCAGAAACACTTAATGCTGAGTGAATGGAATGATTATTTTCTAAATTTGAAATTCTTTTGACCCTGTAGATTGTTATTATGATAACTTCATTTTATAAATCAAGGAGCAAAAGGACTTAGAACTCCTTGATACCTTGTAAGTTCAAAACAGTAGCTTCTAGGATGCCTGGGTGGCTCAGTTGTTAAGCATCTGCCTTTGGCTCAGGTCATGATCCCAGGGTCCTGAGATCGAGGGCCACATTAGGTTTTCTGCTAGGCAGGAAGCCTGCTTCTTCCTTTCCCACTTCCCCTGCTTGTGTTCCCTCTCTCGCTGTGTCTTTCTCTGTCAAATAAGTAAGTAAATAAAATTTTTTTAAAGATTTTATTTATTTATTTGACAGATCACAAGTAGGCAGAGAGGCAGGCAGAGAGAGAGAAGAGGAAGCAGGCTCCCCACCGAGCAGAGAGCTCGATGCGGGGCTCGATCCCAGGACCCTGAGACCATGACCTGAGCCGAAAGCAGAGGCTTTAACCCACTGAGCCACCCAGGCGCCCCAAAATAAATAAATTTTTAAAAGAAGAATAGTAGCTTCTAAACGCTGTTTTTACAATTTTATTTATTTATTTGTGTGAGAGAGAGAGGGAGAAAGAGTGTGTGTGTGAGTGGTCTGGAGAAGGGTAGACAGAGTGAGGCAAAAGGATCTTAAGCAGACTCCTCTGAGCTGAAGGCGGAGTTTGATGCAGGTCTCAATCCCACGACCCTGAGGTCATGACCCAGGCTGAAGCCACCCAGGTGCCCCTCTAAACTTTCTTGATTAATACATACTCTACTAATAGTGCTATACGTAAAAATTGAAATTCCAAAGGATGAGGCAAAAAATATAAATGACTTTTCTTATATTTTCTTCTTTTCTTTATCCCATGCATGAGTTGTTTGGTTTATTCCCTGGATTATGTGCAGTCATCACTGGAAATTGCTGCTCTAAAGAACAAAAAAATATATCAACTGCGGACTTATTGAACAAGAATGAAATCTTTTCACGTGTTCTGTAACTCATTTTCTCTGGTCCTAATCAAATGCTGATTTCCAAGAGCACGTGTTAAGAATTAGAGTTTTGGGTCATGCTTCGTTCTAAAAAGAGAGTTGGTACAGTGAAGTAACAGTGGAAAGATTAAAGATACAATACTAAACAATTATGAGGTACTTTAATAATGTGCAGCATATAGACAGAATCCCTGTGCATGAGACTGTAGGCCAACAACAATTGTGAGGTTCTAAAACTTTCTCACAGGAACTGTTTTAACGACTTCCATATATACATGAAAGAAAATATCCAGGAGGACATGGAGAAAATGAAAAAATTGTGGAGAATGACAGCAAGGCTAGGGATAATCTCTAACCATATGCATAGGATATTTATAGCCTCATTGTCTTATTCATTCTTATCACAGCTCTGTGAAATAAGCATTATTAGCCTAGTTTTTTTTTTTTTTTTTAAAGATTTTATTTATCAGAGAGAGAGAGAGAGAGCGCACACACACAAGCAGGCAGACTGGCAGGGAGAGGTGGAGAGAGAAGCAGGCTCCCTGCAGAGCAAGGAGCCCAATGCGGGACTCGATCCCAGAATCCTGGGATCATGACCCGAGCTGAAGGCAGTGGCTTAACCAACTGAGCCACCCAGGCCTCCCTAGCCCAGTTTTTTGGTAAGAAAACCAAAGTTCAGACCAAGTGACCTGCCCAAGATCACCTATTTGGTGATGGTGGCATTGGAACTCGGAGGCACCCCTGCTGGTGTCCTCACTATCTGCCATATAGCTGGGTAAGTGCTTGTCATTCCTGAAAATTGATGAGGAGAAATGCTCCTAAAGTGGGTATCCACCTGCATATAGAGGTAAATTGCTATTTGTGAATAGCAAAGGAATTGCGATTCAGGGCACAACCTGTGGCATGCTAGAGGCAAGTTCTGAGGGTTTGGGGCAGGCCGTGTGTATGGCCAGGAGTGCAGAGAAGGGGGGACTTTAGCCAGAGTCCAAATAACAAGTCCATTGGTTTGAGGACAGGGAGGGGTTCTTGGTGACTCTTCATTGGTTGAGTGATGTGTTTTGGCTGGCTGTAAATTAGGCATTTATGGGAAACTAGTTTCTCAGCCCTTGAGTTGGTTTTCCTGAGGACACGTTTGAGATTCTCCTTTGCTGTCCTCCTCTCCATTTTAAACTGGATTCTTTGCACCTGAGGAGTTAGACACTGCTTTCCTGCAAAGGACTAAGGCCAGCAGCATGGTTAAGATTCATGGAAAAGGCAGTGAAAGACAAATTGGAGTCAAAGAAAATTAGAAGATGCAGGTAAAAAAAGTATGAAAGATTCAGTAAAAACTTGGCATAAACATATAAAATATTAACCCTATGTTAGCGAGAAATATTAACCATGTTTTGAAAATATTTTTTCCCAAATTCTAGGTAAAAATGTTAATTATTTCGAAGAGTACATTAATGAAGTTTAATGATCTGAACAGGTGGGAGAGGGAAAGGGCAAGCAAGAGGAGCTGCAGGTGATGACAGTTTTCTTTAGATTAATCACTCTCTTTGAGATGGGGGAGCTACGTCTTAAGAAACTCATATATAGGGGCGCCTGGGTGGCTCAGGGGGTTAAAGCCTCTGCCTTTTGGCTCAGGTCATGATCTCAGGGTCCTGGGATCGAGCCCTGCATCGGGCTCTCTGCTCAGCAGGGAGCCTGCTTCCTCCCCCCTCTCTCTCTGCCTGCCTCTCTGCCTACTTGTGATCTCTCTCTGTCAAATAAATTAAAAAAAAAAAAAAAAAGAAACTCATATATATTTCAGTTGAAGCTTTTAATATTGTTGGAACTCACTTATTTGTAGAAGATGGGAACTAGCCATATACTTGGACCTTTCTTTGCTATTTTTCATTTGTTCTTTTTTTTTTTTTTTTTTTTGGAAAAGATTTGTTTATTAGAGAGAGAGAGAGTGGGGGAAGGGGCAGAGGGAGAGAATCTTCAAGTAGACTCCCCACTGAGCACAGATTCCCAACTCGGGGTTCAATCTCGCAACTCATGAGATCATGACCTGAGCCCAAACCAAGAGTCAGACGCTCATGTGACTCCTTCACCCCGGCGCCCCTCATTTATTTATTCTTTTATCTCCACATTTCACTTGAATTTTCTTCCTCTCACCCACAACCACCCACTCTTATTACAGTCTGTATAAATTGCTTCCTGTACACCAGGCAGTTTTTCAACATGGTCAATATATATCCTGTTTCTGTCTGTATTCTCAGAAAATAGCCATGGTTTTGCATACATTGTCCCAAATGTTTTATTGTAAAAAAAATCAAGTTCTAGAAAAGTTTGAAGAATTGTGCAATGAGCACCATCTGGATTTTACATTTTGCTGTATTTACTTCATAATGTATTCATTCTTTTTCCACTCCTCTATCTGTATTCAAATCTCATTAATAACATGCATCCTGAAGTTTTAGAAGGGCACTGATATCTGCAATTTACTTTAAAATGCATCAAGAAATTAAGATTAGTGATGTATTTCTTTACAGTTTAGTTAAAATTTACACACACAGAAATGATTGACTTTTAAGGATAGTATTCTGAGTTTTGACAGCTGACATATGCATTGTTAATTTACATGGATGTTAGTGTGTTCTATAGCTGTTTCTTTCGCCTTTCTTCAGCAAAAGAGATGCTTTTAGGATGTGTCTCTGCTGCTGTGGTTCAACTGGCCAGTTGCTGACCGTGCCAACTTGCAGGGTAGGAGTGACTATTCAAGGTCATCTGTTTGGAATACTCCGTGGAATGCCCTTCTAAGGCCTAGATGATTGTGAGCTTTTGCTATTCATTCCACATTTAATAAGTAGCTATTCAGTGTCTGCAGTGTGATGGGCATTGGATTTATTGTGGTGAAACTTTTTCTGCTGTCAGTACTCAGTTTTTTGATGAGAAAGTTATTTAACCTAGCTCTCTTTCAAGAGTAAATTGTGCGTTTCTTATCACACCAAAGTCTAGTTGAAGTTCCTTGAAATACGCAAAAGGAACACTGAAAATGCATTAACTGGGGTGCCTGGGTGGCTTAGTGGGTTGAGCCTCTGCCTTTGGCTCAGGTCATGATCTCAGGGTCTTGAGAGCCCAGCATCGGGCTCTCTGCTCAGTGGGGAGCCTGCTTCCTCCTCTCTCTCTGCCTACTTGTGATCTCTTTCTCTCTGTCAAATAAATAGAAATCTTTGAAAAATGCATTAATTTGTTCGAATTAAAGACAATTTTGGAAACCTGCTGTGGAAGTGTATGCTAGCTTGTGCCTAAATGAGGTAATGAAGCAGCTCATACTTGCTGGACACTTTGTCCATAGTAACCACTCTGCTGAGCATCTTACACCTCATTTTGTTACTACAACAACTCTGTGAGGTAGGTACTATTTCCTTCATTTTACAGATGAAGAAAACTCGGGTCAGGGGCCTTCATACATTGCCCAGGGCATGTAGAGGGAAAGGCAGAGCGGAATTTGGATTTGTATCTGTTTCTCTCTAGAGCTGGGGCCATGAGTATTTGTTATACTGCTCATCAGAGGAGAAAAAAAGGCTCCAGTGAGTGGCAAATATTTTGATCTAATGAGTCCTAGTAGATTGCTGTTTTTGATTCTGTGGAAATTCTGTTGTTTCAGTGCCCATCTAGACCCACAAGACTGCAGGACAGAGTACAGCGTGGGTATTGCTGCTTCCCTGTGCACTTTGTATGGGGCTGCATATTACCGCATTTTCTGGCGGTCTGTATTTTCTGGGCCTTGATTCTAGCACACTCAGGTAGGAAAGGCCAGCAGAATTAAAATGATGGTGACCTCTTCAGTTTTTGAAGAGAGCAGGTTAGAATGAGGGGCAGAAAAGAAGGTTGACTGAGGAGGAGAGATACAGTTTGCTGGATACAGTTGCAGGGGTCCCTGTCTGGAATTGCTCCCTGTGTTTCTGAGTGGGGGATGGGCTGTCCTCACAGACGATCACAGAGGGGCTTTCAGTGCTCAGTGATTTGGGATTGCTCTGAAATTTAATATGCAGGTCAGAAACGATAAACATCCTACAGTGCCTGAGTCAGGCTTAACCAGAGAGGAACGGTCTTTTCTCAAACGCCACTTCTACTCCTGTTGAAATGAGGAATGGGAGAAAGCATGAGGAAAGCTGGAAAGGGTTCTGGGAGGAAACCAGATATATCTTTACTATGTTTTGTTCATATGATCACAGTGTGCTTCTGTGTGTATGTGAGGAGAGAGGGAGGGAGAGATCTTGAGAGTCTTGTGTTATATTGAGAAAATTATTGAATTCTCTCATACATGTTGACATTGATGAGACCAGCTAATGATGTGAAAATTGCTTATGATGAATTGTTCTTTTAATGCACTGCCAGAATTTATTTGTTATCATTTAAAAATGTGTACGTCTTTATTTATAAATGCAATTTGCCTATGGTTTTTTTTTTCCTGAATTATATTCATTGTGTGAACGTGATAATGCATAAAATAAAATGAATTTTTTGGTTGAGAATAGATAAATTAGGAATTATTTGTACCTTAAAAGTTAGGTATAATTCAGCTGTTATATGATCTAGTTGTCCTTCTAGAAATGGGACTTTTACTTTGCTACCAGTATTCTTTGTGATTATTAATCTCTTTGAGCTTTCTGTCTACTCCTTGGTCAAATATAATTTTTATTTTGGTTGAAAATCGGTATTTCTCCAAATTTTCATATTTATCACTGTCTTAGCTTTGGATCCTTAGAACACAAGGCTGAAGCAAGGCTTTAGACCTGTTTTATTGGGAGTTGCAATCCTGGGACAGATTGGGAAAGAGAGGGAAAGGGGAGCCAGGAAGGATGGGAAGCAAATGCAAGTTGGTGCATGACCAAGATGCCCAATGGTTCCTGAAGGATGAAGGGCATCTCCAAACAGGTTGTATGGAAAATGTGTTTTGGAATAGTCTGTTGGAGAGAGGAAGGGAGCTCCCTCCCGTCTCCTTTCTCTCATTGGTCAGTGTTTACCCCATTGGGAGTTTACTCCCTGCCCTTCCAGCCTGTATCACCTGGCCTCTTTGCTGTGGAAGCTGGATCCCACTCATGCAGTGCCCATGGTTCGAAGTCCTGTGGTTTCTGTTGTGATGGGAAGGGGTAAGGGAGGCCATGTTTCCAGATCCTGGCCCTCACCTCAGGAGAAAATGAGATCAGGAATGCCCGCAGGTGGATGGTGGCGGGAGCAGTGGCAGCTGTGTGGCTGAGGGCTCCAAGGAGACAGGTGCTATCTTGAGAATCTGAGGGGACCCTTGAAATGTGTCTGAAACAATGTCCATGGATTTTCATATATATTCTTTAATGATTTTTAAATCACTTAAAAAATCTGTGGTTTCATTAAAATAAAAATAAATACCTGTGGTTATCACCTTTTTTATCTTAAGGTTGTATGTTCTTGTTTTTTTCTTTTTCTCCATTAATCAGTCTTGCCAGGGTTTATGCATTTTAAAGATTTTTTTTTTTTTTAAAGATTCTATTTATTCATTTGACAGACAGAGACCACAAGCAGGCAGAGAGGCAGGCAGAGAAAGAGGCGGAAGCAGGCTCCCCGCTAAGCAGAGAGCCCCATGTGGGATTCGATCTCAGGACCCTGGGATCATGACCCAAGCAGAAGGCAGAGGCCTTAACCCGCTGAGTCACCCAGGTGCCCCTCTTTCTGAGATTCTTGACTCAACTTCTGCCTCAGAATCATTCTAAAGATAATTTATAGTAATGATAATTAAAAACAACGCTTGACTAGCCCTAATGCAGTTTTGGGTCAATAGATGTAGCAAGTCAGTTTGGCATTGCCCTTCTTTGGGGAAAAGGTCACTTGTGCTGTGTCTCATATGCTGGACAATTGACTCCTTCACAGTGATTTTAGGATTCTAATCCCACAACTGTTCTCACCCTGTTGGTGTTTTGACTTTGTATGCACTAATTTACACTTTTTAAATCAGACTTATACAGACATTGAGGACTTTTCATTAATTAAACAGTTTTTGGAGTAAACTCTGTTAAGCAAATTAAGTTCTTGTCAACTCTGCAGTTACTACCTGTAATGGTTAGCGAACCACTCCTGCCTCTGGTGATTAAGTGACTCTGTTGGCCTTTTCCACTCTGGGATCCTATAATCTTTATTGAAATAATGGGACCTGTTCCAAAGGTGGCTTTCCCACTTATCTTGATTCACAGGGTTCAACCATTAAAGTGCTTTTCAAAGACCTCAACATCTAAATATTTCTCAGTGCTGTGGTAAAGACCTTGGGCCTTCTTGGGAGATATAATTTGGGATAGATAAATACATGTATATAATAATTTTAGTTTATTATTCCTGTCTTACGGCCTCTCTTTCTATTTTTTTTTTTACTACATTATATAATCTGGTATCTCAGCCTCCTTTAACATAGGCCACCCTCAAGTCCACATTTTAGTTAAGCCATCAATAAAACAGAAACAACTGAGGTTACCTAGAACTAGTACCTTGGGTCCTGCATTCTTGGCCTTTATTTCCATATTCATAACCTTAGTACACCTAAAGTTATGTTCTTTTCCCTCTAACATCCTCAGAATTGATTTTCATATTTATTCTCCAGATTTCTGGTAATAGAAATTAATCACTTGTTTTAATTTTTCTTGTAGATTCATGGTTTGACTTTGTAATTTACCTTAAAGGGCAGGGTGCAATATATCTCTACTTTTAGGTATAGAAGCAACAAAGAACGGGACATGGGGAAAATTAGTCCCTCTTGTGAAGGAACTACATTAGATGAGTCATTTACGATCAAGGCTTCTGTAGTAGGTCAGGAACGGACTTAAGGGAGGAGAGAACTACTTCTTCTGGGGAGGGAGGGCATGTGTGTGTGTGTGTGTTTATTAAGATTTTACTTATTTGAGAGAGAGTACCAGTGGGGGTGGCGCAGAAGCAGAGGGAGAAGGAGACTCCCTGTTGAGTGGAGAGCCTGACTCAGGGCTCCATCCCAGGACCCTGAGATCATGACCTGAGCTGAAAGGAGACACTTAACTGACTGAGCCACCCAGGCATTCCTGGAGGGTTAGTGTTTCTGAAGATTTAGAAGTACGAGTGGACTCCATTCTAGCTCCCAACGGCCTTATTCTTTCTCATTAAGGGGTTCCCTAACTAGTACTTCAGAGAAGGTCTTCGACATCAACTGACCTTGCAGTTGTGCATCCTAAGGTCACACTCTTGTGTCTGACTTCCAAGCGATGTCTGCCAAGCAACTGTAAGATATAGGACACACTTTTTTACAGTCGTCATTGAAACTCTATTTGATAATTATGCCCAAAGCCAAGAAATTTAAATATTGAGCTTGACATTTTCTTTCTTCGAGCTCTTAGGTTCGGGAAGCAGGGATGGTGCTGTGTTGCCAGCGCTAGGCGGTGCATTCCAGGTTACTGCAGGCAATCATGAATGTGCCCCTCCTGCCCCCTGTAAAGTAAACAGCTAGGTCCTTCAGAGTCAGGACATGGTCACTGCCTTCAAACCCAACCCAGGAAGGAAACTGAAGATGCCTGTTTTCTTTTTTTTGAGGCTATGTGGACCGCCAACTCTTTGGCACCATTGGCTCTGTGGCTTCCTGCTCTTACTTTGAATCCTCTTTTGCTAGTTATAACAGAAAGGGCTTTATCAAAGGGTATTAGGTAGCTCATAGTCTCTCTGGGATGGCCAGATAACCAGGCTTTTACATGAGAAATACAAATACATTTCAAGTTGAACCAATTATATTTAAAGGAAATTTAGTCTGTCCTTACTTTCAGGGCTCTATCTAGGATTGTTTCCTTTTACCTCGAAGGTAATTTCCATTGAAGACAGTTTGGCCGAAATATGTATTCAATAGTTTCCTTAATCCCTTTGGCTCATGTTACTAATATAAAAGTCAGGTGAAGATATTAAAACTGAAAGGTAAATCCTACATTCACTTCTAATTGGCAAGGAAACACCGCATTAAATGTTTTATAAACACTGTGTTGTCATGAGGCCAGCGACGGATGTATTTGTTCTTTCTTCTGCCTGAAAAGACCGGCAGTCGACTCAGATTTACGTTTGGGTGAACTTTTGTTTCTGATAGTAAGCAGATTTTTTTTTTTTTTTCTCTCAGAGGCTGAAGAGTTGGTGCTTTTACTTTTGGTTTTTAGGGAAAATAATTACCCTAGTATCCTTTGATTTTCCAGCTCTGTTAGCTGTTAGTAGAATGGTAGAAATCCAATTCCTGTTTTCTTAAAGCAGAATCCTTCAGTAAATGAACATTGACAAACAACTATTTTCTATACTCATTTCAAAGTTCCTTTTGGGTCCAATGTGTAGCATTTTGGAATTAGAAAAAAACAACCCAGGTAGTTAATGATTTTAGCTGAAGTGGCCAGAGCCCCAGCATTCAAATTTTCCTGGCAAAGGAACTCTGTTTCTATTAATTAAAAAAAAAAATCCTTCACTATAAGAGAAAAAATAAAAGGAAGGCCTAAATATATTGGCTGCTCATTCTAGCTATGTTGGTTAGAATCGCTCAGTTCTTTCCTTCTCTCCTTATTTGCTGATGCTAGTGCCCTGATAGCTTTTAGGCTGTCCTCTTAGAAGCAGACCATCATTTTAGAAAATGTACATGGTTCAGGAAATTTAACTCATGCAGAATCTTTACTTAATTTGCCTTGAGTTGCAATCCTGTTGCAAGAGATGTTCCATCTCTCTCCAGGAAGTCCTTCAGGAGACTGATCTCAGATAACTGTTTACATGCCCTTTAGTGACTTAAATAAAAGATTCCTAATTCTGAATGATCATTAATGGATTAGCCTGAAATTCGAGCAAATGCAGGAATATAGTGAGGAAGGAAGTTGTATATAGCAGAGGACTCAGGTCTAGGTTCCATCGCAAAGTGCTGGTGAGAGTCTTGTGGATATACGGGAGCAAAGACTTTCCCCAGATCAGGTCAGGTTCCTGAGGACAAACTCTGAGACTGAGATTTCCATGCAGGAGGTTTGTTGAATGACTGTCTCATAAATGCCTATAGGGAAGGGAAGGAAGTGCAGAATAGGGCAGAGAGAGGAGTTCAACTATGAGAGTTTAAAAAAAATTTTTTTTTATATTACTTCTGTTTAATATGTATTTTTAAAAATGTGAGGCAGATACACAACTAATGAATCATTGACTGCTACATCAAAATCTAATGATGTACTATATGCTGGCTAACTGATCGTGATAAAAAAATGTGAAGCAGATGTTTATTATCTAGTTTTCTTTCTTCCTCCTTCTCTCCTTCTTCCTTCATCTCTCCCTCCTTCCCTCTCTCTTTCCTTATTTTCTTTCTTTCACATTATATAGTTAACATACAGTGTTATATTAGTTTCAGATGTACAGTAGAGTGATTCAACAGTTCCCTCTATTACTCAGTGCTCATCAAGATAAGTGTATTCCTTAATCCCCTTCACCTGTTTCAGCCTCCCCCCCACCCCTCCCCCCACCTCAAGAGTCCTGGCAACTTGGAAAATGTGTGTGTCGGTGCTGCTGTGGGGGAATCTGGGCAGTGCATCCAATATGCATTATACACCATTTTTTTTCATGACTATATTTGCACTTGAATTCTATCTAAAACAACAGTAGTCGGGGTTTGTAATTTCTGAAAGTGACAGTATTCCAGCTTTTGTTCAACTATCTTCATTTTTCTGGAAGACATGACAAATGGGAAAGTGACATATATCACAAAAAAATGCAAGGGATTCGAAATATTTGCCCTGCTTGCCAGATAACAAGTTAGTTTGCCACAGTTTCATCGATGCTAGAAGAAGACAGGAGATTCCTGCGTCAGAGACGAAGAACTTTTTAAATCATGGTACAACAAACAATGTGAGCTTCATGTGCACATGATTCTTGCCCTCTGAAGTCCCACAGGGGTGATATGGAGCAGCCCACGTGAATATTGTGTATGCAGTAGGGTTGTGTTCTAGCCGAGGAATTCTGAACTTTGGAAATGCAGAGTTTAGGAAGCCCCAATATTTCATAGTGGGCTTCAAGATAATAACTCACACTTTACCCTACATAGATATAGATGTGTGGTTTTTATTAGTGTTCTCATTAGTGAGATGAATTCTCATTACTGCATGGTTTTTATCACTTAAAACTTTGGCTCAGCAAACTATGAAAAGAACCTAGATGGCCATCAACAGATGAATGGATAAAGAAGATGTGGAATCTATGCAGCCATCAAAAGAAATGAAATATTGACATTTACGACGAGGTGGATGGAACTAGAGGGTATTATGCTTAGCGAAATAAGTCAATCAGAGAAAGACAACTATCATATGATCTCCCTGATATGAGGAAGTGGTGATGCAATGTTGGGGGCTTGGGGGGGTAGGAGAAGAATAAAGGAAACAAGATGGGATCAGAAGGGAGACAAACCATAAGAGACTCTTAATGTCACAAAACAAACTGAGGGGGATCGGGGGGAAGTGGGTACGGAGAAGGTGGTGGGGTTATGGACATTGGGGAGGGTATGTGCTGTGGTGAGTGCTGTGGAGTGTGTAAACCTGAAGATTCACAGACCTGTACCCCTGGGGTAATAATACATTACATGTTTATAAAAAAGTTAAAAAAATTAAAAAAAAATCTTTGGCTCAGATTCTTAGGATGAGATGTTAGAAGCTTGGGCAAGTTGTTGGATTGCTTTATTATTTAAGGTGGAGGCAGATGCAAGGAAGGTGAGGTTTGGGAGAAAAGGAAGTGTTACTCAAATAATGGCATAACTGATGGAAGCAGTTTTTCTGGCTTTCAGCCCCCACATTCTCCCCTTAGCTGTCTTCTAGCTAGGGTGGTTGCTGGCCACAACAACAGTAACTCCTGATCACCACCACTGTTGTCATTTCTAGATGACCCCCTCATCTCAGAAATACCAGTTTGGAGTTGGACTTGGATCTGGTCCTCTTTTGTTGGGACATCTGACTTGGCAGTGGCTACCAGCAGCACTTAAAACTGGATGGTTTATACTTGGCAGCTGCAAAATGTTCAAAGACTAAAAGCATAAGACTTTGTAGAATGCTTCGAAGCCATGGTTCCTTATTACCAAAAGAGAAAAAGTCGAGGCTTATTTGGGTTTACCTTGCAGGGCCAGGTGGCCATCTCTTGTTTAGAGATAAATTGTTCTGTCTGACCAGATGCACTGTGAAGCCTTGACAATGATACACCACCTTTTCTAGTTAATAGATAGTTTGAAGTTATTTGTGGTTCATTGTCATCGAGTCAAAAAGTTCAGATTTGAATCTTGAAAAAATTAATCTTGAGTTTCAATTCGACTGTCATTTCTAATTTTATAACTCCCATTGTAGGAATTGCTGTAAGAATATTGTTAAGTGATTCCTTGGGTTAATTTCCCAGTTCAGTCTATTGTGGCTTCACTTTGCAAGCTCCTGGGTATGTGTTTTAATGAGATATAGTCCATAATGGCCATAAGGGACTATATAATAGGAGATTCTGAAAAGTTGTGTGTAGCAAACAAGGAAAAGCTTAATGTGAACATGAAAATGGGTGTGTATTCTGTATAGGTAGAAGAGCTGATGTTTAGCAAAGTTAGATAACTTGCCCAAGGTCATACACCAGAAAGCAAGAGCTGAGATTTGAAAACTGCTCCAAGTTCAGCCTTGTTTCAAGCCACTATTGTAGAACCACTGCCCCTGAGCTTTAAGACTGCTTCCTGTCCTGTGAAGCAGCACTCCGAAAATTATAAATGTAGTGGGGTGCCTGGGTGGCTCAGTCGGTTAAGCATCTGCCTTTGGCTCAGGTCATGATCCTGGGGTCCCAGGATCGAGTCCCTTGTCAGGTTCCCTGCTCAGTGGGGAGTTTGCCTTTCCCTGCCCCTCACCCTGCTTATGCTCACTCTCTCTCTCTCAAATAAATAAATAAAATTTTGAAAAAAAAAAAAGGAATTATAGTTTGTCTCCTACTCTGATTTAAGGAGGGCATGGATTGCATGGAGCACTGGGTGTTATATGCAATGGATCATGAAACACTACGTCAAAAACTGATGTACTGTATGATGACTAACATAATTAAAAAAATAAATTAAAAAAAGAATTATAATAGTAATGATTGAGCTACTGATTCTACCCTTCTGGAAAATAACTTGGCAGAACTCTGTAGAAGCTCAAGGTTGGATCCATAAGGCCACACCCCTTATTTCATTAGTTAGAAGTAGAAATTATCTTCTTGAATAGGTTTGAAAAGCTTACGTCTAAAAACTTAAAGTTAATGAATTTTTTTTAACCAATCACATAAGTATGTGCAAGGCATTGTGGTAGGCTTTTTGCAAACAGAAAATAATTTATGGTTTGGGCAAACATGAAATAAATGAATGAAAAAAGAAATAGCTGCCTAGGTAAAGATTTCTTTGAAGATTTGTAGGCAAGATTTTCAGTCTGTTTATGATTAGAAAAAGAATATAATTATCCATGAGGTATAATATGAGAGATATTCTGAATACACAGGCACTCCAATCCCATAACTCTTAAGGCTTAGTGATCTTTTCTGAAATTTAATGATTAGAGATTCATTCCTTTGAGATTTATATAGTAGTGTTTTGGATTTCATGAGTGACCTGTTAGAGCTGAAGAACTTTGGCTACATGTAGGTGAACACCAGGGGGAAGAACTGATACCTAAGGGATGAGAATTGGTATCTCGCTGGGAGCAGCACCCTTCGGATTGAGAATGACTAGGCAGTAGGGTGAGGTAAGGTTCTCTGGAATGGAAGATGACTCGCTTCTAGTTTGGAGCCCTTAGCTTTGCCCTTCCTAAATGTGTTTTATACAAGCTCCAGATTTCTTTAATTTTACTATAGGACATATTATTTGCTTTTCAAATCTGTTTCCATATTGCCATGCTGCTTCCTCCTCTTGAAAAATATGTTTTTGTTTCAGGCTTGCACCCATGGATCCATCCTGAACCCCACAGCTGATGCAAGAGTAGAGATGATCTTTTGGACTTCAGTGTCCAGGATGATATTGTTAGAAGTCAGGGTCAGAAGGAATGAAGTTTGTCTTTTTTTGAAATATAACTTAATAGCATAGTGAGGAGATTAAATAACTGGGTGAATGAAATGTCAGAGTTAAGTGTATCTCTCTCTAAATATAACACTTTGTAGGGACGCATAGGTGGCTCATTTGTTAAGCAGCTGTCTTCAGCTCAGGTCATGATCCCAGGGTCCTAGGACCGAGTCCCTCATTGGGAAGCCTGTTTCTCCCTCTGCCTCTCACTCATTCTCTCTCTCAAATAAATAAATAAAAATCATAGAAATTTATCTATGATTTTATTTATATTTTTATATAAATATTTTTATTTATATTTAGATTTATATCTATATATCTATATATATGTGTCACTTTTTTCCATACCCCAAAGCCTCTCTGTTTTGCTTTGTTAAAAAGGAAAAAAAGCATCAGGGCCCAGAATATAAGCTTTTGCTACTCCATAATTCACCTTAGTTTGTCCCTAAATTTGTAATAAAAATGAAACTTTATATCCTTCAGGATTTCCTAATCTCCCATTACTTCCGGAACGCTGTAGGAATTACATTCCGTCTATAAATTCCTTTCTGTCAGAATTTTTTAATCTTTTCTGAGACAGTAGAATTGGGCAAATGGTATCAGAAAGGTTGAACGTTCTTGTCTAGTGTAGTGTTTTGAGGGATGCTGTTCCTTATGGTTTGAAGCCACTGCAGAGAAGCCCCTCGGAACCAATACTGTTGGGGCATCTGGCTTCAACTTGCCATTGTTATTATGTCAGACTTTTCAGGTCCCCAAGACTGTGGCATAATTTTCCATTTTATTTGAAATCCATTCACTTTTGTAACCCATTTATTTGTAATCCATTCACTTCATGTTGCTCTTGCTTAAAGAAAGAGATAATTTACTCTCATGTTAATTATGTTGCAGCAGGTGAGCTGTAGGAATGCTGGCCTGGTACTGTTTTTATATTGTGCTGTTGTTCTTCCCGGGAGTGTGTTATCAGGCTCACTCACAGTAATGATTTAAGGCCCCCAAGATCCATGTGTTTCTTTGCTTCCCTGCCTTCTCCCAGTCATTCTCTCCTTCCTCTCCATTGGCCTTCTCTCTACTCTTGTTGAGTCTTCAGGCTGACACTGGCATCATACTCATTAATGTCTTTCTGCACATGGATCCCCGACTACATTTCACAGTGAAATTTCACAGTGAAATCGAATCTGAGGGTTTCACAGTCTGTTAAATCTACAGCTGCTCTTGGCCATTACTATCAAAATGAGCATTAAGACAATTGGTCAAGTATATGACTTGAATTGAAGATTGCCATCCAGCTGGGAGTTCAGTCAGCCTTAAAACAAAAATACCTTACTCGCTAAAAGAGTTTTCATTTGAGTATCAGAAAGCAGCAGAGAGCTTTGGGTCATATGTTAATTTTGAATTTAAAGCTCAGTCTTCACACTCTCTCATTTTACTGAGGCCCAGACGAATTCCATCTCCACGACTGTGGCTTTCATTCCAGGAAAATTTGCATGCCTTTTCTGTTTTTCCTGCTTTTTCATGGATATATTTAAAAATCACTGTGGTCTAAATGTTTAAATCTGGAAGAACCAGAGTGATAAAGAGCTGGAATTGCTTTATATTCTACCATCTGTTTTACCATTTGTCTTGTGTAATGAGAGCATTAAATTGAACTCCCCTACCTATTTCTCTTTAAGGCTCTGATTTAGTGTATACCAGAAATAGATGAACCATATGTAGGTTTTTCTGACCAGTAAGGATTAGTTGCCAAATCTTTTATGATGGTCTTCTATTGAGCAGTAAGTTATATAGGAGGGCAGTTCACTGGTCTTTATTCCCAATTTGTGTACAAACTATATAGAAAAACATTTGTGGATACACCATGTGGCAAAATGAAGGTATCTCCTGCATAGATAGATGCAAGGCTACAGTTTGGAAGGGATTTCCTTCTGTTGTCTTATTTGGTGTACTATCAAGCTGGTTAATGTTTTAAAAATATTTTAGAAGGGAAACAAAGGAAAACTAAGAAAAATCTCATTTCTAAGCCTCTTACTTCCCTAGGGACATACAGCAGGCTATGGATTTTGACTCTAGGCATATAAACATGCAAAGAAGACAGCTGCTAGTTGCTATAAAATAGTTAAATTCTCCATCTGGTTTGCAATATGGGTGAAGATTTGCTGCAAATCTGGATTGACTGCCATGCCCCAGTTAGTTTACAAATATAGTGCGTCCTTTCAGTTATAGAACATGAAGCGTGGTCCTGAGCACCAAAAAATTAAACTCTTGCAAGTGTTCAGCAAAAAGGGAGTAAAGATAAAAACACTACCGCTTTATTTAAAATGTGCCCACTTGATATCTGAAAGTGATTTTTTATATCTTCAAGAATCTGACAAAGAATAGAAAAATCTTAGGCCTGGGGCATCTGGGTGGCCCAGTTGGAAAAGTTTCTGACTCTTGATTTCAGCTCAGGTTATGATCTCAGAGTGGTGGGATTGAGCCCTGTGTCGGGCTCTGTGCTCAGCCCAGAGTCTGCTTGTCTCTTTTGCTCTGGGTCACCCCCCACCTCCGCGCTGCCCAACTTGTGTGTGTGAGTGTGCTCACTTGTGCTCTCTCTCCCTCTCTCTCAAGTAAATAAATTAAATCTTTCCAAAAAAAGATTAAAAAAAAAAAAAAGAAAATCTGAGGCCTACTTTAAGTTTGGGAAGATGGTGCACTGAAGAGAAGTACAAAGATGTTTGTTCTTGATGTTTAGAATTGAAACTGGCCAATATATAAGGCAACACTTTGAATGTGGTATACCTTCCTTTGAGATAGTTTTTTTTTTTTTTTAACAAAATATATTTTTGTTTTAAAAAATGCTGTATGTCAATTATATCTCAAAAAAATAAAAATTTTTTTGAGATATAATTGACATACAGCATTGCATTTCAGGTATACAACATAATAATTTGACATGTATGTATATTGTGAAATGATCACAACAGTAAGCCCAGTCTAGTTAGTATCATCCATTATCACACAGTTACCAATTTCTTTTTCTTGTGATGAGAACTTTTAAGATTTACTTTCTTAGCAGCTTTCAATATACGGTACAGTATTGCTAACATTTATTTTATAACTGGAAGGTTGTATCTTTTGGTGTTAATTCCAAAAAATCATTGCTGAGAATGATGTCAAGGAGCTTCCTGCTCATGTTTTCTTCTAGGAGTTATATGGATTCCGGTTTTATATTTAAGTCTTTAAGCTATTTAGCTAATTCTTGGGTATGGTATAAGATAGTGGTCCAGTTACATTCTTTTGCATCTGGCTGTCCAATTTTTCAAACACCTGTTAATTAAAGAGACTGTCTTTTCTTCATTGTAAATTCTTGGCTTCTTTGTATAAATTAATTGACCATATATATGTGTGTTTATTCTTGGGCTCTCTGTATTATGAATCTGTGTGTCTCTTACTATGCCAGTACCATACTGTTTTGATTTCCATAACTATGTAATGTAGTTTGAAACCAGAAAGTGTGATGCCTCCAGTTTTGTTCTTTCTCAAGATTGCTTTGGCTACTGGAGGCCTTTTGAAGTTCTTGTATAGATTGTTTGTTCTATTTCTGTGAAAAATGCCATTGCAGTTTTGATAGGGATTGCATTAACTCTGTAGATTGCTTTGAGTAGTATGTCCATATTAACTGTACTAATTAGTTGAAAACTAATTAAATACTACTAATATTACTTTTTTTTGGGTGGTAGAGAGAGCACGAGTTGGGGAGAGGGAGAGAGAGAATCCCAAGCAGGCTCCACACTTAGCATGGACCTGACATGGGGCTTGATCTCATGACTCTGAGATCATGACTGAGCTAAAATCAAGAGCTTGATGCTCAATCAACTGAGCCACCCAGGTGCCCCAAAACCACAATATTCTTTTAGTCTGAGAGTATGGAATATCTTTTTATTGATATGTGTCTTCAGTTTCCTTCATCAAAGTGTTATAGTTTTTAGCATACAGGTTTTTCACCTTCTTCATTAGATTTATTCCTAGGTATTCTTTTTTATGCAGTTGTAAATGGAATTGTTTTCTTAATTTCTCTCTCTCTCTTTTTTAAAATATTTTATTTATTTATTTGATAGACAGAGATCACAAGTAGGCAGAGAGGCAGGCAGAGAGAAAGGAGGAAGCAGGCTCCCCACAGAGCAGAGAGCCCATTGGTGGGCTCGATCCCAGGATCCCGAGATCATGACCTGAGCCCAAGGCAGAGGCTTTAACCCACCGAGCCACCCAGGCGCCCCCTTAATTTCTCTTTTTGATAGTTCATTATTAAGGTATAGAAATGCAACAGATTTTCACATATGATTTTGTATCTTGCAACTTTACTGGATTTTTTTTTTGTTGTAACAGGGTTTTTTTTTGTGTGTGTGGAGTATTTAGGGTTTTCTCCAACTAGTGAGTTTAACACCTTCTTTTCTGATTTGGGTGTCTTTTATTTCTTTTTCTTGTTTGTTCTGGCTAGGATTTCTAATACTTTGTTGAATAAAAGTGGTGAGAGTGGACATCCTTGTCTTGTTCCTGATCTTGGAGGGAAAAGTTTTAGCTTTTCACCATTGAATATGGTATTAGCTGTGGGCTTGTCACATGGCCTTTATTATGTTGAGATGCATTCTCTCTGTACCTACTTGGTTAAGAGTGTTCATCACAAATGGAGACTAAATTTTCTGAAAATGCTTCTTCTGTATATATTGAGATGATCATATGATTTTTATCATATGATTTGTTAGTGTGCTATATCAGATTGATTTGCAGATGTTGAACTATCCTTGCATCCCTGGAATAAATCCCACTTGATCACAGTGTATGATCCTTTTAATGTATTGTTTAATTTGGTTTGCTAATATGTTGTTGAGGATTTTTGCATCTATGTTTATCAGGAATATTGTCCTGTAATTATCTTGTGGTGTTCCTGTCTAGTTTTGCTTTTTGGGTAATTTGGCCTCATAAAATGAGTTTGAAAGGGTTCCCTCATCCTCTGTTTTTGTGTAAGAGTTTGAGAGGGATTGGTATTAATTCTTTAGTGTTTGGTAGAATTTACCAGTGAAGCTATCTGGTTCTGGACTTTTGTTTTTTGGGGGAGGTTTTTGATTTCTGATTCACTCTCCTTACTAGCAGCTGGTCTGTTCAGGTTTTCTGTTTCTTTATGATTTGGTCTTGGTAGGTTTATATATATATATATATATACATATATATGTATATATATATATATAT
>NC_081562.1:61933267-61971883 GCF_022355385.1 Mustela nigripes
ATATATATATATATATACATATATATGTATATATATATATATATATATTTCAAAGATTTTATTTACTTATTGGAGAAAGAGTGTGAGAGTGTGTCTGTGTGCAAGTGGGGGGTGGGTCAGAGGGAGAGGTAGACTCCCCACTGAGCAGGGAGCCTGACTTGACCCGAGACTCCATCCCAGGACCCTGAGATCATGACCTGAGCTGAAGGCAGAGGGGCAATCCACTGAGCCACCCAGGTGCCCTAGAGTACTGTTCTTAAGTACCATATCCCCAAACTCATGGTTGGGCCATAACTAATGGGTAGTGGTATTTTCTAAAAATGGATTAATGCACACATCCAAACCGCATTGTATTTCCAACTTTAGAGTTCACACATACTTGGAGCACGTGAGTGGCTCAGTTGTTAAGCACCTGCCTTCGGCTCAGATCATGATCCTGGGGTCCTGGGATTGAGCCCTGCATCGGTCTCCCTACTCCACGGGGAGCCTGCTTTTCCCTCTCCTACTCCCCTGCTTGTATTTCCTCTCTCACTGTGGCTCTCTCTCTCTGTGTCATATAAATAAGTAAAATCTTAAAAAAAGAAAGAAAAGAGTTCATACATACTCTATTTCCTTTTTGTAGTTGCTATCACTCCAAATTGTAGTTTTGAAATCCAAGAAGTGGTAAGACTGTCTTTTTGTTATTGATGCTTCTTTTTTCCTTCCTTCCTTTCTCTCCCCGCTCCCTCCCTTCTCTCTCCCTTTTACTTCTTGCCTTCCTTCCCTTCTCTTTTTCTTTCTTTCTTAATAAGAGGATTGAAATAAAAGGTTTATTAAGGAATTCAAAACGTAGTAATCATAAAATCTTACAGATCAGAGTGGCCACAAACTCTTTGTAATAATGATAAAATTACTGACAAAATGTTTTTATTTTTTAAATTTTATTTATTTATTTTTTTAAAGATTTTATTTATTTATTTGACAGAGAGAGATCACAAGTAGGCAGAGAGGCAGGCAGAGAGAGAGGAGGAAGCAGGCTCCCTGCTGAGCAGAGAGCCTGACGTGGGGCTCAGTCCCAGGACCCTGGGGATCATGACCCGAGCCGAAGGCAGCGGCTTAACCCACTGAGCCACCCAGGTGCCCCCCGACAAAATGTTTTTAAAAACAAGAACAAAAATTCTAAAAACCAGCACATGCCAGTGGTGTTCCTTATTTAAGCAGCTGGCATTCCTTTATGCTTTTGAGGCGTTTCTTCCAGGGCTATTCAAAGTCACCATCTGAGTCATTACTAAATTTATTATCTTCTGATTCATTCCTGAATTCTAAGTTTAGGAAACCGTTTTTCTAGATAAAGTTTCTTTTAGTATTAAGGGGTAGAACTTAGTGACCTCTCAGTTGCCTATGACACCCAGTGCTCATTATCATGTGCCCTCCTTAATGCCCATCTCCCAGCTACCCCTTCTCCCCATCCACCTCCCCTCCAGCCACCCTGAGTTCATTTCCTGTAGTTAAGAGTCTTACGGGGTTTGCCTCTCCCTCTGTTTTTATCTTATTTCATTTTTCCTTGCCTTTCCCTGTGTTCATTTGTTTTGTTTCTTAAATTCCACATATGAGTGAAGTCATACGGTATTTGTCGTTCTCTGACTTATTTCCCTTAGCATACATTAATGTAATATTGAAAACATCTTATAAGGCATTACTTGTCCTTGCCTGTACCAGCCATAATGGAAGGCATCTGCTCTGGAAGGGGAGTTCCTAAGTGAAGGGAGAGTGGGGCTCTGCTCTGGAGATGGGGGTGTGGGGCGGAGTTTATGTGTTCTTGGTGCTGTGGAGAAGCTGCTCTGAAGTGGCCATAGTTACTCAGGGGTAATGAGAGATTGTTAGGAGTAAGGGAGAAAATGACTGGCAGCAAGAGAAATGGCAGTTACATTAGTAAAGTTCAGAAAAACTCCTTAAGAAGTTAGTTGCCCCTTGGAATTTGTAATAGAAATCCCCTTGCTGAGAATTTACTTTAGAGGTGAAGCCAAACTGATGTCCACCCACATTGTACCGGATTCATAACTCCAGTGATATACTTTGTGCCTTTGGAGAAAGAAAGGAAATCTGAATCCTGGGTTCAGTTTACTTTTGTTCTTCTGGCTGCTGTAGCTTTCATGGGAGATGTAGTTAGGGCATTTGAAGTGAACTTCTCTAGAGAAAGGAGGACTGAAGGCTCTGTGTGATGAGTCACAAACATGCCTTAACTAGTGATGTGTCACTGCTAGTCCTAGCTGGGCCATCTGGAGAACACCCTCAGACTTGCCCCTTCTTACCAGGACCAGGATGCGTTGTGGAAACTGTGAGTAGAAAAGCAGGGAACTGTGTTGGTACAGAAGTCTCTTTTCTCCCTTCTTCCTGCAGCGCAGCCCTGTTGAGTCTTGGGAAATGCAGAGAAAAAAATTAATATCTCTGAATACTGGTTTAAACCAGGAGACTGTAGTGCTGCTTTTGATAACTAGCCCAAGGAGCCATGCCATTTAGTCATACTGCAACTTCTGGTACTTTTGACTACATAATCAGGGCTTGAAAATGACCAGGAGGGTCCAAAGACCTGACATATGTCCCTGAGGGGGTGGTATGTGGGCCAATAAGCGATGACCTGGTAATTATCTTCCAGATTATGTTTATAGTCATTTATACAGTATTTTGAGGTATTTGACAACAGTACATCTCCTGGGCTTTAGTAATCTGTAATAATTAAGACCACTCACTACCGTATTCTTCAACTTACAGGTAGAATGTAGATTTGGAAAAGATTTACGGAGTCCTCACGATGCCACAAGCAACCAGCATTGTCTATGGCTACACAATCCCCTTCCTCCAGCTTCTGGCTTCTTGTCACCTTCCAACCCCGGCTTTCTGTCTATAGGGCAGTGAGTGCCCAATCAGATACCACTTGCACAGTAAGATAGTAGACATGGGAAAGGAGTGGATTTAGTTACTTCACTATCAGCACCAGAGAGAATTTTCCCCCAATGAAATTGATAGAACCTGTCTGAAAATGTAAACTGTTGTAAGTCATGCCAAGTATATAGAAATTGCTTATATTAAATATTCCCTTGAAATAATATTTGTTTCTCCAATACAGCTGTTCTCAGTGAGTATTATTTCTGCCTACAATGATAAAATCAGTGTAAACAGAATGTAGGTAGCAGCATCTTGACTTCCTTTCAAAATAGGAGTTGATCAGTTGGCAGGACTTAGGGAAGCCCTCCATTTTAGTAAAGGCTCTGCTTTCCCTTATTGGTAGCCTCTTATGCAGCAAAAAGGTACATGTGGCCTTGAAAAATGTGCACATCATCTGTTCTCTTCCTTCAGTCAAGTTGGAATGTGCTGACTTTGCCTGTGTCTGTTGAGCCTTATGAAGTATCTCCAGGGGTTTTCAAGGCCAGACGAGAAAAATGCTCTGAAGGCAGATGAAAGGCAGTTCTTTGCAGGGAGCTCCAGCACCAGCCAGAGAAAAATTTTCTGTATCTAAAGTAGTCTGCTTTGTTACATCTGGACAAATCTCTGAGAGGAGGGGGAAGCATGTGCTGCCTTCCAAATGGCGAGGACCGTCGAGTCAAACTCCTGTTGGCAAGAATTCCTGATTGGTGGTGCTCCTCCCTAGCCATGAGAAAACAGATGTGTGGTACGGTCTTCTGAAATGGAACTCTTCACTTCTACCTCTTGTAAAAGACCTTCATATTTCTAGGAGACTTCATGTTTCACCTAGAAATCAATTGTACTTGGAAATATTTGAATCATATCACATGAAATTTTAAGGTGGAGAATTGACTGGACAGATTATGAAAAGAACCACATAAATATGAATAAAGCAAGATGTCTTGTTTGAATTCAGTAAACACAGCTGGAGTCTTTTCAGTGCTAATTAATGAGCCTGCCTGGATGAAGACGACCCTGCCCCAATGCATCCTTCAGCCCAGTGAACTAGTTACACCACTCAGTGCAGTTTAGAAAGTGTATAATGGGGGCACATACAGTGTGTCCCTGAGAGGCAGGGGTGACTATATCTAAAGAAGATTGGGAAAGTGGTGATGCCACCGTTGATGTGGTCTTATAGGTGTTCACCAGGTATAGAAGAGGGGGAAGGACATTGCCAGCAGAAGGATGGTTAGATGCAAAAGACAGGAGGACGTGTGTGCATGTGACTTGTGCTGGGACTTGTGCTGGGATAGTGGGGAGTTTTCAGGTGGCTAGAGCTTTCTGGAGGATGTGACCTAAGGTGAGTCTAAAGTCTGCTGGGGTTAGGTAGAGATGGGAGGCTGAGAGTGTGGAGATAGGGTGTTCCTCCACCCTGGGGTGTTTCTAAGCGGGAAGTGGGGGAGTTGGGAGCCAGGAGGCAACTGCTTCCTGAAGACAGCTTGTATGTCGCATGAGCAAAATATGTAAGATGTCAGCAAGTCACAATTGATGTTTGTCTCCCTTGACCCTGTATAAGTTATTTAGTGGGATAAAATACCCTCATGTCTGGATGAGAGTCCTGGCAGGCCTGTGACTTTTCACTTCTAGTGATTTGACTACCCTGCTTTAGATTGCACGCACACAGTCCCAATTCTGTATTTGCAAATGTCCAGCTCGGTGTCTTAATTAACATCTCAGCCTTTATTCAGTACAACTCTTATTCACCCTATAACTAGGGCAACCTGTGGGCTCCCTCCTTCACTGAAGCCTCATCTGGAGTAGGTGGGAGGGAACCAGTCGTGTCGAAAGGGGAAGCAATGTCAGCTTCTTCTGTTACTCTCCATCCCCTGCCCCCCAGGGGCATGCCGTTTTGACCCATGAGAGTCTAAGGACTTTCTGTGACGGAGTAGCTTCTCTCTCCAGGCCTGACAGATGTTTGAAGCTGCCTCTTGTCCTTGTGGGAAACCAGGTCTGAGACTCTGCATTTGAAATTTTGGACAGGATCAGCTGCACATTTCTTTGAAGTTTTACGATTGTTATTTCTTGGGATCTCTGTAGAAATGTTAATTTCAATTTTCTGCTAGGTGTATAACATCTGGGTGTGTGGGATATGAAAAGCTGGCTTGGAAATATGTTGGGAAAAGGAAGGAATAATGTAAATAGTTACAATTTAAAAAAGTTAACATTTATTGAGAATTTAGAATGTGTTAGCTGCTGTTCTAATAAGCCCCTTTTATGGAGTAACACTTTTAACTGTCATAACTGTATGAGGTAGGTAGTAATATTTTCCCTACTTTATAGATGAGGAAAAAGAGGTACAGGGGAGTTAAATAACTTGCCCAAGGTTAGAGTGAATGGCATTCCTGGGATCACAGCCCGGGCAGTCTGACTTCGCAGATTGTTCTTAATTGCTCCGTGGCACTGATGTCTACAAACTGCCAGAAATTGAGCTGAGTACTTTACATAGATTCTCTAATTTAATACTTTCATTTATTATGTGAGGTATGTTTTATGATAATTCTTTTTTTATATTTTAAAAGATTTTTAAATTTGAGAATGAGAGAGAAAATGAATGAATGGGTGTTGAAGGGAAGGGTAGAGGGAGAAGCAGACTCCCCCTCTGAGCAGGGAGCCCGATGCAGGGCTCAATCCCAGGACCCTGAGATCATCACCTGAGTTGAAGGCAGATGCCTAACTGACTGAGCCACCCAGGCACTCCTATAAATCCTACTTTAGAAAGGAAGAAACTGAACCTCAGGTTAATATAGTCAGGGTCATATAACAAGTGGAGCTCCACTCTTAATCCATGTTGGGTTGATTCCCAGGGTTTCAGTCTTAGCTGCACTACTGTTTTTCTATGGAGAATGCAACATGGCAGCTCTCTGGTGTGTAATATTTTGGGGGATAACACAGGGATTCAGGGTGCAGGCTGTGGACCAAGATCTCCTGGGCTTAGGTCATGAGCTCTTACTTCCCAGCTAGGGGATGTTGACTGCACTCTGATCTGCTATAGAGGGTTCTTACTCTGTGTCTCATTCAACCTCATCCATAAACAGGATAATAACTGCACCTACATTGTAGAGGCATCATGATGATAAGATGAATTAATGTAGGTAAAACACTTAGAAGATGCCTAGAGCATAGTAAGTACTCTATAAATGTTAGCTATTATATTAATTCAAAATAGAACCTGGAGATTTTCCTGTACCATGTGCTTATTCCTATACTATTAATAAGTAGGAAGTACAAATTGAGGTTGCAGAAATATTGTTCTGCTCCTCAGTGTCTCTGAGGACTAAGAACTTTTGTACGGAAGTAAAATTGCTTTCTGTCAAGATGATGATAATTCTTAGGTCTCTTTTTGTTTCTTTAACGTTCTATCTTGTCACCTGAGTACACCCTTGCGCAATTATATAAGGATATAAGACTTCAGGTTTTCTTGGAAAGAACAAATTCAAAGAGTCTGCTGTCTTGCTCTGTTTAAAAGCTTAGCTGACATTTAAGGCTAGGATAGGGTTTTGCCCTAAGTTTGTCATATGATTACAGTCAGTCTGGTTTTTTGTTTGTTTGTTTTGTTTTGTTTTGTTTTTTGTTTGTTTTGTTTTTTCCTAAAAGTAGCAGCATGCTCAGGGTGGGGCTTGGACTCGGGACCCTGAGATCAAGACCTGAACTGAGATCAAGAGTTGGACACTTAACTGACTGAGCCACCCTGGTGCCCCCTGAATCCACTCTGTTCTTATAACTTCAGTGGATTCTTTTATTCAGAAACAATTTATTGAGTGCCTTCAATGTCTGGCACTTTTCTAGATACAAGTAATACGGTAGAGAACAACACAGTCAAAAATACCTGCTTTCAGGGAGCTTACGCTCTAGTGGGTAAGACAATGAAGAAGTAAACACAGTATATAGTAAGTCAGATAACAATTAGGGCAATGGAGAATGAGTAGGGAAAAAAGTGCTGTAATTAAATTTTTTTTTTTTTTTTTTGAAGAGAGAGTGTAAGCTGGGTGGGGGGAGGGCAGAGTGAGTGAATCTTAAGCAGACTCCATGTTGAGCTTGATTCAGGGCTTGACCTCATGACCCTGAGATCATGACCTAAGCTGAAATCAAGAGCTGAACACTTAACTGACAGCCACCCAGGTGCCCCAGGATTTGTAATTTTAAATAAAATGTCAGGTTTAGGTGTAATGCCATAATTGTGATTATTGGTTTTAAAAAAAAAAAAAAAGGAGTCTTTGTCATTTGGAGATGTATACAGACATATTATGATGAAGTATACTGAGGTGTTATGATGGAAGAAAGTCTTGAGATTTGCTTTAAACTAATCCAAATAAAATAATCCAAAATTGGGCAGGGGGCATCAGGAAGGAATTATAGCTGGAACAAGGGGCCTATGTATTGAGTGTTGAAGCAGGGTGACAGGTATGTAGCGGTTTATTAACCTTTTACTCTATATTTGTTTGAAAATCTTGACAATAGAAAGTAAAACAAAAATCACAATATCTTAAACATGTACTAAATTAAAACAGTAGGATTCCATTGTGAAAACATAGACCCAAACCCCTAAATCTAGAGTTAAAAAATGATTAACAAAGCAATTATTTAAATTATTAAGCTTATGTAAACAACTTATATAAATTATTAAGTTAAAAATTAACCAATTAATTGTCACGGATGGCTTTTCTGAGAAGGTGCTCGTCCAAGTGGAGACCTGATGGGGTGTGGATAAGGATGAGGCCGTGGGCCCTGAGAAATTCTGGAGAAAAGTCTTTCAGACCCAGTGATCCAAACTGTGAGTCAGATTCTGACTCCTTTGGGAGAGCAGCATTACCCTTGTATTGGGGGCAAATGGACAAAGATGAAGCCCTTCCTGGGTGATGCTTTTTACAAACCTACAAGGTAGGGCTGATGTCTGACTCATCACTGCTTCCCCAGTGTCTAACAGAGATCCTGTGCTCTTTGAGGCTTGTACATTAATTTTCTCATAACTTCTCTTGCACCATACCTAATGGATAGACAGGGAAGAAATCTTTACTGTCATTTAATACAGACAAGGTATCCTTTGATGTCTTTAGGAGTCTTAAATCACAGAGCTGCTTACTAAGTGGGGGAGGGACTTGATTTCAAGTTCTGTGGATCTTTTCCCTCTAGCACATAATCTATTAAGGGACCCGATTTCTTGATATAGCGGGATAGACAGACGATCTTTTCGGTGGTACAGTTTCTTTGAGAGGTAAATAAAATACCTAGTGCTTCATGTGTAGACTCTTAGGGCCAAATTTAATTTCCTCTAACTGTGTGTGGCCAGAGAAAATAAGAAATCTCATTCAAGTATAAACTGGGCATGAAGCTGTTACTCTGAAACTCAGTATCATTTAACACTGGAAAAAGTAAAACAGGGCAAGACTCAAAAAGGTATTTTACATGCTGCTTAAAAGTTATACACCCAGGAAATTATGTGCAATATCTATATGCACATACATTGAATTTCAAGTTCAGTGGTTTTAAAGTGACTTTCCATATGTAGAATTTTTATAACCAGCAAATAGATGAGACTTTGGGCTTTAATGAAAAGATTTGTATGGATAACATATGTTTCCCTTTATAGAAAATAATCTCTTAGCCTCTTGAAAATGCCCAAGTTTTAAAGTGTCCATGGAATAATTTTATTTGACTCTTAAATCATACAGTCCCCCCCCCCCTTTTTTTTTTTTTTTTGGTGTGTCATGGTTCCTCTAAGGGTCTTATGTTTAATTCTGGAGGCCTGTTCAGAGTAAGAATAAGGAATACTTCTGTATTTTTAGTTGATTCTATGTAGATATGTCTTTTACAAATGCTAAAATGTTGTAGGTGTTGGGCAGTATGTCAGGAGTATATTTGGAATTGTAACTTCATGTTCTTTGTTTCATCTTTGGGGGACAGATTTAATTAACAGCCTAAATGAGTTTCTTGGCTCTTAGAAGAACATGCTTTAGGGAAATTGGAATAAGTTAAAGGCAAGTCTGCAATTTTTAAAATCTTAAATGCCATTTGGGAGAAATGGTTTGTGTTAGTATGAAGTTACTCGGGGATTCATTGTCTTTTAAACACACACTTTAAAGAGGTCATAAGTTTGTAATAGAACTTACCCCAAGGTCTGATTTTATATTTTAAGCTCATCCTGGATGTACCCAAGGTATGCAATAATATGTCCCCCACAGGCTTTTCTAAAGGGTCAGCTGTTTGAGATTTCTATGGAAACCAAACTAATCTTAGCAGAAATAATTACACTCTGGGAAGGTCTATGGCTAGGCGTAGTGATACTTGTATGTAAATAGTAAGTAATGTTGGCATGAAAAAGTTTACATCAGAAATGTAGGCTTTAACCTCAAAAACACATACAGAAAATATTTTCTGAAGTTGTAGTTAAAAACATTTCATTACCTGGAAGTCGTGTGAATGCTTTTCAATTGACAAAGTCTTTTTTGTTTTACTTCAGTTATTAATTTCTAATTTTATTGTATTATGGTCAACAACAGTGACCTGGATTATTTGTTGAATTTTGTACTTTATGAGGTTTTCTTTTTTACTGACTATGTGGCTGAATTTTTATATGTATTTTTATTGTTTTATTTTTAAATTATAGAAGTATCTCATGAGCATACAAAAAATCTCAAACTGTATGGTTGAATATCATAAAAGCTTTTTGATGACTTGAAAAATGGTAAGAGTTATCTGTTTTTAGTAAATACAGTTATATTTACTGTGTGTTTGTGTGGGATACTGTATATGTGTATTTCTTTTCCTTTTATTCTTTTTTTTTTTTTTTTTTTTTTTTTTAGAGAGAGAGAGAGTTAGTGTGAGCACGGAGAGGGGCAAAGGGAGAGGGAAAAAGAGAATCTCTCTGAGATCATGATGACCTGAGACAAAATCAGAAATCAGGAGTTGAAGGCTTAACCAAATCAGCCCCTTAGGTGCCCCTGTATGTGTGTATTTCTAGGAGCTTTTCTGTATATTTCCATAAATTGTTGCTTTATTTATTTACATGCCAGGTTGACATCAATATAGATTATGACTTTAAACAAAATAAAGAGACCTCTTAAGAATTAACAATACTGCGGCACTTGGGTGGCTCAAGTCATTAAGCATCTGCCTTCTCTTCAGGTCATGAGTCCACGGTCCTGGGATTGAGCCCCGCATCAGGGTCCCTGCTCAGCTGCTTTTCCTTTCCCACTCCCCTGCTTTTGTTCTCTGTCTTGTTGTGTCTCTCTCTGTGAAACGAATAAATAAAAATCTTAAAAAAAAAAAAAGAATTAGCAATGCTTTTATGTGTTAGTGGAATGTCACATTATGGCAATATAATATTTTCTCTATTCTGTAAAAATATGTGAAAACCTGCCCCAACTCCCTAGGCAATATAAGGATGTATTTCTTTTCTTTTCTTTTCTTTTAAGATTTTATTTATTTATTTGACAGGCAGAGATCACAAGTAGGCATAGAGGCAGGCAGAGAGAGAGAGAGGAAAGCAGGTTTCCTGCTGAGCAGAGAGCCGGATATGGGGCTCGATCCCAGGATCCTGGGATCATGACCTGAGCCAAAGGCAGAGGCTTTGGCCCACTGAGCCACCCAGTTGCCCCAAGGATGTATTTCTTATGAGGTGTTCAACAGCCTTGTTGAGAGGCAGGAAGGCTACTTGAGTTGTAATGAGGTCTATCATCCTGTCTGCAAATTATGAATGCTTTTGGATCATCTGTAGTGTGGGTAAGGGGGGTTTTTCAGAGAAGTGATGTGTCTTATTGGAGGAGACCCTAGGTCTCAAATTCCATGTGAATCTCTGGCGATCAGGGGCAACTGATAAATGAATAGAGCTAAAAGGCCTCAAGAGAGACCTACTTCACTGTTAAGGTTATGGGCTCAGTTGTCAGAGTTGTACTCCTGGATAAAGAATAGAAGTCTGAGGCATCTCCTGCTCTCCTGGGGCAGGTCACCGGTGCTACAGAATGAGTGCTTGGAAGAAGAACTTGGAGAAGGGTTTTTAGCAGTAGTCAGCTGCCAGAGTGTAGGGGGAACAAGGATATTTACCACATTGACATCAAAGAGACGTGTAAATTTAGGACCTCTATAATTTTTTGTTAATTGTTTTCTTCCAATAACATATATTTTTCATACTTACTAGCACTGTGATCATTATTTAGGAAAATGATGTCCTACTGGGGCTGTCCAAAGAGAATTTTTTTCTGTGATTTCTAGGAGGGGTTTCTCAGCCAAATAAAATGTGAAACCCCCTTAAAATAAAATCCCATGGGCCTCTTTGACAGGACAGCCACTCTGTCCTTGGTTTTTTTGGTACCACTGATACTTTCCTCATGTGTGAAGTACAGAATTCTCTTTAGACTTTTGAAGTGTGAAATGGCATGTCTGCTATCCAAAGGCTTCAACCTGTAGGGGTACTCACTGCATTTAAAATCCGGGGCGCTCAGATGAAGCCAGCTTTATTTAAGATGTACCAAATAGGTATTGAAAATCTTAATGAAAGGATGCTTGATGTTATTGGCTCATTTCCTACCGTATTGAGTTTCTGTCACAGTTGCCTGAACAATGTTGGATGACTTAATTTAAACTTCTTTCTTCCTTTCTCCCTCCCTGCCTCCCTCCCTCCCCCCTTTCTTTCTTTACCCCGCCCCCCTCTTTCTTTCCGACAGGTAGAAAAGAAATCTACCAGAAATAGCCAGATCTTATAGCTAAGCAGACGTATGTAGACAATTAGAATATGGGATGGGAAATCTGAGATAATTATACTGAAAAACTGATTGGACATTATAAAAGGGATGAATCTTTTGATAAGTAGAGTTGAAATTATAAATACTTTAAAAAATTGCGTTGAAGAAAAGGTGATTTTGCAACCATAGCATTCTAGAAAAGAGTGCCAGCTAAGAACTAGGACACCAGGTTTGTATTTTCAAAAGTCACGTCCCTTTTCACCTATAGTGTAGTGTTAACTTCATGGACTCTGCAGGCTACTGGGATTTCCACCTTAGACTGACTATTTCCTACTACCTGTGTGACCTTGGGCAGGTTTCAGAATCTTTCTGCAAAATGGGTATAGTGATAATAGCCCATTTTATAGGCTGGTTGTGAGGCGAAATGAGTAAATATGTGTGAAATGGTTACAAGAATGTCCAGCACATAGTACGTGCTCAGTAAATGTTAGAGATTATAATTTGCAGGTAATTTAGTTTCTCTAGATCTCAGTTTTCTTATTTGTATAGAATATATTTTCCTGAGCTTCTCTGTATGGATAAGAAGAAAGGATCACTTGCCTGAAGGAATTTTGTCTCCAGGAGGAGAGAGAAATATACTTAAAGGACAAGGGCTCATAGCAAAATAAACCACCTCAGAGGTCACTTTGGGTCTGGGCAGATAATGGTAGGCTTTCTGGCCAAGGTGCCAGTTGAGTTACACTTTTTAAAGCAATGTTGGCCAGACTTGGGAATATTACAAAGTGATAACATCTAGAAAACAACATTGGAAGCAAAATACAGATACCATACTTTATTTTGCTAAATAATGAGGGGGGAACCCTTTCTGTCATCTAATGTCACCATTGTTTTATAAAAGAAGGCACTTAAATATGAAAGAATTTATCTCTGTACAAGGAGAGTGCTTTAAATTCACCCTATTTACTTTTATGGGATCTCATTACATTGTCCTTTTTCTCTTCCCCTTGACTTACGTACAGTTTCATCATGGGACAGGCAATCTGCCTACCCAGTTTGGGAAATACTACCTTTAAGGATGAGAGGACCTCATTAATCAGAAATCATAGGGGGAAGAGAAAAAAGATTTTAGCATGGAAACAAAAGTAGAGCATTGAGACAGTTCATGCCACCTGCTTCAACAGGTGAATCCCAAATCCTAGTGGTGTAAAAAAGTGTGTTTACTTCTCACTCACGTGAAGTCTGGTATGGGGCAGGCAAACTTTCTTCACCTTGTGGCTATACCATTTGGGATATGTGCCCTCCAAGGTGACTGGCAGGGGAGACGAGAGATGGAGGAACACTTGGTTCTCAATGTAGAGTTTTGGAATAAGGACTAATATCAAACCCTTCCTATAGAAAATAATAATTAACTGTAGGAAATAGTAGATATAAGGAGAATGAGAGCATAAATGAAGGTAGTCATTCTAACATTAACTGTGAAAGACAATGTGGGAGCAGAATTGATAGAAATTCTTGGCAACTGCTCAGATATGGAAGAATAAAGAAAACTAAGAAGAGAAAGGCATTGAAAATAATTCTAAGGTCTCTTGTCTTGGAGATTATATGAATGATGGAAAATGAAACAGAACTTTATATAAAGAGGAAAATCCAGATAGAGATGCTCAGAAAACCAACACTTTGGTATAGACACAAGGTAGACATTGGGATCCAGATTTAGGAGAAGGTAGCTGAAGTCAAGGAGTGAGTGAGATCATGGAGAAGAAAGTGCAGAGATGTAAAAGTGGCAACGAAAGAGCCATAAAACACTACATTTTGGCCCTTTTACTGGGGGTAGGGGTGGGGAAGCTAAAACAGTGAAGAAGCCAGAGGAGTGATAAAAGAGGCCTGGGAAAACCAAGGGAGCTTCCTGTCCATCTTGCTCTCTAGAATGTGGCTAAAGGAAAAAAGTCCAAACTTTTCTGACAGGTACCATTTTTCAATTTGGAGATTGAATTGGAGCTGTCCAGAAATCCTATTGCTTTCTCCCTAAGGAATTCACCTGTCCCATTCAACACTTTCTCCCTTCTCATTAAGCCCTTAACACTCCCCATGTCTCCTCACTCGTGACAGATGGGCTTGCTTCTTGTTTGACTGACAAAGTGGAAGCGGTCTGAAGGGAGCCTCCTCATCTTTCACCACCACATCCGTGCAAGACCCAACCTCTGGTCTGCTGTGCTCCCCTCTCTGGAGGAGCTGTCCCTGCTTCTCTCTGAGGGTTTTTCCTCCACGTGTGTGTTGGCTTTCCCATCCACGTGCTTCTGCTCCTGCAGCTCTGCTCCTTACCTCTCCCCTATCATCGTCCTCTTCTCTCTCTCAGATCATTTCTGTCAGCACATAAATGGGCCAAAGTATCTCCCATCTTTAACTCTTCGTGGAACCCCATTTCTGTCTAGTTTTTGCCTCATTTTCCTGTCTCTTTACAGCAACACTCCGCAGGATGTCTGTGCTCAGGGTCCTCCCCCAGTGTTCTCTCTTTTGCTCCAACCAGTCCTTTCCCTACATTTTGTCAAGAGAGCACTTGCCAACAGCAGTAGTGACTTCCATCTTGCTCAGTCCAGCGGTCAGTTCTTGGTACTGATTTACCTGAATTCTCAGAAGCTTTTGACAACGTTCATCACTTCTTATTAAAGTACCAACTTCTGGAACACCTAATGACTGTGCTTTTCTTTTCATTTCGCTGGCCCCTTTCAAGGTTGGCAGGCCACAGGGGTTAGGCATGCATTTGCTTCTAGGTGATCTTATTCAGTTGATTGGTTATATATATTATAAATACACAGGACTTTGCAAATTTTCCCCAGTTCTGAGCTTTAGATTTGTGTATCAATTTGCCTATTTGACATCTGTAATAGAATGATTAATAGAAACTCAAATCCAACTGCCCCACGCAGAACTATCAGCCCCTCCTAAGCCCTCCCAGCAAGCAAACCCCTGAGTCTTCTGCTCTCCACTCCTCCTCCACTGCAGGCCACCATCATCCCTCCACTGGCTTTGCAAACAGCCCCCTAACCCACCTCTCTGCTTCCACTACTGCCTCTCCTTACCCCACACACAGCATATACTCTATACAGCAGCTGGAGTACTCTGGTTTAAAACTGAAATCAGACCTCTGTTCCTCTGTTCAAAACCCTCCAAAAGGCTTTCCTTAACTTTTATGATAAATCCCAGCACCTTTTCCACGGCCTGCAAGGCCCTAGAAGGCCTCATCTCTCTGGTTGCTCCTTGGTTTGCTTTCCCAATTCCAGTCATGCTGGCTTCCACCTTTTCCCCAAACAAACCAAGACTATCAGAGTGATATGGCTTTAGCCTTCTTTCCCCCCAGGTATCTAAGTAACTCCCTCCCTCGACTGTTTCATGGGGTCTTTGCTCAAACATCACCTCCTGAGAGGAATCTTCCTTAATAATCCTGTGTGAAGTGGGCACTCCTTACACCCTTTCTAACTCCCTTGCCCTGTTTTGTTTTTTTTCAGTCCTTATCACCACCTCAGTTAATATTGTATACTTGTTTACTTTTCACTCATCTGTCTCCTACACTAGAATACATGATCGGTGAGGGCAGAATAAGTGGTGTAGAATGATGTTTTATTCGCCTCTCTTCCACTGTCCCCTGTTGGCCACCCTGCTAGGAGACAGAGTTCCTGTCCAGTCCTGGCTGCCGCCCTATTTTTCTGACACACAGTAAGAGGTCTATAAATATGAACTGAAGGAATGAGTGCATGAACAGACATATTGTTCAGTGTCTTGCCGTCCCAGGGAGTGGGCTGTGGTGATGACAGCCTTCATGTGCGCTGTCCTGGGCAGAGATGTGGTAGCTGGAAACCTGTGATTCTGCAGACAACTTCTGGCTTCTCCATTTTTCACATGTTGATGCTCAGTGACTCTTCTCTCCCCTTTCAACTCTTCCTACTCCTCAGTACACCCTCAGATAATTCAACCTTAAAATTCCTCTTGATTGACAAAACTGCACAACGTGGGGGGGAAAAGGCAGTAAATTGCTAAGAGATCATGCTGCCATCTAAAGGACAGAAGTGGTATGGATCCTGTCTTCTTTGCAAAAGAGAGGGAACTGAGATTGGAAATCTCATGGGCAGCGGGTCTGGTCAAACCAACTCAGCCTCAGAAACCTCTGGTTCTATGGTGCTCTTCATAAGGAAATGGAGGTTGTTGGGAAATTAGTACAAATGTCTGCAAAAGATTTAAAATTGGAAAATCACTTCGTATCTCTTTTTTTCTTCCCACCTTTAAGATACTGTGTGTGTGTGTGTGTGTGTGTGTGTAGTGGGAAAGGAGAACTTTTTTTTTTTTTTTTTTTTTTTTTTGCTGAGAAACAGTCTAAAAATGTTGACAGTGGTTGTTTTTGGGTGATGGAAATGTGGTATTTTTTTCTTCTTTGTTCTCTTTCTCTGAAGTGTCTTCAAAGTCCTTTATTAAATGATTTTTTAAAGAAATGCTTTTTAAAAAAAATTTAAATGGGGGAATGAACAAGGTTGAGCTGGAAAATCATGCTTTGTGAAGATGAAATTGAAGGAAATCCCTGATCAAATCAAAATTATGTTGAGAGAGTGATATGATATTTTGTGCTTTCCCTCTTTGAAGAGGCCTATTTCCTAGGCTCAACTTGACAAAATGCAAAGGCTTAAATTTGGAGAAATAATTTAATATGATTAAAAGTGACCATTAAGATGAATAGGCAAAATTGTGAAAAATAGTTCAATAATTTCTGACTTTTATGGGTAGAAGACTTAGGAGAGATAATTTGGCCTTTGGGGGAGAAGAAGCTTTAGGAAATTCAGAGAATTGCATTTTGGCTAAGAAGCAGGAGAGTTTGGGAGAGAACATTGCACGAGCTGAAGGTCAGGGAAACCCTCCAAAGGAATCAGAAAGTAGGCATGCCCAGTCTGCAAGGATTATAGTTGAAGCAGAGTGATTTTTTTTTTTTAAGATTTTATTTATTTATCAGAGAGAGAGAGGGGAGAGAGCGAGCACAGGCAGACAGAATGGCAGGCAGAGGCAGAGGGAGAAGCAGGCTCCCCACCGAGCAAGGAGCCCGATGTGGGACTCGATCCCAGGACGCTGGGATCATGACCTGAGCCGAAGGCAGCTGCTCAAGCAACTGAGCCACCCAGGCGTCCCGAAGCAGAGTGATTTTTTACCCTGAAAGCATTCATAGCTCCTCTGCACAAACAAAATCATTTGAGCTGGAAAAAAAATTGTTTTTAAACTGTGAAAGCTATCTCAAAATTGAGTAGATCAGTAAAGGAACGCTGAGATCCAGGCTTGTTAGAGATCCCTTAAGGAACCAAAGCAATCATTAGGAGGAGGCTTGGGTGGGATCCATGTCTAGTAGAAAAGAGAGAACTGATGTCTGATGTGTGCTTAAGGAATGTGGGGGTTACAGGGCTAGGGCACTTTCTAGAGGGTAATTGGAGATGCTGTCCGTTAGGAGCTGAGGTTGGAATTAAGGACCAGTGTTTTCGTGCCTACCCACAAAACCCTGGGGACTGACCTGAAGGGAGGGTTAGAGAAGGGCGAGTCTATCAGGACCAGCCAGATTTTGGGAGTTCCTCCTGTATTGAGGTCTTGGTGGGTTATAGTCTGCAAATGATACCTGCTGCATGATAATAATAACATTTGTTGGAGTTACTGTGTGTCAGGAACTACGCTGAGTGGTTTGCAAATATTGTCTTGGTTCATCTTGCCCTAAACTGGATGAAGTAAGTGCTTAATATAGTATGTTAAAACAACAACAACAACAAGATAGCTTTCACAGTTTAAAAACAATTTTTTTTTCCAGCTCAAACAATTCCTTGGCCAAGGAATTCCATTTAAGTAATTGTCCTAAATTCACACAACTAATAGGTATGTACAGTATAATCTGAGACCTTATTTTAAACAGCTACACGTTATTGCTTATTGTTTTCAAATTTTGCTCGCATGACCCTTAAACAGATTTCAAACTGGCCAGCCTCCACCATCACTAGCCAGTTCTTTATTTTATCTCTTGTTGGTCCTGTTTCTCTTGAGAATGCTGACAGGTTTGCCTTAGAAAATTTAATGGCAATAGTGACAAAAAATATGTAAATTGAAGTTAAAAATTACATGTTTTTCTGTGACCCTGGTTATTATGTTAAAATAGTTCTGTGGCATTGAATTATCACTATGATTATTAATGGTCTGTGACTACTCGAAATGGTATTGAAATATTAAAATATTTGATTGTTTTGTTTTTAAGTGAAAATACATGGAAAGTGCATCTTTTAATTTAGATTGAGAAGTAGGAATGTGAAACTGTTTCTGAGGGTTTTTTTTTTTTGTTTTTGTTTTAAAGATTTTATTTATTTATTTGACAGAGAGAGATCACAAGTAGGCAGAGAGAGAGAGGAGGAAGCAGGCTCCCTGCTGAGCAGAGAGCCCGATGCGGGACTCGATCCCAGGACCCTGAGATCATGACCTGAGCCGAAGGCAGCGGCTTAACCCACTGAGCCACCCAGGCGCCCCTCTGAGGTTTTGATTAAAGGAATTAATGAATTCTTTTTGGTTCTGGACCATTTTTAAGGTTTGAGATGGGTGAGGTATAGACTTTTCTTTTGTAAACAGGGAGAAAAGTGACTTTGAGGAGAAGAGTGCACTATTAGACCAGTTATAGGAGAAGTACCTATAAGAGTAGAGGACCGTCAACCGATTCTGTTAAAACTATCTGTGACCTTGTACCCATTCTAAAATCTTCACATACCTCTAGGGTAAGAATGCCCTCGTTGGAAGACTGCTTCTTGTCTGGTTTTTAAAAATGACCTGTTTCTCTCAAATATCTCGGTGGCTGGCCTCATTTCGTGAATTTGTCAGACCTCTGGTTTCTGCTTGTTTTCCTGGGTTGTGTTAATTTAGGCCCATGGCTTCACTCTAATCTTTGGGTTCAGTGACTATCCTGGGTCTGTCTTCTTGATTGGTCTTCTTTTTCAGGTCTCCTGTCCCAGCAGTTTCCTTGGCTTCCTAGCTTTGTCACCTGACAGCTTGATCTTCCATTATACACATTCCAGAAATGCACAACAGCTATGATCAGCTCAAGGGTGCTGGCTAGATGCTGGAGGTGGTGACTTCAGTCCACCTGTCAGTCATCTTGCTTTCATTGACTTTATCATGAGGTCTCAATTAACTTAAAAAATACTTTGTAGTCCTATGTGGAAATCTGGGTCCTTTGTCTGCTTCAATCTGTTTCTATGTATCCTACTTTTTCCTATTTACCCTTGCATCTTTGCTCTTTTAGCCTTAATTGCTTCTCACATTTCCTTCAGAGGTTTTAATTTTTCCTGGTTCATGATTTTTCTAAATGCTAGCAAAGATAAACCCATAAAAAATAATGTCACAATGTACGAAATTTTAGAGATGAAAGGAACATTATAATTTGTGGTTTCTCTGTAATTTTGGGATCGTGCAGAAGTCATTTAAGCATAGGAAGTCTGAAGCTATGAGAGAAAAGTTGGAGGACTAGCATTCCTCCAGGATTTCCCAGTCACTCTGTGGTAACACATTCTATGAGTGCTTCCTTTGCCCTTTCCATGTTGCCACAAATGTTACTGACCCTGGCAGTTGGAAGAGGAAGGAGCAGAGAGAGATGGAGGAAGGGGACAGGAGGTTTATGGTTGACATCTTACAGAAAAGGATTTACCAGTATTCAAAATGAAATCTTTCTCACCTGGGATGTTTTCTTTTGTTCTGTCAGCACCCATTTTGCCTCATAGTTGGGGGCTCTTCATCTGTAGTTCTCTTGTTCTGGTTGAATGCTCTTGCTCAAGCCCTCTGCCGACTCTTGGAGTTTGGTGGTCCACCCATGGCCTCTGTTTACCGAGGTCTTAAGAACATTTGCAGGTAACCATATTGAATCCCTGTGCTGTTACTCCCTTGCTCTCACGTACATCCAGAGCCCACATTGTGCCATTGCTTGCCCATGTGGTGCTTTTGAGTTTATTAGAAAAAAATACTCATTTCCCAGACACTTTTTTTCTCCCTGTTGGGAAATTGTGGTCCTGTATACCAGTTTTATTAGAACAAGACCCTCTACTGCCCTGTGCCAGAAAATAAATATTCCTGTACTACCATATAAATGAATTCCTCCTAGCACCCTTGCGCTCTACCCAATAGATTATGTACTCTTTTTTTTTTTTTAAATTTTGTTCAATTAGCCAGCATATGTGGGTGATGTACTCTTGACAGCACATAACCTGCACACTATACATGGTGGCTCTGGGCTCACATATGAAATGTTCATTGCCTAAATTCTGAAAATGAAGACTGATTCCAACACAGCAGCAAACACTCTTCTTTGCCCTGTTGCCAAATCCAGAGATTGTTTACTCCCAGAGTAGTCTTCTTGAAGCTCTCTCTTGCCATGAGGTGAGAGTCAGCCATCCCCCCAAATCCAATGGGGGCGTTGAAGATTGGGATTCACAGAGGAGCAACAGCTACCTTCATAGAAATCTTCTTCATAAAATCTCACCAATATTTAACTGTCTTTTTTTTTTTTTTAAAGTAAGCTCTAGGCCCAACTTGAGGCTTGAACTCATGGCCTTGAGATCAAGAGTTGCATGCTCTACTGACTGAGCCAGCCAAGCACCCAACTGTCTGATCTTTCATAATGTTAATATTTGTAAAGAATTTCAGGAGTCATGTGGCAGGATTTGGGCTTATTCCTTTGTAAATTTTGCCTGTGATATATCATACCACTTTTTTCATTTATTTTTATCTTGGTACTTCAGTTAGAACTTCTATTTTAATTTTCTATGATGTGAATAAAATATAATACACAAGTGTTTCTCCAAAGGTGATCAACACCTTTCATTTCCCTTTAGTGGGAATAACTTGGCATAGACAGAACTTGTCTTCACTAGAAAACTAAAATTTACCAAAGAATCTTCTTTATGGATTTGCTTGTAGGAACAGGACAAATGTCTTTCAGTATAATTTATCAGGAAGAAGTATCATGAGAATCTTTTATTTTTGTTCCTTCTGGAAGGCACAGAGGATCATGTGAAAGAGAGATCCCTGAGGACAGTTTAAGAGGAGATGGGTTAGAGCTGCAAATAGCAAGATTTAAGGTTAAGTATGAAGAATTCCTAACATAGAAAATTCTTTAGCACTGGAATGAAATATCAAACCCCTCCCTGCAAAGCTAGCCACCAAACTAACTTTGTGGGGTTAAACTGCTTTGTTTCCTATTAGTGTTCATAGATCTCTTCAAGTTGATGAAGGTTGATTATATACTTAGTACTTGATTAAACTAGGAATATTCTACTAAAAGGATCTAGTTATAATTTCTCTTTCCACAGGGATGTGGAATTATCTAGCCATTTTAACCCATATAAATGAATGTAGTTTTGTGATCCAATTCTGTCAGTGTCCTATTAAGAAAAAAAAAAAACAAAGGGTAGCAGTAACTTGCCTGGTCATCAGGGGCTTTGGTTTTCACATCTGTAAAACAGTATTAAAATATAGAATTTAAACCAATTAAAAATATTCACTCCCATATCCTATGCAAATATATTAAGTGTCGCAGGTGGGGATGGCATCTTAGAAGACACTTTTTCTTGAGTTACTCAGATTTCTGCATGTCTTATGAAGGAAAGCTCTGATTGCCCTTTGTTCTAGACTGTCTTTTTAAGGGTATTTGTATAGTTAATAGCTATGGACAATAGAAATTATATCTCCTTCTGGAACAAAGGACAGGTTTTCTTATAGTTTGTGTGGCAGCATAGCAGTCCCTCCAAAGATATCCATGTCTTCATCCCAGGAACCTTTGAATGTGCAACCTTATAGGTCAAATGGGAATTAATGTAGGTAGAATTAAGAATGATAATCATCTGAAAGGATCTTAAAATAAGGAGGTTGTTCAGGACTATCCAGGTGGGCACACTGTAATCAAAATGATCATTCGGAGTGCAAGAGGGAAGCAGAAACGGAGGCCAGAATGGTGCGATGTGAGAAAAACTCAACTTACTCTTGCTAGTTTTGAAGATGGAAGAAAGGGCTCATAAACCAAGGAATGCTTGGTGGCTCCTAGAGATTGGAGAAATCAAAGAAATTTTCCTCCAAAAGTGCATAGACCTGCCAACACCTTGATTTTAGTTCAGTGAGATGCCATTTGAGCTTCTGATCTCCAGAACTGCAAGGTAACTCATTCATATTGGTTAAGACAGTAACTTTCTTTAATCCTCTTTAGATCTCACTGTGTCATGTCTTAAAGGAAATTGTCTTAGTCACTCTGACTCCTCTTTTCCCTGATGCAAGACCTGGCTTCATTGTTAGTTTGCTTAAACAGTACTGCTTCCCTCCAGAAATATAACTGTAAAATTGAACTGACTGCATTTACAGGCCAACTGTGGCTAGAGACTGTGAAAGAATTTGGGAAGAAACTTAAAATGGTGCTTATAATTAGCTCAAGAAACAGCCCAAAACCATTCATTGAGGGGTTATATGCAAGGCAGTCTTTTGTTTTTATTTATTTATCCAGTGTGGGGCTTGAACTCACAACCCTATTGAAATCAAGAGTTGGATGCTTAACTGAGCTACCCAGGTGCCCCCAAGGCATTATTTTGCGTAGGGGAACAAGGATAGGAGTAAAGGCTGGGAGATGGAACTTCCTGAGGAAGGTTGAAAAGGATCTGGCCTGGGAAGAAGCTGAGAGATGTGTATTCCAGGGTTTGGAATTGTAAAGAAGTTTGGGGATTCTGGGGAAGGGAAATTTTGTGGGTTCCTCATTGTATTTTTTATGGAACATGTCATTTTTTTCCAGACCCAGAAGCTTCCCTGAAACATTTCTTCTTATAGCAAGAAAAGCTAGAGGGGCACCAGGCTGGCTTAGTCAGTGGAGCATGCAGCTCTTGATTTCAGGGTTGTGTGTTCAAGCCCCACGATGGGTGTAGAAGCTCACTTGAAAAAAAAAAAAAAAAAGCTAGTCTTTTTTTTTCTATTTCTTTTCCAATTCTTCTTTGAAAGAAATAATGAAAAATACCAAAGCTCATGCTCTTGAAAGTCATTGATAATATAGGTCAGAGGTTTGTTCATCAGGGGACCCACTGAATTTTTTCCTGAACTTTCTAAAATGTGTGCTTCTTTTGATCCGAGGACTACAAAGCTACCCACTTCCTTAAGAAATTTGGAAGGGGGGGAGTACCCAGGTGTCTTAGTGGGTTAAGCCTCTGCCTTCGGCTCAGGTCATGATCTCAGGGTTCTGGGATCGAGCCCCACATTGGGCTCTCTGCTCAGCAGGGAGCCTGCTTCCCCCATCTCTCGGCCTGCCTCTCTGCCTACTTGTGATCTCTCTTTCTCTGTCAAATAAATAAAATCTTAAAAAAAAGAAATTTGGAAGGAGCTGGGGGTTACTGGGTTGGTCCTTGGGTAATCTTCATGTGTTCTGTGCAAAATACCTTATGCATAAAATACTCAGTTTTTAAGGAAAGACAATTGGGCATGCAGAATTTTGGTTCCTAAAAAAACCTTTTCTTGATTGGAAGAATGTAAGCAATGAAGTGCATTTTGGTAAAGTTAAATAATCTATTCTTTCCTGTTCTGACCACTGCAAAAGAGAGAAAAAAAGATGCATTTCAAAACCAGGAGACCAGTCAATCCCACTTCTATCTCTCCAGTCTTCAAGCATGAAGATTGTCTATGTAACAAGACATGCTTCAGAACAAGTTCTGAATCCTTAAGAGGTAAATTAGCAACTTTTTATATTTATTAGTTGTAAAGGAATGGTTATTGCCAAAAATGTCCTGTAATGAGGTCACATCCTGAGGCTGTCTCTCAGGCTAAATTTCTGTATAGGAAAGAGACCACATGTAATTCATTGACTGATAAAACTGTAGGTGAGAACAAACACAATTTCTACCATTTCATGAGCAATAAAAAGACATTTGGATTTAGGTGGAATTTTTTTTATTGGTTGATATTTATATACTTAAAGTGATTAACACATAATTAAAAAATCTTCCCTCATGCAACATGGAACAATACTCGTAATCTCATTTTTGTACGAAGACATTTTTCTAAAGAAGAAACATATATTGTGACTCATGTACCCCTTCTTGGTGTTGGCCTGGCTTTTTGACCTACCAGGCTTAAGTCAGGTACCACCATTCACCTGGTGACTCTTTCTAGAATTGGAAGAATGGTATTTAGAAAGATAAACTCTTTGGGATTATACGTTATAAGCCTATAAGTACTGGTAAAATTCAATGATGGAATAAAGAAGTTAGGGAAAAAATGCTTTCCACAGATGATCAAGATAAGGAAGCAAAGAGCAGGACAGAAAGAATTAAGGACTGAGTAAAAATAAGTAAAAATGCTGCATTTTTTCCTCATGGGATAGATTTTTCAACAACTCCTGAGGACCAAAATACAAACTTTGACACCTCAAGTTCCTTTGCAGTTCTGTTCTAAGAAGTAATTAAATCCATTTAATATTTTTGTCTTTGCACAACACTAATTTATTCCTATTTTGATCTTAATGGTTCTAGCAGAACTTATGGTTTATTCATTTGCATAAATGTGGATTGTATAAAAACAGTCTTTAAATGACTTAATATATACGAGACACTTAGAAGAGGATCTGGTACATGTTTGTACTACATAAGTGTTATTATTTTCTCACAAGAAGAAAAAATTCTACAAGAAATATAAAAGCATTAAGCTGTTTATGGTTAATCTTTGGAATGCCTTTTGGTTAAACTTTCCACAGCTTAGCATAACTGACATGAGATTGAGGGGATTGAACTTGTTTCCCAGATGGTCGGATGACATTTTTGACTTTTTAGGATGACTTTTGAGGCTGTCTTTGTCTGATGGTTTATGTCAAAGTCTGTCTTTTCTAGTCCCTTAAGTTTTGAAGAGTAATGGGAGATGTTTTTGAACCATTAGATGTCGCTTTCTTCTCATTGCTTTTGGTTTAGGAAATAAACTCAGGGTTTAAGCTTTTTAGTTTTCTTTTCTTCTTCTTCTTCTTCTTTTTTTTAAAGTCTATAAATAGTCTTTATGTCAAAGCTAAGTGGGAAATTTAATTTTAGATCAGTAGATAAGAGGCACAATACTCAACTCCTTGGAATGATTAAACTTTGTGCCTGTTTTAAGTGACCTGACTCAATGTCCCTAGTTGACTAAATTTGGAAATGCAGTTTGTGTGTATGTGTTGTTGAGGTTAACATAGCACTGTTTCTACACCACACATTTTTGTCTGGGTATACCTTTATTTAAGTCAAAGTTCATGGGTTTTTTCCTAGCAGTCACTGAGTGAAAACTGTATCCTCAGATACCTGATTAGTATTGCTCTTCCAGAAAAACCTCTGATTTCCCTCCCCCACCCAAATCACTTAGGAAATGCCTTGTACTTACCACTTAGTTTTTAGCTTCATGAAACCACCTTAAGTAACCTTGAGAATGTGGGCTCTCTTTTTCAGTTTTATAACATGCCACATTGTTGGAAGGGTCACAGAGAGGACATGACTGTTAGTTGAGCCAAGAGCTGGACCCAGGCAATCAGGGGCTCTTTAGCCCCTCCCCTGACCTTGGAATGTATCTCCCACCCACTTTTCCCACAGTAGGAGCCAATTCAAGGACATGGCCTTGAGAGAGTAAGGGGTCATAGAGACCACCTGGATGGTATACATGACTGAGCCCAGTTGTGGCCTGTTTATGAACTTTTAAGATTATGGTGGGCAGGTGCTGCCACCTAGACAAGCTGTGTAAGTTCCCTTGCTTATTCAGTCTGCCACCAACCAGCTGGGAGTGGCCTGTCTGAGTCTTTGTTCAGTCTCTCTTTGCTCTCCATGTACATGGACTGATTTCACCTGGGGAACTCTCCAAGTTTGGAACCAACACAAGTATAATGCACAGAGTTCTTCTATCAGGTACATCATCAATAAGTATTTGTTAAATGAACGAATAAATAATTAAATAGGGCAAAAAGTGATTTGGGAATGCTTTGATCTTCCAAATGGATTGACCTTTTTTGTATGTGGTTATCCTGTTGTTTCAGTACCATTTGTTGAACTGTCTTTTCTGCACTGTATAGCCATTACTCCTCTGCCAAAGATCAGTTGACCCTACACACAAAAATTGTTTCCTGGGCCCTTAATTCTGTTCCATTGTTCTCTTTGTCTTTTACCAATATGACACTGTCATGATTACTCTAACTTTAAGTCTTAAAATCAGGTAGCTTCAGTCTTCCAACTTTGTTCTTCAGTATTGTGTTAGTTATTCTGAGCCTTTTGCCTCTCCATATAAACTTTGGAGTTAGTTTGCAATATCTATAAAATAACTTGCAAAGATTTTGATTGGGATTGCACTGGATCTATAACTGAAGTTGGGAAGAAATGACATCTTCACAATATTGAGTTTCCCTATCCATGAACATGGAATTTCTACACTTACTTAGTTTTCTTTGATTTTATTCATCAGAATTTTGTAGTTTTTCTCACATAGATCTTATACATTTTTTCTGAGATTTTTTAAAAAAATATTTATTTTAGAGAGAGTGTAAGGACACACGAGTTGGGAGAGGAGCAGAGAGAGAGGAAGACAAGAAGACTCCCCGCACAGGGAGTGATCTCACTGACCCTGAGATCATGACCTGAGCCAAAACCAAGAGCCAGAAGCTTAACAAACTGTACCCGGGTACCCCCAAGATTTTTTCTTTAAGGATTTAAAAAATTTATTTGTTAGAGAGAGAGCATGAGTGAGCAAGGGAAGGGGCAGAGAGAGGGAGAAAGAGAGAAGTAGACTCCCCACTGAACATGCAGCCTCACTTGGGGCTTGATCCATGACACTGAGATCATGACCTGAACTGAAATCAAGAGTTGATACTTAACTGAGTGAAGTACCCAGGCATCCCTGTTTTCTGAGATTTATACCCAAGTATTTCTTTTTGTTGGTGCTAATGCGAATGATATTGTTTTTAATTTTACGTTCCACTTGTTCATTATTGCTATATAGAAAAGCAACTGAATTTTATATATTAATTTTGTAATCTGTAGCCTTGCTAAAATTGCTTAATAATTCCAAGAAGTTTTTTAACTTATTTTTTTGACTCTTTCAGATTTTCTACATAGATCATGTTACCTGTGAACAAAGACAATTTTATATCCTCCTTCCCAGTTCATATGCCTTTATTATTGCCTTTTCTTACCTTATTGCATTAGTGTCAATATGCATCTAGTATGATGTTGAAAAGGCATTTGAGAGGGACATCCTTGCCTTGCACCTGATCTTAGTGGGAAAGCTTTGAGTTTCTCATCATTAAGTATGATGCTGGCCATAGGTTTTTGTAGATATTCTTAATCAAATTGAGGAAATTAACCTCTATTCCTGACTTGCTGAGTTTTTATTGTGAATGTATGCTGACTATTGTCAGATACTTTTTCTGCATCAATTTGTATGTTCATGTGATTTTTTTTTAAATTGTTGATGCAATGGATTACATTAGTTGATTTTTAAAAAAAGATATTATTTATTTAAAATAATTATAATTATAAAATAATCATATTTAATATATAATTATATTCGATATATTTAAAATAATTATATTTTGTATAAATAATATAAATTAATAATAATTAAATTATATAAACTTAAAATAATTTATTTAAAATTGACAGAGATCACAAGTAGGCAGAGAGGGAGGCAAAGAGCGGGGTGGGAAGCAGGCTCACTGCTGAGCAGAGAGCCCAATGTGGGGCTTGATCCCAGGACCCTGGGATTAATGACCTGAGCTGAAGGCACAGGCTTTAACCCACTGAGCCACCCAGGTACCCTGGATTAGTTGATTTTTAAATGTTGAACCATACCTGGTTTATACCTGAGATAATCCCACTTGGTCATGGCATACAGTTCTTTTAAAATATTTTTGGATTTGATTTGTTAGTATTCTAGAAATGATATTTAAAGCTTTGTTTATGAGAAATGTTGGTCTTTAAGTTTTCTTGCAATGGCTTTTCTGGTAATGCTAGCCTTATCAAATGAGTTATGAAGTATTCTCTTTGCTTCTATTTGAAAGAGTTATAAAGAATTGATATAATTTGTTCCTTAAATGTTTGGTAGAATTCATCAGAAAAACCATCTGTGCTTGGCGTTTTCTGTATTGGAAGGTTATTAATTACTGATTCAGTTTCTTTAATAGATACAGGCCTATCCAGATAGTCTATTTTTTATGTGTCAGTTTTATAGGTTGTCACTTTCAAGAAATAGGTCCATGTCATCTAGGTTACCAAATATGTGTGCACAGTTCTTCATAATATTTCTTTTTATTTTTTTGATTTTAATGGGATCTGTAGGGAATGTCCCTTTTAAAATTTCTGGTACTAGTAATTTGTGCTCTCTCCTTCTCTCTCTCTTTTAAGTTAGCCTGGCTAGAGGCTTATCAATTTTATTGATGCATTCAAAGACCCCGTTTTTGGTGGTGTTGATTATTGGTCTGTTTTCAATTTCATTAATTTCTGCTCTGATTATTTGTCTTTATACACTTACTTTGGATTACTTAGCTCTTTTCTTTCTAGTTTCTTAAGTAGAAACTGAGATGATTGATTTTAGAGCTTTCTTTTTTTTCTAATGCATCCATTTATTGCTATGAATTTTCCTCTAAGCAGTGCTTTTGCTGCATCCCACACATTTTGCTAAGTTGTGTTTTCATTTACTTCAAAATACTTAAAAGATTTTTCTTTAGTTTTCTTTTTTGACCTTGTGTTACATGGAAGTATATTGTATTGTATCATCTCCGTGTATCTTGACATTTTCCAGCTATACCTGTTAGTGATTCCTAGTTCAATTTTGCTGAGCTCTAAGAGCAGACATTGTATGATTCTCTTCCTTGTAAACTTGAGGAAAAATGTTTATTCTGATGTTGTTAGATGATAAATATAGATGTCAATTATATTCACTTGATTGATGGTGGTGTTGAGTTCAGCTATGTCTGTAATGATTTTCTCCTTGCTGGTTCTCTCCGTTTCTAGGAGAGGAATGCTAAGTCTCCAACTATGATAGTGGATTCATGTAATTGTCTTTGCTCTGCTATCACTTTCTGCTTCACAAATTTGATGCTCTGTTGCTAGGTGCATACACATAAGAATTATTAAGTTTTCTTGGAGAATTGACCCATTTATCCTTAAGTAATGCCCATATTTATCCTTGATAACTTTCCTTACTTTGAAGTCTGTTCTGCCTGAAATTAATACAGCTACTCCTGCTTTCTTTTGATTAGAGTTAGCATCATATATTTTTCTCCATCAGCTTACTTTTAATTTATGTATGTCCTTATATTTCAAGTGGGTTTCTTATAGACATCATATAGTTGGATCACATATTTAAAAAAAATTATTTAATTTTTATTTTTTAAAGTAAGCTCTAGGCCCAGCATGGAATTTGAACTCATGATCCTGAGATTGAGTTGTATGCTCTACCTACTGAGCCAGCTAGGCACCTCAGTTGGATCATATTTTTTGATCCATTCTTATAATCTCCATCTTTTAATTGATGTATATAGACCATTGACATTCAAAGTAATTATTGATATGTTGGGTTAATATCTGACATATATATATATATTTTTTTTTTTTATGGAGACTCACACACACACACACACGCACCACACAGCAAGAGAGGGAACACTAGCAGGGGGAATGGGAGAGGGAGAAGCAGGCTTCCTGCTTAGCAGGGAGCTGATACTGCTTTCAGTCCTAGGACCCTGGGATCATGACCTGAGCTGAAGGCAGATGCCTAATGACTGAGCCACCCAGGTGCCCCAGTCTACCATATTTGTTATTGTTTTCTACTTACAGCTTTTATTTGTCTTCTTCCTACAGAAGTTTAATTTTTTGTTGATTTTATTTTTTTAAAGCTTTACTTATTTATTTTAGAGAGAAAAAGCAAGAGTGTGTGAGTGGGGGGGGGGGGGGGGCAGAGCAGGAGAATTTTCAAGTCGACTCACTGTAGAGCTTGGAGCCTGATGTGGGTCTTGATCTCACCACCCATGAGATCATGACATGAGCTGAAACCAGAGTTTGGTGTTAAACTGAATGATCTGCCCAGGCACCATAGTTTTTTTGTGATTTTACTTGAGCATTTCATATAATTCCATTTTCTCTCTTTTTAAGCACATCAGTTATAACTTTTTTTTTAAGCCTTTTTAAGTGGTTCCTTAAGGCTTGCAAAATACATTTATAACTAATCAAAGTCCACTTTCAAGTAACATTATACCACTTGAAATGTAGCATGAGTACCTTATAATAACAAAAGAACACTAATTAATTCCTTCTCATCCCTTGTATCATTACTGTCATTCATTTCCCTTATAAACAAACCCTAAATAGGGGCACCTGGATGGCAAATTGGTTAAATATCTGACTCTTGGTTTTGGCCAATGTCATGATCTCAGGGTTATGGGATCAAGCCCTGTATTCAGCTCTGTGCTCAGCAGGGTCTCTGCTTGGTATTCTCTTCCTCTCCCTTTCCCTCTGTAGCCCCCTTGCTCCCGTGATCTTTCTCTAAAATAAATAAATCTTGAAAAAACCCTATATAAACATGTTTATATGTATATATAAAAGATATATATATATATGGAAAATATAATTACTATAAAATACTACTAAAAATATAATTACTTTGAACAAACTATTACCTATTAGATCAATTAAGAGTAAGAAAAATAAGTCTTTATTTTACTTTCACTTACTCCTTCTTCAGTGGTCTTTATGTAGCTCCAAATTTCTAAGAACTATATTAGCTTTCTTTTCTTTCTATCTCTAGAATTTCTTTTAGGTTCTTTCTTAAGATTTCCATTTCTTATATTGCCTCTCTATTCTTGCATACTGTTTATACATTGGAACCCTTAACATATTTATCATAGGTGTTTTAAATTCCCAGTCAGAATTTCATCATTTCTGCCATGTCTCGTTATGACATTTGCTCTTCCTCTTCAAATTATGTTTTTTGCCTTTTGATATGTCTTATAATTTTTTCTTGATAGCTGGATGTGATGTACCAGGTAAAAGGAACTATTGTAAATATGCATTTAGTAATGTGGGTGTTAGCTGTGGGAGGAGGGGCATCCCATTCTTTAATGCACCTTTCCCTCTAGATTATAAACCTAAGTATTTCTCAATTCCTGCACTCCCTCCCTGAACGATTAGAATAGGTAAGAGCTGGGTATTTCCTGTCTTCCGCGTGGAAATTGGGGTTGGATATTTCCCTTTTCCAGGTCAGATGTGTTCTGGTAATACCTCCAGAGTTTAGGCTATAGTTAACTAGTTCTCCTGAGGGCAGGCTCTTGTGTAGGTAAGAATGGTTCCTTTTCCCCCTCCTTCTGCCAGAAGCAGGAGATTCTTCTCACCTATTTATTGTGGGAATCTGATCAGGCTTGTGAGGTAAATTTAGAATATTGTGGGGGTCACCCACTGACTGAGTTCCCCTGAAGTTTTTAACTTGTGCACATTGGAGCACCAGGAATTCATCAATTAGAGCTCAGGTTTTTCTACCCCACACTGGATCCCATGGTGGTTTCTGCTGGTGAGTCTCTGCTCTGTTAAGACCTGACTGTATTTGCTTGCCTGTCTCTCTAGAGTTAGGACACAGGGTTACCCTGTCCGTGTCTTCCCTTTTCTGATCAATCCAAAGAGAGTTGTTGACTCTTCAATCTGTTCAGTTTTTCACACAGTGACAAATTCCAAGCTCCTTACATGTGGACCTGGAAACCATCATTCTCTTTTCATGAGTGTGGTTTTTTCTTTTTTTTTGGTCTGCAGTGAGTATTTGTGGCATATATAACCCAGTGTGTTCTTTGGCACTAGAGAAAATGCTTCCATAGCAACGTGTTTAGTTAACGCTGTATTTCATGCTTACTTAATATTCTGGGAGAAAATGCTTTGTTAATACTTTGAATCCACCTTTATTCATAGCAAAGGTCAGTCTGGTACCCTTGTTCTCTATTGCTACACTGGAACTCTCCCTCCACCCCTGCCCCCTTTAGAAGCTTCTGGCTTTTTTTTTCTCTAATCATGTTTATTTTAAAGGTCATCTTTTTTTTTTTTTTAATGCATCTCTTCATTTTAAAAGTTGACCCCCCCATTTTTAGTTCAGTTTGATTTCTCATATATAAGCAATTTTTTGCACCTGTTTGGAAAACTCATTGAAGGAGCCTAAGAATTGCTTTCTCGTGTTTATAGGGCATATGGGGAACTTTCTATCATATGTCCTGGCTGTTGCTGAATTCATTTACCTTTTATCCAAAACTTACATTCTCTGGCTTTTTTTTTTTTTTTTTTAAGATTTTATTTATTTATTTGACAGAGAGGGAACACAAGCAGGGCAAGTGGGAGAGGAAGCACTCTTCCAACTGAGCAGGGAGCCTGATGTAGGGCTCCATCCCAGGACCCTGCAAACATGACCTGAGCCGAAGGCAGATGCTTAACAACCAAGCCACCAAGGTGCTCCCATTCTCTGGCTTTTAATCATCTCTCTCTCTTTTAATGAAATCATTGTCTTTATTTTGTTTTACATCATTAGCCAACTTTGTTTTATTTATTTATTTTGAGGAAGGGGCAGGGGCAAGTGGGAGGGCATTTTGCACAGAGAATCATAGAAAGTTTTATTACTTAGCAAGAATAATTCCAGAGAGCAGACTGTAGGAAGCCATGTTGAACTATAAATTTTGGGCCATTGTCTAGGGCCAGTCACTAAAATCATAGTCACCTTGCCTTTAATTTAGTTATTTCCTTTGCAAAATTGGACATTACTAAGATATAATGAAGCTTCAGTGTTTTTCACACATAGTTAAATCCATGGATGCTAAATCCATGGATGTCAAAACTGAAAGTAATACAGAGTTGGCAATGTATGTTGGTTTTAGAATGCTAATTTTAGAATCAGTTATTTTTGTGACTTAGCATTAATCACTATAATAGCTAACAACTATTTAATGTGCCCTGTATATTGAGTACTGGTCTTACTATTTTCTGTGTATTAATTACTTAAATTTCTAATAATTTTTTGAGGTAGGTAATATTTCATTATATATAAGAAACTTGTGTTATAGGGAGGTTTAGAAACTCCTTCAAGGTCATAGTTTTAAAATGTACATGGGATTTGTTTTAATTACCTGTGATAAGAAGTACAGACATGGAAATGAATGTCATGAGGAAGAAGTTTTTATTCAGTGGTTCCTAGAAATAAGACAGCATATCACAGAGGGTCAGATGGGGAAATACTAGGGTCCATTAGGGGGCAGAAGGAGCAGACCAAAGAATGGGAAAGAGCCTTTATTGTGTCTGTGGGAGGGACTGGGAGAGGCAGGGTAAGCAGGTTTAGGATTGAGTAGTTTGAATAATTTCAGCGGGCTGTGGAGTGTAGGGACTTTGCCTGGTTTTTCGATGTGGTCATGAGATGATTAGGGCAAAGGAATATTACCTCTTGCAGTGTAAGGGCCAGATAGACCCTATCTGGCCAGTATGGACCCTAGATTATTTGATTTCCATAGGAAAGGTACACTTGCATTGGCTAGTCTTGAGAGGGTTAGTCTCCTCCACCTTTTGGTGAGGCCCTAGATGCTGGAACATCAAGGATGCAGAAAATACGAAAATAGAGTTAATCTAGTTACATAGCTCATAAATAGTGGAATAAAGATTCCCCAGCAGACTTCTGATTTAGGACACTCCGAAGTCCTCTGGTTGATACTAATGGATTTTAGACAATTCTGAAATATGATACACGGATTAAGCTACCTGTCACTGTAATTACTGGGCTCCCACATTACTGAATGAAGAGCTTCAAAAGAGATTTAATAATGCTGCTCTAAGGCTGTTATTTGACATTTACTGAGTCCGAGCAGTGTACTCAGTACATTCTCATATACTGAGGTAGAGGTGGCTGCTGGGACTACTTTGCAGACTTTGACTTTGATTGTGATCATCAGCCTGGCCACGATGGACAAAAAGCTAATAGAGTCACAACACTTTTACATTATGGGACCATCTTAAAAAAAAAATCCTAACATGCATTTCAATGCAAAGGTAGAATCAGTTGGAAAAAAATATTTTAGGAATTTATTTGACTTCTAAGCTAAAATTTTTAAATATTTATGCTTTCCCCGGTTCCATGCAAGGTGATGTAGAAGCCACTACCCACACCCCCCAGGAAAAAGATTTATTCTATTTTTCCCCCCAGTTTCAGATTGTTTTCTGTTGAGGTTGATCAGGTCATTTATATCATTGAGCTTCAGTTATCTTATTTATAAAATTAGAATGATTATACTTAATTCCTAGTGTTAGCTATATGATGTAAGTAAAACAATTGATGTAAAATGCTTAGCTGGTTTATAGTTATAAATCAGAGAATATGGGCTACTATTTATTATACATGTATTATACATAGTATGTGTATGTATATTCTCTGTATATACGGATTTGTTAGTCATAGACATTATAGCTTCCAGGGAGTTAACTCTTTTTTCCCTTCTTTTCTCCCTCTCTTGTGCTTTATCTTTTCTTTCATATTAGCAGATAAGACTTCTTTCTGATATCCCAGTCATTTTAAATAATTCTAAATAGCTGTTATATATACCTTCTATCACATAATGCAAGCCTCAGAATGAAGACTGATAATTGACAAGATTACAAATAGGCTTCTTTTTTTTTTCCTTATTAAGAAATGCAATAGTTATTCTGAATTGTTGTAGGAGGAATCCTATTGGTTACATGGAGGATTGGCCCCACTGTCTTGACTTTTTGAAAAGGTCATGTCAGGTTAGCCCATCTTCCTGACTCAACACAGGACAGGGTATCTCTTTGGGTTTGAGGATCTGCTAGGTCAGAGACTCAACCCGGTGTGTCAGAAGGGACTCGAACTCCATGAAATTGTAGCTAAGTTTTTTTCTTTGCCTTTTTTTCCCCATTTTTTTTTTACTGTGGTAAAATATGAGATTTATATCCTTAACAAATTTTTAAGTGTACATTATAGTATTGTCAATTATAAGCACAGTGTTAGAAAACAAATCTTTAGAACTTTTTCATCTTGCATGACTGAAACTCTGTACCCACTAAACAGCAGCTACCCATTTCCTCCTCTTCACAGACCCTGTCAACTACCAGCATACTTTCAGTTTCTAGGAGTTTGCTTTGGGTAACTCATAGAAATGCAGTCATGGAGTACTTGTCCTTCTGTAACTGGCGTATTTCACTTACCATAGTGTCTGCTGCTATGGAAAATGGTATGGAGATTTCTCAAAAAACTAGAAATAGAGTTACCATATCATCCAGCAATCCCACTTCTGATGGTTTATCCAAAAGAATTGAATCCAGGTTCTCAAAGAGATATTTGCCCTTCTGTGTTGATTTCAGCATTCTCAATAGCCAAGAGGCAGAAACAACCTACATGTCCATTGATGGATGAGTAGATAAAGATATGATAAACACACAAATATATACAATAGGATATTATTCACCATAAAAAGGAATCCTGATGTATGCCATAACATGGATTGTAGCCATGTTTTTTCCCAAGTATGTATGTATGTATGTATGTACGTACATAGGTATTTAACTTTATAATTGTTTTTATTATGTTACATTAGTCACTGTACAGTACATTAGTTTTTGATGTAGTGTTTCATGATTTATTGTTTGCATGTAACACCCAGTGCTCCATGCAATACATGCCCTCCTTAATACCCTTCACCATGCTCACCCATTCCCCTCTCCCCCCCTCTGCTCTAAAACCCTTAGTTTGATTCCCAGAGTCCATAGTCTCTCATGGTTCATCTCCCCCTATAATTTCCCCCCTTCATTTCCCTGATGGCTAATGATGTTGAATATTTTTTCATGTGTCTGTTATCCATTTGTTTGTCTTTGGAGAAGTGTCTGTTCTTGTCTTCTATCCATTTTTTTACTTGATTATTTGTTTTTTGGGGTGTTGAGTTTGATAAGTTCTTTATAGATCTTGGATACCAGCCCTTTATCTGTAATGTCATTTGCAAAAATCTTCTCCCATTCTGTGGGTTGTCTCTTTGTTTTGTTGACCATTTCCTTTGGTGTGCAGAAGCTTTTAATCTTGATAAAGTCCCAGAAGTACATTTTTGCTTTTGTTTCCCTTGCCTTTGGAGATGTATTTTGAAAGAAGTTGCTGTGCCCGATGTCAAAAAGGTTACTGCCTATGTTCTCCTCAAGGGTTCTGATGGATTCCTGCTCTCACATTGAGGTCTTCCTCCATTTAGAATTTATCTTTGTGTATGGTATAAGAGAATGGTCACATTTATTTCTTCTGTGTGTAGCTGTCCAATCTTTCCAGCACCATTTATTGAAGAGACTTTTTTCCATTGGGTATTTCTTTCCTGCTTTATCAAAGATTAGTTGACCATTAGGGTTGAGGGTCTGTATCTGGGCTCTCTGTACTGTTCCATTGATCTATGTGTCTGTTTTTGTACCAGTACCATGCTGTCTTGATGATCATAGTTTTGTAGTAAAGCTTGAAATCAGGCAACGTGATGCCCCCAGCTTTGTTTTACTTTTTCAACATTTCCTTGGCGATTTGGAGTCTTTTTGGGTTCCATTTAAGATTGTTTATTCTGGCACTTTGAAAAATGCCATTGGTATTTTGATTAGGATGGCATTGAAAGTATAGATTGCTCTGGGCCGCATAGACATTTTAAAAATATTCTTCCAATCCGGAGCATGGAATGCTTTTTGATCTTTTTGTGCCTTCTTCAATTTCCTTCATAAGTGTTCTATAGTTTCTAGAGTATAGATCCTTTACCTCTTTGGTTAGGTTTATCCTAGCCAAGGTATCTTAAGGTTTTTGGTGCTATTGAAAATGGAATTGATTATCTAATTTCTCTTTCTACAGTTACATTGTTAGTATATAGGAAAGCAACTGATTTCTGTGGATTGATTTTGTATCCTGCCACATTACTGAATTGCTGTATGAGTTCTAGTAATTTGGGGGTGGAGTCTTTTGAATTTTCCACGTAAAGTATCATGTCATCTGCAAAGAGAGAGAGTTTGACTACTTCTTTGCCAGTTTGAATACCTTTTATTTCTTCTTCTTGTCTGATTGCTGTTGCTAGGACTTCTAGTACTATGTTGAACAATAGTGGTGAGAGTGGGCATCCTTGTCATGATCCTGATCTTAAGGAAAGGCTTTCAGCTTTCCCCCCATTGAGAGTGATATTTACTGTGGGCTTTTCATAGATGGTTTTTATGAAATTGAGGAATGTTCCCTCTATCCCTACTCTCTGAAGTGTTTTAATTAGGAAAGGCTCCTGTATTTTGTCTAATGCTTTTTCTGCATCAGTTGAGAGGACCATGTGATTCTTATCTTTTCTCTGATTTATATGTTCTATCACATTGATTGATTTGCAAATGTTGAACCACCCTTGCATCACAGGGATAAATCCCACCTGGTCATCATGGCTAATCCTTTAAGGTACCCCGTGGGATCCTATTAGCTAGGATCTTGTTGAGAATTTTGACATCCATATTAATCAGGAATATTTGTCTGTAATTCTCCTTTTTGATGGGGTCTTTGTCTGGTTTTGGGCACAAGGTAATGCTGGCCTCATAGAATGAGTTTGGAAGTTTTTCTTCTGTTTCTGTTTTTTGAAACAGCTTCAGGAGAATAGGTATTATTTCTTCTTTGAATATTTGGTAGAATTCCCCAGGGAATCCATCAGGCCCTGAACTCTTGTTCTTTGGGAGGTTTTTGATCACTGCTTCAATCTCACTGGTTATTGGTCTATTCAGGTTGACAGTTTCTTCATGTTTCAGTCTTGGTAGCTTCTAGGTTTCCAGGAAGGCATCCATTTCTTCCAGGTTGCTTGCTTTATTGGCATATAGTTGTTGATAATTTCTAATAATTGTTTCTATTTCCTTGGTGTTAGTTGTGATCTCTCCCCTTTCATTCACAATTTTATTAATTTGGGTCCTTTCTATTTTCTTTTGGATTATTTTGGCAGTGGTTTATCGATCTCATTAATTCTTTCAAAGAACCAGCTTCTAGTTTTGCTGATCTGTTCTACTGTATTTCTGGTTTCTAATTCATTCATCTCTGCTCTAATCTTAATTATTCCTCTTTTTTATTAATTATTTTTATTAACATGTAATGTATTATTTGCTCCAGCAGTACAGGTCTGTGAATCATCAGGCTTGCACACTTCACAGCACTCACCATATCCCATACCCTCCCCAGTGTCCATAGCCCAACCACCCTCTCCACACCCTGCCTCCCCCCAGCAACCCTCAGTTTGTTTTGTGAGATTAGGAGTCTCTTATGTTTTGTCTTCCTCCCAATGCCATCTTGTTTCATTTTTTCCTTCCCTAATTATTTCTATTCTTATGTTGGCTTAAGCTTTATTTGTTGTTCTTTCTCCAGTTCCTTAAGGTATACAGTTAATTCGTGTATTTGGGATTTTTCTATTTTTTTGAGTGAGGCTTGGATGCTTTTCCCCCTTGGGACCGTCTTTGCAGTATCCCATAGATTTTGGACAGATGTGTTTTCGTTCTCATTAGTTTCCATGAATCGTTTAAGTTCTTGGATTTCTTGGTTGACACAAACAATCTTTTTTTTTTTTTAAAGATTTTATTTATTTATTTGACAGAGAGAGATCACAAGTAGGCGGAGAGGCAGGCAGAGAGAGAGAGAGGAGGAAGCAGGCTCCCTGCTGAGCAGAGAGCCCGATGCAGGACTCAATCCCAGGACCCTGAGATCATGACCTGAGCCGAAGGCAGCGGCTTAACCCACTGAGCCACCCAGGCGCCCGACACAAACATTCTTAAGCAGGATTGTCTTTAGCTTCCAAGTGTTTGAATTTCTTCTGTAGTGTGGTCTTTAGTTTATTTTTTTGTTTTTTTTTGTGATTGAGTTCCAGTTTCAAAGCATTGTGGTCTGAGAATATGTAGGGAATAATCTCAGTCTTTTCGTTTTTTTTTTTTTTTTTTTT